>NW_028324230.1:320985-641970 GCF_054372755.1 Phalangium opilio
TATGGTTAGATGGGGGACAAATTGCACTATAACTTGGTCAAAGGACATCCCCGTATCTCTACGAGAACCAGAGTTACGAGCCTCCAAAATTGGGTCAAATGCTTTTCCTATGGAGGGGGTTGTTTCTTTACCTTTTGCTTAATTACTTGGCCCCTGTTTCTCGTAGCCCAAAGTTTTTAGTATGGTTAGATGGGGGACAAATTGCACTATAACTTACTTAAAGGACATCCCCGTATCTCTGGTAGAACCAGAGTTACGAGCCTCCAAAATTGGGTCTAATGCTATTCCTATGGAAGGAGTTGTTTGTTTACTTTTCCTTAATTACTCGGCCTGTATTCTCGGTCACCCATAATAACGTATCTGTAGTGTAGTGGTTAACACATCCGCCTCACTCCCGGAAGGCCACAGGTTCGAAACCGCGAAGTTTTTCTTTATTTGCTTGGAAAATGTAAAGACCTTTATAATTATCCGAACATTTGTGTCAAGGTCACATTATTTACATCCCCTATCTCTGGTAGAACCAGAGTTCCGAGCCTCCAAAATTTAGTTTAATGCATTTCCTATGGAGGGGTTTGTTTCTTTACGTTTTGCTTAAGTACTCGGCCCCTGTTTGACGTAGCCCAAAGTTTTTAGTATGGTTAGATGGGGGACAAATTGCACTATAACTTACTCATAGGACATCCCCGTATCTCTGCTAGAACCAGAGTTCCGAGCCTCCAAAATTTAGTTTAATGCATTTCCTATGGAGGGGTTTGTTTCTTTACCTTTTGCTTAAGTACTCGGCCCCTGTTTGACGTAGCCCAAAGTTTTTAGTATGGTTAGATGGAGGACAAATTGCACTATAATTTACTCAAAGGACATCCCCGTATCTCTACTAGAACCAGAGTTACGAGCCTCTAAAATTGGGTCAAACGCTTTTCCTATGGAGGGGTTGTTCGTTTACGTTTTGCTTAATTACTTGGCCCATGTTTGTCGTAGCCCTACGTTTTTAGTATGGTCAGATGGGGGACAAATTGCACTATACCATACTCAAAGGACATCCCCGTTTCTCTACTAGAACCAGAGTTCCGAGCCTCCAAAATTTAGTTTAATGCATTTCCTATGGAGGGGTTTGTTTCTTTACGTTTTGCTTAAGTACTCGGCCCCTGTTTGTCGTAGCCCAAAGTTTTTAGTATGGTTAGATGGGGGATACATTGCACTATAACTTGCTCAAAGGACATCCCCGTATCTCTACTAGAACCAGAGTTACGAGCCTCCAAAATTGGGTCAAATGCTTTTCCTATGGAGGGGGTTGTTTCTTTACCTTTTGCTTAATTACTTGGCCCCTGTTTCTCGTAGCCCAAAGTTTTTAGTATGGTTAGATGGGGGACAAATTGCACTATAAATTACTCAAAGGACATCCAGTTATCTCTACTAGAACCAGAGTTACGAGCCTCCAAAATTGGGTCAAACGCTTTTCCTATGGAAAGGTTGTTCGTTTACGTTTTGCTTAATTACTTGGCCCATGTTTGTCGTAGCCCTACGTTTTTAGTATGGTCAGATGGGGGACAAATTGCACTATAACATACTCAAAGGACATCCCCGTATCTCTACTATAACCAGAGTTACGAGCCTCCAAAGTTGGGTCTAATGCTATTCCTATGGAAGGAGTTGTTTGTTTACTTTTCCCTAATTACTCGGCCTGTATTCTCGGTCACACATAATAACGTATCTGTAGTGTAGTGGTTAACACATCCGCCTAACTCCCGGAAGGCCACAGGTTCGAAACCGCGAAGTTTTTTTTTTATTTGCTTGGAAAATGTAAAGACCTTTATAATTATCCGAACATTTTTGTCAAGGTCACATTATTTACATCCCCGTATCTCTGGTAGAACCAGAGTTCCGAGCCTCCAAAATTTAGTTTAATGCATTTCCTATGGAGGGGTTTGTTTCTTTACGTTTTGCTTAAGTACTCGGCCCCTGTTTGACGTAGCCCAAAGTTTTTAGTATGGTTGGATGGGGGACAAATTGCACTATAACTTACTCATAGGACATCCCCGTATCTCTGCTAGAACCAGAGTTCCGAGCCTCCAAAATTTAGTTTAATGCATTTCCTATGGAGGGGTTTGTTTCTTTACGTTTTGCTTAAGTACTCGGCCCCTGTTTGTCGTAGCCCAAAGTTTTTAGTATGGTTAGATGGAGGACAAATTGCACTATAACTTACTCAAAGGACATCCCCGTATCTCTACTAGAACCAGAGTTACGAGCCTCAAAAATTGGGTCAAACGCTTTTCCTATGGAGGGGTTGTTCGTTTACGTTTTGCTTAATTACTTGGCCCATGTTTGTCGTAGCCCTACGTTTTTAGTATGGTCAGATGGGGGACAAATTGCACTATACCATACTCAAAGGACATCCCCGTTTCTCTACTAGAACCAGAGTTCCGAGCCTCCAAAATTTAGTTTAATGCATTTCCTATGGAGGGGTTTGTTTCTTTACGTTTTGCTTAAGTACTCGGCCCCTGTTTGTCGTAGCCCAAAGTTTTTAGTATGGTTAGATGGGGGACAAATTGCACTATAACTTGCTCAAAGGACATCCCCGTATCTCTACTAGAACCAGAGTTACGAGCCTCCAAAATTGGGTCAAATGCTTTTCCTATGGAGGGGGTTGTTTCTTTACCTTTTGCTTAATTACTTGGCCCCTGTTTCTCGTAGCCCAAAGTTTTTAGTATGGTTAGATGGGGGACAAATTGCACTATAAATTACTCAAAGGACATCCAGTTATCTCTACTAGAACCAGAGTTACGAGCCTCCAAAATTGGGTCAAACGCTTTTCCTATGGAAAGGTTGTTCGTTTACGTTTTGCTTAATTACTTGGCCCATGTTTGTCGTAGCCCTACGTTTTTAGTATGGTCAGATGGGGGACAAATTGCACTATAACATACTCAAAGGACATCCCCGTATCTCTACTATAACCAGAGTTACGAGCCTCTAAAGTTGGGTCTAATGCTATTCCTATGGAAGGAGTTGTTTGTTTACTTTTCCCTAATTACTCACCCTGTATTCTCGGTCACCCATAATAACATATCTGTAGTGTAGTGGTTAACACGTCCGCCTCACTCCCGGAAGGCCACAGGTTCGAAACCGCGAATTTTTTTTTATTTGCTTGGAAAATGTAAAGACCTTTATAATTATCCGAACATTTTTGTCAAGGTCACATTATTTACATCCCCGTATCTCTGGTAGAACCAGAGTTCCGAGCCTCCAAAATTTAGTTTAATGCATTTCCTATGGAGGGGTTTGTTTCTTTACGTTTTGCTTAAGTACTCGGCCCCTGTTTGACGTAGCCCAAAGTTTTTAGTATGGTTAGATGGGGGACAAATTGCACTATAACTTACTCATAGGACATCCCCGTATCTCTGCTAGAACCAGAGTTCCGAGCCTCCAAAATTTAGTTTAATGCATTTCCTATGGAGGGGTTTGTTTCTTTACGTTTTGCTTAAGTACTCGGCCCCTGTTTGTCGTAGCCCAAAGTTTTTAGTATGGTTAGATGGAGGACAAATTGCACTATAACTTACTCAAAGGACATCCCCGTATCTCTACTAGAACCAGAGTTACGAGCCTCAAAAATTGGGTCAAACGCTTTTCCTATGGAGGGGTTGTTCGTTTACGTTTTGCTTAATTACTTGGCCCATGTTTGTCGTAGCCCTACGTTTTTAGTATGGTCAGATGGGGGACAAATTGCACTATACCATACTCAAAGGACATCCCCGTTTCTCTACTAGAACCAGAGTTCCGAGCCTCCAAAATTTAGTTTAATGCATTTCCTATGGAGGGGTTTGTTTCTTTACGTTTTGCTTAAGTACTCGGCCCCTGTTTGTCGTAGCCCAAAGTTTTTAGTATGGTTAGATGGGGGATACATTGCACTATAACTTGCTCAAAGGACATCCCCGTATCTCTACTAGAACCAGAGTTACGAGCCTCCAAAATTGGGTCAAATGCTTTTCCTATGGAGGGGGTTGTTTCTTTACCTTTTGCTTAATTACTTGGCCCCTGTTTCTCGTAGCCCAAAGTTTTTAGTATGGTTAGATGGGGGACAAATTGCACTATAAATTACTCAAAGGACATCCAGTTATCTCTACTAGAACCAGAGTTACGAGCCTCCAAAATTGGGTCAAACGCTTTTCCTATGGAGGGGTTGTTCGTTTACGTTTTGCTTAATTACTTGGCCCATGTTTGTCGTAGCCCTACGTTTTTAGTATGGTCAGATGGGGGACAAATTGCACTATAACATACTCAAAGGACATCCCCGTATCTCTACTATAACCAGAGTTACGAGCCTCCAAAGTTGGGTCTAATGCTATTCCTATGGAAGGAGTTGTTTGTTTACTTTTCCCTAATTACTCGGCCTGTATTCTCGGTCACCCATAATAACGTATCTGTAGTGTAGTGGTTAACACATCCGCCTAACTCCCGGAAGGCCACAGGTTCGAAACCGCGAAGTTTTTTTTTTATTTGCTTGGAAAATGTAAAGACCTTTATAATTATCCGAACATTTTTGTCAAGGTCACATTATTTACATCCCCGTATCTCTGGTAGAACCAGAGTTCCGAGCCTCCAAAATTTAGTTTAATGCATTTCCTATGGAGGGGTTTGTTTCTTTACGTTTTGCTTAAGTACTCGGCCCCTGTTTGACGTAGCCCAAAGTTTTTAGTATGGTTGGATGGGGGACAAATTGCACTATAACTTACTCATAGGACATCCCCGTATCTCTGCTAGAACCAGAGTTCCGAGCCTCCAAAATTTAGTTTAATGCATTTCCTATGGAGGGGTTTGTTTCTTTACGTTTTGCTTAAGTACTCGGCCCCTGTTTGTCGTAGCCCAAAGTTTTTAGTATGGTTAGATGGAGGACAAATTGCACTATAACTTACTCAAAGGACATCCCCGTATCTCTACTAGAACCAGAGTTACGAGCCTCAAAAATTGGGTCAAACGCTTTTCCTATGGAGGGGTTGTTCGTTTACGTTTTGCTTAATTACTTGGCCCATGTTTGTCGTAGCCCTACGTTTTTAGTATGGTCAGATGGGGGACAAATTGCACTATACCATACTCAAAGGACATCCCCGTTTCTCTACTAGAACCAGAGTTCCGAGCCTCCAAAATTTAGTTTAATGCATTTCCTATGGAGGGGTTTGTTTCTTTACGTTTTGCTTAAGTACTCGGCCCCTGTTTGTCGTAGCCCAAAGTTTTTAGTATGGTTAGATGGGGGATACATTGCACTATAACTTGCTCAAAGGACATCCAGTTATCTCTACTAGAACCAGAGTTACGAGCCTCCAAAATTGGGTCAAATGCTTTTCCTATGGAGGGGGTTGTTTCTTTACCTTTTGCTTAATTACTTGGCCCCTGTTTCTCGTAGCCCAAAGTTTTTAGTATGGTTAGATGGAGGACAAATTGCACTATAACTTACTCAAAGGACATCCCCGTATCTCTGCTAGAACCAGAGTTACGAGCCTCCAAAATTGGGTCTAATGCTATTCCTATGGAAGGAGTTGTTTGTTTACTTTTCCTTAATTACTCGGCCTGTATTCTCGGTCACCCATAATAACGTATCTGTAGTGTAGTGGTTAACACATCCGCCTCACTCCCGGAAGGCCACAGGTTCGAAACCGCGAAGTTTTTTTTTATTTGCTTGGAAAATGTAAAGACCTTTATAATTATCCGAACATTTGTGTCAAGGTCACATTATTTACATCCCCGTATCTCTGGTAGAACCAGAGTTCCGAGCCTCCAAAATTTAGTTTAATGCATTTCCTATGGAGGGGTTTGTTTCTTTACGTTTTGCTTAAGTACTCGGCCCCTGTTTGACGAAGCCCAAAGTTTTTAGTATGGTTAGATGGGGGACAAATTGCACTATAACTTACTCAAAGGACATCTCCGTATCTCTGCTAGAACCAGAGTTACGAGCCTCTAAAATTGGGTCAAACGCTTTTCCTATGGAGGGGGTTGTTTGTTTACCTTTTGCTTAATTACTTGGCCCCTGTTTCTCGTAGCCCAAAGTTTTTAGTATGGTTAGATGGGGGACAAATTGCACTATAAATTACTCAAAGGACATCCAGTTATCTCTACTAGAACCAGAGTTACGAGCCTCCAAAATTGGGTCAAACGCTTTTCCTATGGAGGGGTTGTTCGTTTACGTTTTGCTTAATTACTTGGCCCATGTTTGTCGTAGCCCTACGTTTTTAGTATGGTCAGATGGGGGACAAATTGCACTATAACATACTCAAAGGACATCCCCGTATCTCTACTATAACCAGAGTTACGAGCCTCCAAAGTTGGGTCTAATGCTATTCCTATGGAAGGAGTTGTTTGTCTACTTTTCCTTAATTACTCGGACCTGTATTCTCGGTCACCCATAATAACATATCTGTAGTGTAGTGGTTAACACATCCGCCTCACTCCCGGAAGGCCACAGGTTCGAAACCGCGAATTTTTTTTTATTTGCTTGGAAAATGTAAAGACCTTTATAATTATCCGAACATTTTTGTCAAGGTCACATTATTTACATCCCCGTATCTCTGGTAGAACCAGAGTTCCGAGCTTCCAAAATTTAGTTTAATGCATTTCCTATGGAGGGGTTTGTTTCTTTACGTTTTGCTTAAGTACTCGGCCCCTGTTTGTCGTAGCCCAAAGTTTTTAGTATGGTTAGATGGGGGACACATTGCACTAGAACTTGGTCAAAGGACATCCCCGTATCTCTACTAGAACCAGAGTTACGAGCCTCCAAAATTGGGTCAAATGCTTTTCCTATGGAGGGGGTTGTTTCTTTACCTTTTGCTTAATTACTTGGCCCCTGTTTCTCGTAGCCCAAAGTTTTTAGTATGGTTAGATGGGGGACAAATTGCACTATAACTTACTCAAAGGACATCCCCTATCTCTGCTAGAACCAGAGTTACGAGCCTCCAAAATTGGGTCTAATGCTATTCCTATGGAAGGAGTTGTTTGTTTACTTTTCCTTAATTACTCGGCCTGTATTCTCGGTCACCCATAATAACGTATCTGTAGTGTAGTGGTTAACACATCCGCCTCACTCCCGGAAGGCCACAGGTTCGAAACCGCGAAGTTTTTTTTTATTTGCTTGGAAAATGTAAAGACCTTTATAATTATCCGAACATTTGTGTCAAGGTCACATTATTTACATCCCCTATCTCTGGTAGAACCAGAGTTCCGAGCCTCCATAATTTAGTTTAATGCATTTCCTATGGAGGGGTTTGTTTCTTTACGTTTTGCTTAAGTACTCGGCCCCTGTTTGTCGTAGTCCAAAGTTTTTAGTATGGTCAGATGGGGGACAAATTGCACTATACCATACTCAAAGGACATCCCCGTTTCTCTACTAGAACCATAGTTACGAGCCTCCAAAATTGGGTCAAACGCTTTTCCTATGGAGGGGTTGTTCGTTTACGTTTTGCTTAATTACTTGGCCCATGTTTGTCGTAGCCCTACGTTTTTAGTATAATCAGATGGGGGACAAAATGCACTATAACATACTCAAAGGACATCCCCGTATCTCTACTAGAACCAGAGTTACGAGCCTCCAAAGTTGGGTCTAATGCTATTCCTATGGAAGGAGTTGTTTGTTTACTTTTCCTTAATTACTCGGCCCTGTATTCTCGGTCACCCATAATAACATATCTGTAGTGTAGTGGTTAACACGTCCGCCTCACTCCCGGAAGGCCACAGGTTCGAAACCGCGAAATTTTTTTCGCTTGGGATATGTAAAGACCTTTATAATTATCCGAACATTTGTGTCAAGGTCACATTATTTACATCCCCGTATCTCTGGTAGAACCAGAGTTCCGAGCCTCCAAAATTTAGTTTAATGCATTTCCTATGGAGGGGTTTGTTTCTTTACGTTTTGCTTAAGTACTCGGCCCCTGTTTGACGTAGCCCAAAGTTTTTAGTATGGTTAGATGGGGGACAAATTGCACTATAACTTACTCATAGGACATTCCCGTATCTCTGCTAGAACCAGAGCTCCGAGCCTCCAAAATTTAGTTTAATGCATTTCCTATGGAGGGGTTTGTTTCTTTACGTTTTGCTTAAGTACTCGGCCCCTGTTTGTCGTAGCCCAAAGTTTTTAGTATGGTTAGATGGGGGACAAATTGCACTATAACTTGCTCAAAGGACATCCCCGTATCTCTACTAGAACCAGAGTTACGAGCCTCCAAAATTGGGTCAAATGCTTTTCCTATGGAGGGGGTTGTTTCTTTACCTTTTGCTTAATTACTTGGCCCCTGTTTCTCGTAGCCCAAAGTTTTTAGTATGGTTAGATGGAGGACAAATTGCACTATAACTTACTCAAAGGACATCCCCGTATCTCTGCTAGAACCAGAGTTACGAGCCTCCAAAATTGGGTCTAATGCTATCCCTATGGAAGGAGTTGTTTGTTTACTTTTCCTTAATTACTCGGCCTGTATTCTCGGTCACCCATAATAACGTATCTGTAGTGTAGTGGTTAACACATCCGCCTCCCTCCCGGAAGGCCACAGGTTCGAAACCGCGAAGTTTTTTTTTATTTGCTTGGAAAATGTAAAGACCTTTATAATTATCCGAACATTTGTGTCAAGGTCACATTATTTACATCCCCTATCTCTGGTAGAACCAGAGTTCCGAGCCTCCATAATTTAGTTTAATGCATTTCCTATGGAGGGGTTTGTTTCTTTACGTTTTGCTTAAGTACTCGGCCCCTGTTTGTCGTAGTCCAAAGTTTTTAGTATGGTCAGATGGGGGACAAATTGCACTATACCATACTCAAAGGACATCCCCGTTTCTCTACTAGAACCATAGTTACGAGCCTCCAAAATTGGGTCAAACGCTTTTCCTATGGAGGGGTTGTTCGTTTACGTTTTGCTTAATTACTTGGCCCATGTTTGTCGTAGCCCTACGTTTTTAGTATAATCAGATGGGGGACAAAATGCACTATAACATACTCAAAGGACATCCCCGTATCTCTACTAGAACCAGAGTTACGAGCCTCCAAAGTTGGGTCTAATGCTATTCCTATGGAAGGAGTTGTTTGTTTACTTTTCCTTAATTACTCGGCCCTGTATTCTCGGTCACCCATAATAACATATCTGTAGTGTAGTGGTTAACACGTCCGCCTCACTCCCGGAAGGCCACAGGTTCGAAACCGCGAAATTTTTTTCGCTTGGGATATGTAAAGACCTTTATAATTATCCGAACATTTGTGTCAAGGTCACATTATTTACATCCCCGTATCTCTGGTAGAACCAGAGTTCCGAGCCTCCAAAATTTAGTTTAATGCATTTCCTATGGAGGGGTTTGTTTCTTTACGTTTTGCTTAAGTACTCGGCCCCTGTTTGACGTAGCCCAAAGTTTTTAGTATGGTTAGATGGGGGACAAATTGCACTATAACTTACTCATAGGACATTCCCGTATCTCTGCTAGAACCAGAGTTCCGAGCCTCCAAAATTTAGTTTAATGCATTTCCTATGGAGGGGTTTGTTTCTTTACGTTTTGCTTAAGTACTCGGCCCCTGTTTGTCGTAGCCCAAAGTTTTTAGTATGGTTAGATGGGGGACAAATTGCACTATAACTTGCTCAAAGGACATCCCCGTATCTCTACTAGAACTAGAGTTACGAGCCTCCAAAATTGGGTCAAATGCTTTTCCTATGGAGGGGGTTGTTTCTTTACCTTTTGCTTAATTACTTGGCCCCTGTTTCTCGTAGCCCAAAGTTTTTAGTATGGTTAGATGGAGGACAAATTGCACTATAACTTACTCAAAGGACATCCCCGTATCTCTGCTAGAACCAGAGTTACGAGCCTCCAAAATTGGGTCTAATGCTATCCCTATGGAAGGAGTTGTTTGTTTACTTTTCCTTAATTACTCGGCCTGTATTCTCGGTCACCCATAATAACGTATCTGTAGTGTAGTGGTTAACACATCCGCCTCCCTCCCGGAAGGCCACAGGTTCGAAACCGCGAAGTTTTTTTTTATTTGCTTGGAAAATGTAAAGACCTTTATAATTATCCGAACATTTGTGTCAAGGTCACATTATTTACATCCCCGTATCTCTGGTAGAACCAGAGTTCCGAGCCTCCAAAATTTAGTTTAATGCATTTCCTATGGAGGGGTTTGTTTCTTTACGTTTTGCTTAAGTACTCGGCCCCTGTTTGACGAAGCCCAAAGTTTTTAGTATGGTTAGATGGGGGACAAATTGCACTATAACTTACTCAAAGGACATATCCGTATCTCTGCTAGAACCAGAGTTACGAGCCTCTAAAATTGGGTCAAACGCTTTTCCTATGGAGGGGGTTGTTTGTTTACCTTTTGCTTAATTACTTGGCCCCTGTTTCTCGTAGCCCAAAGTTTTTAGTATGGTTAGATGGGGGACAAATTGCACTATAAATTACTCAAAGGACATCCAGTTATCTCTACTAGAACCAGAGTTACGAGCCTCCAAAATTGGGTCAAACGCTTTTCCTATGGAGGGGTTGTTCGTTTACGTTTTGCTTAATTACTTGGCCCATAATTGTCGTAGCACTACGTTTTTAGTATGGTCAGATGGGGGACAAATTTCACTATACCATAGTCAAAGGGCATCCCCGTTTCTCTACTAGAACCAGAGTTACGAGCCTCCAAAGTTGGGTCTAATGCTATTCCTATTGAAGGAGTTGTTTGTCTACTTTTCCTTAATTACTCGGACCTGTATTCTCGGTCACCCATAATAACATATCTGTAGTGTAGTGGTTAACACATCCGCCTCACTCCCGGAAGGCCACAGGTTCGAAACCGCGAATTTTTTTTATTTGCTTGGAAAATGTAAAGACCTTTATAATTATCCGAACATTTTTGTCAAGGTCACATTATTTACATCCCCGTATCTCTGGTAGAACCAGAGTTCCGAGCCTCCAAAATTTAGTTTAATGCATTTCCTATGGAGGGGTTTGTTTCTTTACGTTTTGCTTAAGTACTTGGCCCCTGTTTGTCGTAGCCCAAAGTTTTTAGTATGGTTAGATGGGGGACACATTGCACTAGAACTTGGTCAAAGGACATCCCCGTATCTCTACTAGAACCAGAGTTACGAGCCTCCAAAATTGGGTCAAATGCTTTTCCTATGGAGGGGGTTGTTTCTTTACCTTTTGCTTAATTACTTGGCCCCTGTTTCTCGTAGCCCAAAGTTTTTAGTATGGTTAGATGGGGGACAAATTGCACTATAACTTACTCAAAGGACATCCCCTATCTCTGCTAGAACCAGAGTTACGAGCCTCCAAAATTGGGTCTAATGCTATTCCTATGGAAGGAGTTGTTTGTTTATTTTTCCTTAATTACTCGGCCTGTATTCTCGGTCACCCATAATAACGTATCTGTAGTGTAGTGGTTAACACATCCGCCTCACTCCCGGAAGGCCACAGGTTCGAAACCGCGAAGTTTTTTTTTATTTGCTTGGAAAATGTAAAGACCTTTATAATTATCCGAACATTTGTGTCAAGGTCACATTATTTACATCCCCTATCTCTGGTAGAACCAGAGTTCCGAGCCTCCATAATTTAGTTTAATGCATTTCCTATGGAGGGGTTTGTTTCTTTACGTTTTGCTTAAGTACTCGGCCCCTGTTTGTCGTAGTCCAAAGTTTTTAGTATGGTCAGATGGGGGACAAATTGCACTATACCATACTCAAAGGACATCCCCGTTTCTCTACTAGAACCATAGTTACGAGCCTCCAAAATTGGGTCAAACGCTTTTCCTATGGAGGGGTTGTTCGTTTACGTTTTGCTTAATTACTTGGCCCATGTTTGTCGTAGCCCTACGTTTTTAGTATAATCAGATGGGGGACAAAATGCACTATAACATACTCAAAGGACATCCCCGTATCTCTACTAGAACCAAAGTTACGAGCCTCCAAATTTGGGTCTAATGCTATTCCTATGGAAGGAGTTGTTTGTTTACTTTTCCTTAATTACTCGGCCCTGTATTCTCGGTCACCCATAATAACATATCTGTAGTGTAGTGGTTAACACGTCCGCCTCACTCCCGGAAGGCCACAGGTTCGAAACCGCGAAATTTTTTTCGCTTGGGATATGTAAAGACCTTTATAATTATCCGAACATTTGTGTCAAGGTCACATTATTTACATCCCCGTATCTCTGGTAGAACCAGAGTTCCGAGCCTCCAAAATTTAGTTTAATGCATTTCCTATGGAGGGGTTTGTTTCTTTACGTTTTGCTTAAGTACTCGGCCCCTGTTTGACGTAGCCCAAAGTTTTTAGTATGGTTAGATGGGGGACAAATTGCACTATAACTTACTCATAGGACATTCCCGTATCTCTGCTAGAACCAGAGTTCCGAGCCTCCAAAATTTAGTTTAATGCATTTCCTATGGAGGGGTTTGTTTCTTTACGTTTTGCTTAAGTACTCGGCCCCTGTTTGTCGTAGCCCAAAGTTTTTAGTATGGTTAGATGGGGGACAAATTGCACTATAACTTGCTCAAAGGACATCCCCGTATCTCTACTAGAACCAGAGTTACGAGCCTCCAAAATTGGGTCAAATGCTTTTCCTATGGAGGGGGTTGTTTCTTTACCTTTTGCTTAATTACTTGGCCCCTGTTTCTCGTAGCCCAAAGTTTTTAGTATGGTTAGATGGAGGACAAATTGCACTATAACTTACTCAAAGGACATCCCCGTATCTCTGCTAGAACCAGAGTTACGAGCCTCCAAAATTGGGTCTAATGCTATCCCTATGGAAGGAGTTGTTTGTTTACTTTTCCTTAATTACTCGGCCTGTATTCTCGGTCACCCATAATAACGTGTCTGTAGTGTAGTGGTTAACACATCCGCCTCCCTCCCGGAAGGCCACAGGTTCGAAACCGCGAAGTTTTTTTTTATTTGCTTGGAAAATGTAAAGACCTTTATAATTATCCGAACATTTGTGTCAAGGTCACATTATTTACATCCCCGTATCTCTGGTAGAACCAGAGTTCCGAGCCTCCAAAATTTAGTTTAATGCATTTCCTATGGAGGGGTTTGTTTCTTTACGTTTTGCTTAAGTACTCGGCCCCTGTTTGACGAAGCCCAAAGTTTTTAGTATGGTTAGATGGGGGACAAATTGCACTATAACTTACTCAAAGGACATATCCGTATCTCTGCTAGAACCAGAGTTACGAGCCTCTAAAATTGGGTCAAACGCTTTTCCTATGGAGGGGGTTGTTTGTTTACCTTTTGCTTAATTACTTGGCCCCTGTTTCTCGTAGCCCAAAGTTTTTAGTATGGTTAGATGGGGGACAAATTGCACTATAAATTACTCAAAGGACATCCAGTTATCTCTACTAGAACCAGAGTTACGAGCCTCCAAAATTGGGTCAAACGCTTTTCCTATGGAGGGGTTGTTCGTTTACGTTTTGCTTAATTACTTGGCCCATAATTGTCGTAGCACTACGTTTTTAGTATGGTCAGATGGGGGACAAATTTCACTATACCATAGTCAAAGGGCATCCCCGTTTCTCTACTAGAACCAGAGTTACGAGCCTCCAAAGTTGGGTCTAATGCTATTCCTATTGAAGGAGTTGTTTGTCTACTTTTCCTTAATTACTCGGACCTGTATTCTCGGTCACCCATAATAACATATCTGTAGTGTAGTGGTTAACACATCCGCCTCACTCCCGGAAGGCCACAGGTTCGAAACCGCGAATTTTTTTTATTTGCTTGGAAAATGTAAAGACCTTTATAATTATCCGAACATTTTTGTCAAGGTCACATTATTTACATCCCCGTATCTCTGGTAGAACCAGAGTTCCGAGCCTCCAAAATTTAGTTTAATGCATTTCCTATGGAGGGGTTTGTTTCTTTACGTTTTGCTTAAGTACTCGGCCCCTGTTTGTCGTAGCCCAAAGTTTTTAGTATGGTTAGATGGGGGACACATTGCACTAGAACTTGGTCAAAGGACATCCCCGTATCTCTACTAGAACCAGAGTTACGAGCCTCCAAAATTGGGTCAAATGCTTTTCCTATGGAGGGGGTTGTTTCTTTACCTTTTGCTTAATTACTTGGCCCCTGTTTCTCGTAGCCCAAAGTTTTTAGTATGGTTAGATGGGGGACAAATTGCACTATAACTTACTCAAAGGACATCCCCTATCTCTGCTAGAACCAGAGTTACGAGCCTCCAAAATTGGGTCTAATGCTATTCCTATGGAAGGAGTTGTTTGTTTACTTTTCCTTAATTACTCGGCCTGTATTCTCGGTCACCCATAATAACGTATCTGTAGTGTAGTGGTTAACACATCCGCTTCACTCCCGGAAGGCCACAGGTTCGAAACCGCGAAGTTTTTTTTTATTTGCTTGGAAAATGTAAAGACCTTTATAATTATCCGAACATTTGTGTCAAGGTCACATTATTTACATCCCCTATCTCTGGTAGAACCAGAGTTCCGAGCCTCCATAATTTAGTTTAATGCATTTCCTATGGAGGGGTTTGTTTCTTTACGTTTTGCTTAAGTACTCGGCCCCTGTTTGTCGTAGTCCAAAGTTTTTAGTATGGTCAGATGGGGGACAAATTGCACTATAACTTACTCATAGGACATTCCCGTATCTCTGCTAGAACCAGAGTTCCGAGCCTCCAAAATTTAGTTTAATGCATTTCCTATGGAGGGGTTTGTTTCTTTACGTTTTGCTTAAGTACTCGGCCCCTGTTTGTCGTAGCCCAAAGTTTTTAGTATGGTTAGATGGGGGACAAATTGCACTATAACTTGCTCAAAGGACATCCCCGTATCTCTACTAGAACCAGAGTTACGAGCCTCCAAAATTGGGTCAAATGCTTTTCCTATGGAGGGGGTTGTTTCTTTACCTTTTGCTTAATTACTTGGCCCCTGTTTCTCGTAGCCCAAAGTTTTTAGTATGGTTAGATGGAGGACAAATTGCACTATAACTTACTCAAAGGACATCCCCGTATCTCTGCTAGAACCAGAGTTACGAGCCTCCAAAATTGGGTCTAATGCTATTCCTATGGAAGGAGTTGTTTGTTTACTTTTCCTTAATTACTCGGCCTGTATTCTCGGTCACCCATAATAACGTATCTGTAGTGTAGTGGTTAACACATCCGCCTCACTCCCGGAAGGCCACAGGTTCGAAACCGCGAAGTTTTTTTTTATTTGCTTGGAAAATGTAAAGACCTTTATAATTATCCGAACATTTGTGTCAAGGTCACATTATTTACATCCCCGTATCTCTGGTAGAATTAGAGTTCCGAGCCTCCAAAATTTAGTTTAATGCATTTCCTATGGAGGGGTTTGTTTCTTTACGTTTTGCTTAAGTACTCGGCCCCTGTTTGACGAAGCCCAAAGTTTTTAGTATGGTTAGATGGGGGACAAATTGCACTATAACTTACTCAAAGGACATCTCCGTATCTCTGCTAGAACCAGAGTTACGAGCCTCTAAAATTGGGTCAAACGCTTTTCCTATGGAGGGGGTTGTTTGTTTTACTTTTGCTTAATTACTTGGCCCCTGTTTCTCGTAGCCCAAAGTTTTTAGTATGGTTAGATGGGGGACAAATTGCACTATAAATTACTCAAAGGACATCCAGTTATCTCTACTAGAACCAGAGTTACGAGCCTCCAAAATTGGGTCAAACGCTTTTCCTATGGAGGGGTTGTTCGTTTACGTTTTGCTTAATTACTTGGCCCATGTTTGTCGTAGCCCTACGTTTTTAGTATGGTCAGATGGGGGACAAATTGCACTATAACATACTCAAACGACATCCCCGTATCTCTACTATAACCAGAGTTACGAGCCTCCAAAGTTGGGTCTAATGCTATTCCTATGGAAGGAGTTGTTTGTTTACTTTTCCTTAATTACTCGGCCTGTATTCTCGGTCACCCATAATAACATATCTGTAGTGTAGTGGTTAACACATCCGCCTCACTCCCGGAAGGCCACAGGGTCGAAACCGCGAATTTTTTTTTATTTACTTGGAAAATGTAAAGACCTTTATAATTATCCGAACATTTGTGTCAAGGTCACATTATTTACATCCCCGTATCTCTGGTAGAACCAGAGTTCCGAGCCTCCATAATTTAGTTTAATGCATTTCCTATGGAGGGGTTTGTTTCTTTACGTTTTGCTTAAGTACTCGGCCCCTGTTTGTCGTAGTCCAAAGTTTTTAGTATGGTCAGATGGGGGACAAATTGCACTATACCATACTCAAAGGACATCCCCGTTTCTCTACTAGAACCATAGTTACGAGCCTCCAAAATTGGGTCAAACGCTTTTCCTATGGAGGGGTTGTTCGTTTACGTTTTGCTTAATTACTTGGCCCATGTTTGTCGTAGCCCTACGTTTTTAGTATAATCAGATGGGGGACAAAATGCACTATAACATACTCAAAGGACATCCCCGTATCTCTACTAGAACCAGAGTTACGAGCCTCCAAAGTTGGGTCTAATGCTATTCCTATGGAAGGAGTTGTTTGTTTACTTTTCCTTAATTACTCGGCCCTGTATTCTCGGTCACCCATAATAACATATCTGTAGTGTAGTGGTTAACACATCCGCCTCACTCCCGGAAGGCCACAGGTTCGAAACCGCGAAATTTTTTTCGCTTGGGATATGTAAAGACCTTTATAATTATCCGAACATTTGTGTCAAGGTCACATTATTTACATCCCCGTATCTCTGGTAGAACCAGAGTTCCGAGCCTCCAAAATTTAGTTTAATGCATTTCCTATGGAGGGGTTTGTTTCTTTACGTTTTGCTTAAGTACTCGGCCCCTGTTTGACGTAGCCCAAAGTTTTTAGTATGGTTAGATGGGGGACAAATTGCACTATAACTTACTCATAGGACATCCCCGTATCTCTGCTAGAACCAGAGTTCCGAGCCTCCAAAATTTAGTTTAATGCATTTCCTATGGAGGGGTTTGTTTCTTTACGTTTTGCTTAAGTACTCGGCCCCTGTTTGTCGTAGCCGAAAGTTTTTAGTATGGTTAGATGGGGGACAAATTGCACTATAACTTACTCAAAGGAATTCGGTATCTCTACTAGAACCAGAGTTACAAGCCTCTAAAATTGGGTCAAACGCTTTTCCTATGGAGGGGTTGTTCGTTTACGTTTTGCTTAATTACTTGGCCCATGTTTGTCGTAGCCCTACGTTTTTAGTATCGTCAGATGGGGGACAAATTGCTCTATACCATACTCAAAGGACATCCCCGTTTCTCTACTAGAACCAGAGTTCCGAGCCTCCAAAATTTAGTTTAATGCATTTCCTATGGAGGGGTTTGTTTCTTTACGTTTTGCTTAAGTACTCGGCCCCTGTTTGTCGTAGCCCAAAGTTTTTAGTATGGTTAGATGGGGGACAAATTGCACTATAACTTGCTCAAAGGACATCCCCGTATCTCTAGTAGAAACAGAGTTACGAGCCTCCAAAATTGGGTCAAAAACTTTTCCTATGGAGGGGGTTGTTTCTTTACCTTTTGCTTAATTACTTGGCCCCTGTTTCTCGTAGCCCAAAGTTTTTAGTATGGTTAGATGGGGGACAAATTGCACTATAACTTACTCATAGGACATCCCCGTATCTCTGCTAGAACCAGAGTTCCGAGCCTCCAAAATTTAGTTTAATGCATTTCCTATGGAGGGGTTTGTTTCTTTACGTTTTGCTTAAGTACTCGGCCCCTGTTTGTCGTAGCCCAAAGTTTTTAGTATGGTTAGATGGGGGACAAATTGCACTATAAGTTACTCAAAGGAATTCCGTATCTCTACTAGAACCAGAGTTACGAGCCTCTAAAATTGGGTCAATCGCTTTTCCTATGGAGGGGTTGTTCGTTTACGTTTTGCTTAATTACTTGGCCCATGTTTGTCGTAGCCCTACGTTTTTAGTATCGTCAGATGGGGGACAAATTGCACTATACCATACTCAAAGGACATCCCCGTTTCTCTACTAGAACCAGAGTTCCGAGCCTCCAAAATTTAGTTTAATGCATTTCCTATGGAGGGGTCTGTTTCTTTACGTTTTGCTTAAGTACTCGACCCCTGTTTGTCGTAGCCCAAAGTTTTTAGTATGGTTAGATGGGGGACAAATTGCACTATAACTTGCTCAAAGGACATCCCCGTATCTCTACTAGAACCAGAGTTACGAGCCTCCAAAATTGGGTCTAATGCTATTCCTATGGAAGGAGTTGTTTGTTTGATTTTCCTTAATTACTCGGCCTGTATTCTCGGTCACCCATAATAACGTATCTGTAGTGTAGTGGTTAACACATCCGCCTCACTCCCGGAAGGCCACAGGTTCGAAACCGCGAAGTTATTTTTTATTTGCTTGGAAAATGTAAAGACCTTTATAATTATCCGAACATTTGTGTCAAGGTCACATTATTTACATCCCCTATCTCTGGTAGAACCAGAGTTCCGAGCCTCCAAAATTTAGTTTAATGCATTTCCTATGGAGGGGTTTGTTTCTTTACGTTTTGCTTAAGTACTCGGCCCCTGTTTGACGTAGCCCAAAGTTTTTAGTATGGTTAGATGGGGGACAAATTGCACTATAACTTTCTCATAGGACATCCCCGTATCTCTGCTAGAACCAAAGTTCCGAGCCTCCAAAATTTAGTTTAATGCATTTCCTATGGAGGGGTTTGTTTCTTTACCTTTTGCTTAAGTACTCGGCCCCTGTTTGTCGTAGCCCAAAGTTTTTAGTATGGTTAGATGGAGGACAAATTGCACTATAACTTACTCAAAGGACATCCCCGTATCTCTACTAGAACCAGAGTTACGAGCCTCTAAAATTGGGTCAAACGCTTTTCCTATGGAGGGGTTGTTCGTTTACGTTTTGCTTAATTACTTGGCCCATGTTTGTCGTAGCCCTACGTTTTTAGTATGGTCAGATGGGGGACAAATTGCACTATAACATACTCAAAGGACATCCCCGTATCTCTACTATAACCAGAGTTACGAGCCTCCAAAGTTGGGTCTAATGCTATTCCTATGGAAGGAGTTGTTTGTTTACTTTTCCTTAATTACTCAGCCTGTATTCTCGGTCACCCATAATAACATATCTGTAGTGTAGTGGTTAACACATCCGCCTCACTTCCGGAAGGCCACAGGTTCGAAACCGCGAATTTTTTTTTATTTGCTTGGAAAATGTAAAGACCTTTATAATTATCCGAACATTTTTGTCAAGGTCACATTATTTACATCCCCGTATCTCTGGTAGAACCAGAGTTCCGAGCCTCCAAAATTTAGTTTAATGCATTTCCTATGGAGGGGTTTGTTTCTTTACGTTTTGCTTAAGTACTCGGCCCCTGTTTGTCGTAGCCCAAAGTTTTTAGTATAATTAGATGGGGGACACATTGCACTAGAACTTGGTCAAAGGACATCCCCGTATCTCTACTAGAACCAGAGTTACGAGCCTCCAAAATTGGGTCAAATGCTTTTCCTATGGAGGGGGTTGTTTCTTTACCTTTTGCTTAATTACTTGGCCCCTGTTTCTCGTAGCCCAAAGTTTTTAGTATGGTTAGATGGGGGACAAATTGCACTATAACTTACTCAAAGGACATCCCCTATCTCTGCTAGAACCAGAGTTACGAGCCTCCAAAATTGGGTCTAATGCTATTCCTATGGAAGGAGTTGTTTGTTTACTTTTCCTTAATTACTCGGCCTGTATTCTCGGTCACCCATAATAACGTATCTGTAGTGTAGTGGTTAACACATCCGCCTCACTCCCGGAAGGCCACAGGTTCGAAACCGCGAAGTTTTTTTTTATTTGCTTGGAAAATGTAAAGACCTTTATAATTATCCGAACATTTGTGTCAAGGTCACATTATTTACATCCCCTATCTCTGGTAGAACCAGAGTTCCGAGCCTCCAAAATTTAGTTTAATGCATTTCCTATGGAGGGGTTTGTTTCTTTACGTTTTGCTTAAGTACTCGGCCCCTGTTTGTCGTAGCCCAAAGTTTTTAGTATGGTTAGATGGGGGACAAATTGCACTATAACTTGCTCAAAGGACATCCCCGTATCTCTACTAGAACCAGAGTTACGAGCCTCCAAAATTGGGTCTAATGCTATTCCTATGGAAGGAGTTGTTTGTTTACTTTTCCTTAATTACTCGGCCTGTATTCTCGGTCACCCATAATAACGTATCTGTAGTGTAGTGGTTAACCCATCCGCCTCACTCCCGGAAGGCCACAGGTTCGAAACCGCGAAGTTATTTTTTATTTGCTTGGAAAATGTAAAGACCTTTATAATTATCCGAACATTTGTGTCAAGGTCACATTATTTACATCCCCTATCTCTGGTAGAACCAGAGTTCCGAGCCTCCAAAATTTAGTTTAATGCATTTCCTATGGAGGGGTTTGTTTCTTTACGTTTTGCTTAAGTACTCGGCCCCTGTTTGACGTAGCCCAAAGTTTTTAGTATGGTTAGATGGGGGACAAATTGCACTATAACTTTCTCATAGGACATCCCCGTATCTCTGCTAGAACCAGAGTTCTGAGCCTCCAAAATTTAGTTTAATGCATTTCCTATGGAGGGGTTTGTTTCTTTACGTTTTGCTTAAGTACTCGGCCCCTGTTTGTCGTAGCCCAAAGTTTTTAGTATGGTTAGATGGGGGACAAATTGCACTATAACTTACTCAAAGGAATTCCGTATCTCTACTAGAACCAGAGTTACGAGCCTCTAAAATTGGGTCAAACGCTTTTCCTATGGAGGGGTTGTTCGTTTACGTTTTGCTTAATTACTTGGTCCATGTTTGTCGTAGCCCTACGTTTTTAGTATCGTCAGATGGGGGACAAATTGCACTATACCATACTCAAAGGACATCCCCGTTTCTCTACTAGAACCAGAGTTCCGAGCCTCCAAAATTTAGTTTAATGCATTTCCTATGGAGGGGTTTGTTTCTTTACGTTTTGCTTAAGTACTCGGCCCCTGTTTGTCGTAGCCCAAAGTTTTTAGTATGGTTAGATGGGGGACAAATTGCACTATAACTTGCTCAAAGGACATCCCCGTATCTCTACTAGAACCAGAGTTACGAGCCTCCAAAATTGGGTCTAATGCTATTCCTATGGAAGGAGTTGTTTGTTTACTTTTCCTTAATTACTCGGCCTGTATTCTCGGTCACCCATAATAACGTATCTGTAGTGTAGTGGTTAACACATCCGCCTCACTCCCGGAAGGCCACAGGTTCGAAACCGCGAAGTTATATTTATTTGCTTGGAAAATGTAAAGACCTTTATAATTATCCGAACATTTGTGTCAAGGTCACATTATTTACATCCCCTATCTCTGGTAGAACCAGAGTTCCGAGCCTCCAAAATTTAGTTTAATGCATTTCCTATGGAGGGGTTTGTTTCTTTACGTTTTGCTTAAGTACTCGGCCCCTGTTTGACGTAGCCCAAAGTTTTTAGTATGGTTAGATGGGGGACAAATTGCACTATAACTTTCTCATAGGACATCCCCGTATCTCTGCTAGAACCAAAGTTCCGAGCCTCCAAAATTTAGTTTAATGCATTTCCTATGGAGGGGTTTGTTTCTTTACCTTTTGCTTAAGTACTCGGCCCCTGTTTGTCGTAGCCCAAAGTTTTTAGTATGGTTAGATGGAGGACAAATTGCACTATAACTTACTCAAAGGACATCCCCGTATCTCTACTAGAACCAGAGTTACGAGCCTCTAAAATTGGGTCAAACGCTTTTCCTATGGAGGGGTTGTTCGTTTACGTTTTGCTTAATTACTTGGCCCATGTTTGTCGTAGCCCTACGTTTTTAGTATGGTCAGATGGGGGACAAATTGCACTATAACATACTCAAAGGACATCCCCGTATCTCTACTATAACCAGAGTTACGAGCCTCCAAAGTTGGGTCTAATGCTATTCCTATGGAAGGAGTTGTTTGTTTACTTTTCCTTAATTACTCAGCCTGTATTCTCGGTCACCCATAATAACATATCTGTAGTGTAGTGGTTAACACATCCGCCTCACTTCCGGAAGGCCACAGGTTCGAAACCGCGAATTTTTTTTTATTTGCTTGGAAAATGTAAAGACCTTTATAATTATCCGAACATTTTTGTCAAGGTCACATTATTTACATCCCCGTATCTCTGGTAGAACCAGAGTTCCGAGCCTCCAAAATTTAGTTTAATGCATTTCCTATGGAGGGGTTTGTTTCTTTACGTTTTGCTTAAGTACTCGGCCCCTGTTTGTCGTAGCCCAAAGTTTTTAGTATGGTTAGATGGGGGACACATTGCACTAGAACTTGGTCAAAGGACATCCCCGTATCTCTACTAGAACCAGAGTTACGAGCCTCCAAAATTGGGTCAAATGCTTTTCCTATGGAGGGGGTTGTTTCTTTACCTTTTGCTTAATTACTTGGCCCCTGTTTCTCGTAGCCCAAAGTTTTTAGTATGGTTAGATGGGGGACAAATTGCACTATAACTTACTCAAAGGACATCCCCTATCTCTGCTAGAACCAGAGTTACGAGCCTCCAAAATTGGGTCTAATGCTATTCCTATGGAAGGAGTTGTTTGTTTACTTTTCCTTAATTACTCGGCCTGTATTCTCGGTCACCCATAATAACGTATCTGTAGTGTAGTGGTTAACACATCCGCCTCACTCCCGGAAGGCCACAGGTTCGAAACCGCGAAGTTATTTTTTATTTGCTTGGAAAATGTAAAGACCTTTATAATTATCCGAACATTTGTGTCAAGGTCACATTATTTACATCCCCTATCTCTGGTAGAACCAGAGTTCCGAGCCTCCAAAATTTAGTTTAATGCATTTCCTATGGAGGGGTTTGTTTCTTTACGTTTTGCTTAAGTACTCGGCACCTGTTTGACGTAGCCCAAAGTTTTTAGTATGGTTAGATGGGGGACAAATTGCACTATAACTTTCTCATAGGACATCCCCGTATCTCTGCTAGAACCAAAGTTCCGAGCCTCCAAAATTTAGTTTAATGCATTTCCTATGGAGGGGTTTGTTTCTTTACCTTTTGCTTAAGTACTCGGCCCCTGTTTGTCGTAGCCCAAAGTTTTTAGTATGGTTAGATGGAGGACAAATTGCACTATAACTTACTCAAAGGACATCCCCGTATCTCTACTAGAACCAGAGTTACGAGCCTCTAAAATTGGGTCAAACGCTTTTCCTATGGAGGGGTTGTTCGTTTACGTTTTGCTTAATTACTTGGCCCATGTTTGTCGTAGCCCTACGTTTTTTGTATGGTCAGATGGGGGACAAATTGCACTATAACATACTCAAAGGACATCCCCGTATCTCTACTATAACCAGAGTTACGAGCCTCCAAAGTTGGGTCTAATGCTATTCCTATGGAAGGAGTTGTTTGTTTACTTTTCCTTAATTACTCAGCCTGTATTCTCGGTCACCCATAATAACATATCTGTAGTGTAGTGGTTAACACATCCGCCTCACTTCCGGAAGGCCACAGGTTCGAAACCGCGAATTTTTTTTTATTTGCTTGGAAAATGTAAAGACCTTTATAATTATCCGAACATTTTTGTCAAGGTCACATTATTTACATCCCCGTATCTCTGGTAGAACCAGAGTTCCGAGCCTCCAAAATTTAGTTTAATGCATTTCCTATGGAGGGGTTTGTTTCTTTACGTTTTGCTTAAGTACTCGGCCCCTGTTTGTCGTAGCCCAAAGTTTTTAGTATGGTTAGATGGGGGACACATTGCACTAGAACTTGGTCAAAGGACATCCCCGTATCTCTACTAGAACCAGAGTTACGAGCCTCCAAAATTGGGTCAAATGCTTTTCCTATGGAGGGGGTTGTTTCTTTACCTTTTGCTTAATTACTTGGCCCCTGTTTCTCGTAGCCCAAAGTTTTTAGTATGGTTAGAAGGGGGACAAATTGCACTATAACTTACTCAAAGGACATCCCCTATCTCTGCTAGAACCAGAGTTACGAGCCTCCAAAATTGGGTCTAATGCTATTCCTATGGAAGGAGTTGTTTGTTTACTTTTCCTTAATTACTCGGCCTGTATTCTCGGTCACCCATAATAACGTATCTGTAGTGTAGTGGTTAACACATCCGCCTCACTCCCGGAAGGCCACAGGTTCGAAACCGCGAAGTTTTTTTTTATTTGCTTGGAAAATGTAAAGACCTTTATAATTATCCGAACATTTGTGTCAAGGTCACATTATTTACATCCCCTATCTCTGGTAGAACCAGAGTTCCGAGCCTCCATAATTTAGTTTAATGCATTTCCAATGGAGGGGTTTGTTTCTTTACGTTTTGCTTAAGTACTCGGCCCCTGTTTGTCGTAGTCCAAAGTTTTTAGTATGGTCAGATGGGGGACAAATTGCACTATACCATACTCAAAGGACATCCCCGTTTCTCTACTAGAACCATAGTTACGAGCCTCCAAAATTGGGTCAAACGCTTTTCCTATGGAGGGGTTGTTCGTTTACGTTTTGCTTAATTACTTGGCCCATGTTTGTCGTAGCCCTACGTTTTTAGTATAATCAGATGGGGGACAAAATGCACTATAACATACTCAAAGGACATCCCCGTATCTCTACTAGAACCAGAGTTACGAGCCTCCAAAGTTGGGTCTAATGCTATTCCTATGGAAGGAGTTGTTTGTTTACTTTTCCTTAATTACTCGGCCCTGTATTCTCGGTCACCCATAATAACATATCTGTAGTGTAGTGGTTAACACATCCGCCTCACTCCCGGAAGGCCACAGGTTCGAAACCGCGAAATTTTTTTCGCTTGGGATATGTAAAGACCTTTATAATTATCCGAACATTTGTGTCAAGGTCACATTATTTACATCCCCGTATCTCTGGTAGAACCAGAGTTCCGAGCCTCGAAAATTTAGTTTAATGCATTTCCTATGGAGGTGTTTGTTTCATTACGTTTTGCTTAAGTACTCGGCCCCTGTTTGTCGTAGCCCAAAGTTTTTAGTATGGTTAGATGGGGGGCAAATTGGGCTATAAAGTACTCAAAGGACATCCCCGTATCTCTAGTAGAAACAGAGTTACGAGCCTGCAAAGTATAGTCTAAAGCATTTCCTATGGAGGGGTTTGTTTCTTTACGTTTTGCTTAAGTACTCGGCCCCTAATTGTCGTAGCCCAAAGTTTTTAGTATGGTTAGATGGGGGACAAATTGGACTATAACATACTCAAAGGGCATCCCCGTATCTCTAGTAGACACAAAGTTAGGGGCCTGCAAAGTATAGTCTAATGCATTTTCTATGGAGGGGTTTGTTTGTTCACGTCTTGCTTAATTACTTGGCCTGTTTTTTCGATCAAAAATAATAACATATCTGTAGTGTAGCGGTTATCACATCCGCCTCACTCCCGGAAGGCCACAGGTTCGAAACCGCGAATTTTTTTTATTTGCTTGGAAAATGTAAAGACCTTTATAATTATCCGAACATTTGTGTCAAGGTCACATTGTTTACATCCCCGTATCTCTGGTAGAACCAGAGTTCCGAGCCTCCAAAATTTAGTTTAATGCATTTCCTATGGAGGGGTTTGTTTCTTTACGTTTTGCTTAAGTACTCGGCCACTGTTTGTCGTAGTCCAAAGTTTTTAGTATGGTCAGATGGGGGACAAATTGCACTATACCATACTCAAAGGACATCCCCGTATCTCTACTAGAACCATAGTTACGAGCCTCCAAAATTGGGTCAAACGCTTTTCCTATGGAGGGGTTGTTCGTTTACGTTTTGCTTAATTACTTGGCCCATGTTTGTCGTAGCCCAAAGTTTTTAGTATGGTTAGATGGGGCAAATTGCACTATAACTTACTCAAAGGACATCCCCGTATCTCTACTAGAACCAGAGTTACGAGCCTGCAAACTATAGTCTAAAGCATTTCCTATGGAGGGGTTTGTTTCTTTACGTTTTGCTTAAGTACTCGGCCCCTGTTTGTCGTAGCCCAAAGTTTTTAGTATGGTTAGATGGGAGACAAATTGGGCTATAACATACTCAAAGAACATCCCCGTATCTCTAGTAGACACAAAGTTAGGGGCCTGCAAAGTATAGTCTAATGCATTTTCTATGGAGGGGTTTGTTTGTTCACGTCTTGCTTAATTACTTGGCCTGTTTTTTCGATCAAAAATAATAACATATCTGTAGTGTAGCGGTTATCACATCCGCCTCACTCCCGGAAGGCCACAGGTTCGAAACCGCGAATTTTTTTTTATTTGCTTGGAAAATGTAAAGACCTTTATAATTATCCGAACATTTTTGTCAAGGTCACATTATTTACATCCCCGTATCTCTGGTAGAACCAGAGTTCCGAGCCTCCAAAATTTAGTTTAATGCATTTCCTATGGAGGGGTTTGTTTCTTTACGTTTTGCTTAAGTACTCGGCCCCTGTTTGACGTAGCCCAAAGTTTTTAGTATGGTTAGATGGGGGACAAATTGCACTATAACTTACTCATAGGACATCCCCGTATCTCTGCTAGAACCAGAGTTCCGAGCCTCCAAAATTTAGTTTAATGCATTTCCTATGGAGGGGTTTGTTTCTTTACGTTTTGCTTAAGTACTCGGCCCCTGTTTGTCGTAGCCGAAAGTTTTTAGTATGGTTAGATGGGGGACAAATTGCACTATAACTTACTCAAAGGAATTCGGTATCTCTACTAGAACCAGAGTTACAAGCCTCTAAAATTGGGTCAAACGCTTTTCCTATGGAGGGGTTGTTCGTTTACGTTTTGCTTAATTACTTGGCCCATGTTTGTCGTAGCCCTACGTTTTTAGTATCGTCAGATGGGGGACAAATTGCACTATACCATACTCAAAGGACATCCCCGTTTCTCTACTAGAACCAGAGTTCCGAGCCTCCAAAATTTAGTTTAATGCATTTCCTATGGAGGGGTTTGTTTCTTTACGTTTTGCTTAAGTACTCGGCCCCTGTTTGTCGTAGCCCAAAGTTTTTAGTATGGTTAGATGGGGGACAAATTGCACTATAACTTGCTCAAAGGACATCCCCGTATCTCTACTAGAACCAGAGTTACGAGCCTCCAAAATTGGGTCTAATGCTATTCCTATGGAAGGAGTTGTTTGTTTACTTTTCCTTAATTACTCGGCCTGTATTCTCGGTCACCCATAATAACGTATCTGTAGTGTAGTGGTTAACACATCCGCCTCACTCCCGGAAGGCCACAGGTTCGAAACCGCGAAGTTATTTTTTATTTGCTTGGAAAATGTAAAGACCTTTATAATTATCCGAACATTTGTGTCAAGGTCACATTATTTACATCCCCTATCTCTGGTAGAACCAGAGTTCCGAGCCTCCAAAATTTAGTTTAATGCATTTCCTATGGAGGGGTTTGTTTCTTTACGTTTTGCTTAAGTACTCGGCCCCTGTTTGTCGTAGCCCAAAGTTTTTAGTATGGTTAGATGGGAGACAAATTGGGCTATAACATACTCAAAGAACATCCCCGTATCTCTAGTAGACACAAAGTTAGGGGCCTGCAAAGTATAGTCTAATGCATTTTCTATGGAGGGGTTTGTTTGTTCACGTCTTGCTTAATTACTTGGCCTGTTTTTTCGATCAAAAATAATAACATATCTGTAGTGTAGCGGTTATCACATCCGCCTCACTCCCGGAAGGCCACAGGTTCGAAACCGCGAATTTTTTTTTATTTGCTTGGAAAATGTAAAGACCTTTATAATTATCCGAACATTTTTGTCAAGGTCACATTATTTACATCCCCGTATCTCTGGTAGAACCAGAGTTCCGAGCCTCCAAAATTTAGTTTAATGCATTTCCTATGGAGGGGTTTGTTTCTTTACGTTTTGCTTAAGTACTCGGCCCCTGTTTGACGTAGCCCAAAGTTTTTAGTATGGTTAGATGGGGGACAAATTGCACTATAACTTACTCATAGGACATCCCCGTATCTCTGCTAGAACCAGAGTTCCGAGCCTCCAAAATTTAGTTTAATGCATTTCCTATGGAGGGGTTTGTTTCTTTACGTTTTGCTTAAGTACTCGGCCCCTGTTTGTCGTAGCCGAAAGTTTTTAGTATGGTTAGATGGGGGACAAATTGCACTATAACTTACTCAAAGGAATTCGGTATCTCTACTAGAACCAGAGTTACAAGCCTCTAAAATTGGGTCAAACGCTTTTCCTATGGAGGGGTTGTTCGTTTACGTTTTGCTTAATTACTTGGCCCATGTTTGTCGTAGCCCTACGTTTTTAGTATCGTCAGATGGGGGACAAATTGCACTATACCATACTCAAAGGACATCCCCGTTTCTCTACTAGAACCAGAGTTCCGAGCCTCCAAAATTTAGTTTAATGCATTTCCTATGGAGGGGTTTGTTTCTTTACGTTTTGCTTAAGTACTCGGCCCCTGTTTGTCGTAGCCCAAAGTTTTTAGTATGGTTAGATGGGGGACAAATTGCACTATAACTTGCTCAAAGGACATCCCCGTATCTCTACTAGAACCAGAGTTACGAGCCTCCAAAATTGGGTCTAATGCTATTCCTATGGAAGGAGTTGTTTGTTTACTTTTCCTTAATTACTCGGCCTGTATTCTCGGTCACCCATAATAACGTATCTGTAGTGTAGTGGTTAACACATCCGCCTCACTCCCGGAAGGCCACAGGTTCGAAACCGCGAAGTTATTTTTTATTTGCTTGGAAAATGTAAAGACCTTTATAATTATCCGAACATTTGTGTCAAGGTCACATTATTTACATCCCCTATCTCTGGTAGAACCAGAGTTCCGAGCCTCCAAAATTTAGTTTAATGCATTTCCTATGGAGGGGTTTGTTTCTTTACGTTTTGCTTAAGTACTCGGCCCCTGTTTGACGTAGCCCAAAGTTTTTAGTATGGTTAGATGGGGGACAAATTGCACTATAACTTTCTCATAGGACATCCCCGTATCTCTGCTAGAACCAAAGTTCCGAGCCTCCAAAATTTAGTTTAATGCATTTCCTATGGAGGGGTTTGTTTCTTTACCTTTTGCTTAAGTACTCGGCCCCTGTTTGTCGTAGCCCAAAGTTTTTAGTATGGTTAGATGGGGGACAAATTGCACTATACCATACTCAAAGGACATCCCCGTATCTCTACTAGAACCAGAGTTACGAGCCTCCAAAATTGGGTCAAATGCTTTTCCTATGGAGGGGGTTGTTTCTTTACCTTTTGCTTAATTACTTGGCCCCTGTTTCTCGTAGCCCAAAGTTTTTAGTATGGTTAGATGGGGGACAAATTGCACTATAACTTACTCAAAGGACATCCCCGTATCTCTGCTAGAACCAGAGTTACGAGCCTCCAAAATTGGGTCTAATGCTATTCCTATGGAAGGAGTTGTTTGTTTACTTTTCCTTAATTACTCGGCCTGTATTCTCGGTCACCCATAATAACGTATCTGTAGTGTAGTGGTTAACACATCCGCCTCACTCCCGGAAGGCCACAGGTTCGAAACCGCGAAGTTTTTTTTTATTTGCTTGGAAAATGTAAAGACCTTTATAATTATCCGAACATTTGTGTCAAGGTCACATTATTTACATCCCCTATCTCTGGTAGAACCAGAGTTCCGAGCCTCCAAAATTTAGTTTAATGCATTTCCTATGGAGGGGTTTGTTTCTTTACATTTTGCTTAAGTACTCGGCCCCTGTTTGTCGTAGCCCAAAGTTTTTAGTATGGTTAGATGGGGGACAAATTGCACTATAACGTACTCAAAGGACATCCCCGTATCTCTACTAGAACCAGAGTTACGAGCCTCTAAAATTGGGTCAAACGCTTTTCCTATGGAGGGGTTGTTCGTTTACGTTTTGCTTAATTACTTGGCCCATAATTGTCGTAGCCCTACGTTTTTAGTATGGTCAGATGGAAGACAAATTTCACTATACCATAGTCAAAGGGCATCCCCGTTTCTCTACTAGAACCAGAGTTACGAGCCTCCAAAGTTGGGTCTAATGCTATTCCTATGGAAGGAGTTGTTTGTTTACTTTTCCTTAATTACTCGGTCCTGTATTCTCGGTCACCCATAATAACATATCTGTAGTGTAGTGGTTAACACATCCGCCTCACTACCGGAAGGCCACAGGTTCGAAACCGCGAATTTTTTTTATTTGCTTGGAAAATGTAAAGACCTTTATAATTATCCGAACATTTTTGTCAAGGTCACATTATTTACATCCCCGTATCTCTGGTAGAACCAGAGTTCCGAGCCTCCAAAATTTAGTTTAATGCATTTCCTATGGAGGGGTTTGTTTCTTTACGTTTTGCTTAAGTACTCGGCCCCTGTTTGACGTAGCCCAAAGTTTTTAGTATGGTTAGATGGGGGACAAATTGCACTATAACTTGGTCAAAGGACATCCCCGTATCTCTACTAGAACCAGAGTTACGAGCCTCCAAAATTGGGTCAAATGCTTTTCCTATGGAGGGGGTTGTTTCTTTACCTTTTGCTTAATTACTTGGCCCCTGTTTCTCGTAGCCCAAAGTTTTTAGTATGGTTAGATGGGGGACAAATTGCACTATAACTTACTCAAAGGACATCCCCGTATCTCTGGTAGAACCAGAGTTACGAGCCTCCAAAATTGGGTCTAATGCTATTCCTATGGAAGGAGTTGTTTGTTTACTTTTCCTTAATTACTCGGCCTGTATTCTCGGTCACCCATAATAACGTATCTGTAGTGTAGTGGTTAACACATCCGCCTCACTCCCGGAAGGCCACAGGTTCGAAACCGCGAAGTTTTTTTTTATTTGCTTGGAAAATGTAAAGACCTTTATAATTATCCGAACATTTGTGTCAAGGTCACATTATTTACATCCCCTATCTCTGGTAGAACCAGAGTTCCGAGCCTCCAAAATTTAGTTTAATGCATTTCCTATGGAGGGGTTTGTTTCTTTACGTTTTGCTTAAGTACTCGGCCCCTGTTTGACGTAGCCCAAAGTTTTTAGTATGGTTAGATGGGGGACAAATTGCACTATAACTTACTCATAGGACATCCCCGTATCTCTGCTAGAACCAGAGTTCCGAGCCTCCAAAATTTAGTTTAATGCATTTCCTATGGAGGGGTTTGTTTCTTTACCTTTTGCTTAAGTACTCGGCCCCTGTTTGTCGTAGCCCAAAGTTTTTAGTATGGTTAGATGGAGGACAAATTGCACTATAACTTACTCAAAGGACATCCCCGTATCTCTACTAGAACCAGAGTTACGAGCCTCTAAAATTGGGTCAAACGCTTTTCCTATGGAGGGGTTGTTCGTTTACGTTTTGCTTAATTACTTGGCCCATGTTTGTCGTAGCCCTACGTTTTTAGTATGGTCAGATGGGGGACAAATTGCACTATACCATACTCAAAGGACATTCCCGTTTCTCTACTAGAACCAGAGTTCCGAGCCTCCAAAATTTAGTTTAATGCATTTCCTATGGAGGGGTTTGTTTCTTTACGTTTTGCTTAAGTACTCGGCCCCTGTTTGTCGTAGCCCAAAGTTTTTAGTATGGTTAGATGGGGGATAAATTGCACTATAACTTGCTCAAAGGACATCCCCGTATCTCTACTAGAACCAGAGTTACGAGCCTCCAAAATTGGGTCAAATGCTTTTCCTATGGAGGGGGTTGTTTCTTTACCTTTTGCTTAATTACTTGGCCCCTGTTTCTCGTAGCCCAAAGTTTTTAGTATGGTTAGATGGGGGACAAATTGCACTATAAATTACTCAAAGGACATCCAGTTATCTCTACTAGAACCAGAGTTACGAGCCTCCAAAATTGGGTCAAACGCTTTTCCTATGGAGGGGTTGTTCGTTTACGTTTTGCTTAATTACTTGGCCCATGTTTGTCGTAGCCCTACGTTTTTAGTATGGTCAGATGGGGGACAAATTGCACTATAACATACTCAAAGGACATCCCCGTATCTCTACTATAACCAGAGTTACGAGCCTCCAAAGTTGGGTCTAATGCTATTCCTATGGAAGAAGTTGTTTGTTTACTTTTCCCTAATTACTCAGCCTGTATTCTCGGTCACCCATAATAACATATCTGTAGTGTAGTGGTTAACACATCCGCCTCACTCCCGGAAGGCCACAGGTTCGAAACCGCGAATTTTTTTTTATTTGCTTGGAAAATGTAAAGACCTTTATAATTATCCGAACATTTTTGTCAAGGTCACATTATTTACATCCCCGTATCTCTGGTAGAACCAGAGTTCCGAGCCTCCAAAATTTAGTTTAATGCATTTCCTATGGAGGGGTTTGTTTCTTTACGTTTTGCTTAAGTACTCGGCCCCTGTTTGACGTAGCCCAAAGTTTTTAGTATGGTTAGATGGGGGACAAATTGCACTATAACTTACTCATAGGACATCCCCGTATCTCTGCTAGAACCAGAGTTCCGAGCCTCCAAAATTTAGTTTAATGCATTTCCTATGGAGGGGTTTGTTTCTTTACGTTTTGCTTAAGTACTCGGCCCCTGTTTGTCGTAGCCCAAAGTTTTTAGTATGGTTAGATGGGGGACAAATTGCACTATAACTTGCTCAAAGGACATCCCCGTATCTCTACTAGAACCAGAGTTACGAGCCTCCAAAATTGGGTCAAATGCTTTTCCTATGGAGGGGGTTGTTTCTTTACCTTTTGCTTAATTACTTGGCCCCTGTTTCTCGTAGCCCAAAGTTTTTAGTATGGTTAGATGGAGGACAAATCGCACTATAACTTACTCAAAGGACATCCCCGTATCTCTGCTAGAACCAGAGTTACGAGCCTCCAAAATTGGGTCTAATGCTATTCCTATGGAAGGAGTTGTTTGTTTACTTTTCCTTAATTACTCGGCCTGTATTCTCGGTCACCCATAATAACGTATCTGTAGTGTAGTGGTTAACACATCCGCCTCACTCCCGGAAGGCCACAGGTTCGAAACCGCGAAGTTTCTTTTTATTTGCTTGGAAAATGTAAAGACCTTTATAATTATCCGAACATTTGTGTCAAGGTCACATTATTTACATCCCCGTATCTCTGGTAGAACCAGAGTTCCGAGCCTCCAAAATTTAGTTTAATGCATTTCCTATGGAGGGGTTTGTTTCTTTACGTTTTGCTTAAGTACTCGGCCCCTGTTTGACGAAGCCCAAAGTTTTTAGTATGGTTAGATGGGGGACAAATTGCACTATAACTTACTCAAAGGACATCTCCGTATCTCTGCTAGAACCAGAGTTACGAGCCTCTAAAATTGGGTCAAACGCTTTTCCTATGGAGGGGGTTGTTTGTTTACCTTTTGCTTAATTACTTGGCCCCTGTTTCTCGTAGCCCAAAGTTTTTAGTATGGTTAGATGGGGGACAAATTGCACTATAAATTACTCAAAGGACATCCAGTTATCTCTACTAGAACCAGAGTTACGAGCCTCCAAAATTGGGTCAAACGCTTTTCCTATGGAGGGGTTGTTCGTTTACGTTTTGCTTAATTACTTGGCCCATGTTTGTCGTAGCCCTACGTTTTTAGTATGGTCAGATGGGGGACAAATTGCACTATAACTTACTCAAAGGACATCCCCGTATCTCTACTAGAACCAGAGTTACGAGCCTCTAAAATTGGGTCAAACGCTTTTCCTATGGAGGGGTTGTTCGTTTACGTTTTCCTTAATTACTTGGCCCATAATTGTCGTAGCACTACGTTTTTAGTATGGTCAGATGGGGGACAAATTTCACTATACCATAGTCAAAGGGCATCCCCGTTTCTCTACTAGAACCAGAGTTACGAGCCTCCTAAGTTGGGTCTAATGCTATTCCTATGGAAGGAGTTGTTTGTCTACTTTTCCTTAATTACTCGGACCTGTATTCTCGTTCACCCATAATAACATATCTGTAGTGTAGTGGTTAACACATCCGCCTCACTCCCGGAAGGCCACAGGTTCGAAACCGCGAATTTTTTTTATTTGCTTGGAAAATGTAAAGACCTTTATAATTATCCGAACATTTTTGTCAAGGTCACATTATTTACATCCCCGTATCTCTGGTAGAACCAGAGTTCCGAGCCTCCAAAATTTAGTTTAATGCATTTCCTATGGAGGGGTTTGTTTCTTTACGTTTTGCTTAAGTACTCGGCCCCTGTTTGTCGTAGCCCAAAGTTTTTAGTATGGTTAGATGGGGGACACATTGCACTAGAACTTGGTCAAAGGACATCCCCGTATCTCTACTAGAACCAGAGTTACGAGCCTCCAAAATTGGGTCAAATGCTTTTCCTATGGAGGGGGTTGTTTCTTTACCTTTTGCTTAATTACTTGGCCCCTGTTTCTCGTAGCCCAAAGTTTTTAGTATGGTTAGATGGGGGACAAATTGCACTATAAATTACTCAAAGGACATCCAGTTATCTCTACTAGAACCGGAGTTACGAGCCTCCAAAATTGGGTCAAACGCTTTTCCTATGGAGGGGTTGTTCGTTTACGTTTTGCTTAATTACTTGGCCCATGTTTGTCGTAGCCCTACGTTTTTAGTATGGTCAGATGGGGGACAAATTGCACTATAACATACTCAAAGGACATCCCCGTATCTCTACTATAACCAGAGTTACGAGCCTCCAAAGTTGGGTCTAATGCTATTCCTATGGAAGAAGTTGTTTGTTTACTTTTCCCTAATTACTCAGCCTGCATTCTCGGTCACCCATAATAACATATCTGTAGTGTAGTGGTTAACACATCCACCTCACTCCCGGAAGGCCACAGGTTCGAAACCGCGAATTTTTTTTTATTTGCTTGGAAAATGTAAAGACCTTTATAATTATCCGAACATTTTTGTCAAGGTCACATTATTTACATCCCCGTATCTCTGGTAGAACCAGAGTTCCGAGCCTCCAAAATTTAGTTTAATGCATTTCCTATGGAGGGGTTTGTTTCTTTACGTTTTGCTTAAGTACTCGGCCCCTGTTTGACGTAGCCCAAAGTTTTTAGTATGGTTAGATGGGGGACAAATTGCACTATAACTTACTCATGGGACATCCCCGTATCTCTGCTAGAACCAGAGTTCCGAGCCTCCAAAATTTAGTTTAATGCATTTCCTATGGAGGGGTTTGTTTCTTTACGTTTTGCTTAAGTACTCGGCCCCTGTTTGACGAAGCCCAAAGTTTTTAGTATGGTTAGATGGGGGACAAATTGCACTATAACTTACTCAAAGGACATCTCCGTATCTCTGCTAGAACCAGAGTTACGAGCCTCTAAAATTGGGTCAAACGCTTTTCCTATGGAGGGGGTTGTTTGTTTACCTTTTGCTTAATTACTTGGCCCCTGTTTCTCGTAGCCCAAAGTTTTTAGTATGGTTAGATGGGGGACAAATTGCACTATAAATTACTCAAAGGACATCCAGTTATCTCTACTAGAACCAGAGTTACGAGCCTCCAAAATTGGGTCAAACGCTTTTCCTATGGAGGGGTTGTTCGTTTACGTTTTGCTTAATTACTTGGCCCATGTTTGTCGTAGCCCTACGTTTTTAGTATGGTCAGATGGGGGACAAATTTCACTATACCATAGTCAAAGGGCATCCCCGTTTCTCTACTAGAACCAGAGTTACGAGCCTCCAAAGTTGGGTCTAATGCTATTCCTATGGAAGGAGTTGTTTGTCTACTTTTCCTTAATTACTCGGACCTGTATTCTCGGTCACCCATAATAACATATCTGTAGTGTAGTGGTTAACACATCCGCCTCACTCCCGGAAGGCCACAGGTTCGAAACCGCGAATTTTTTTTATTTGCTTGGAAAATGTAAAGACCTTTATAATTATCCGAACATTTTTGTCAAGGTCACATTATTTACATCCCCGTATCTCTGGTAGAACCAGAGATCCGAGCCTCCAAAATTTAGTTTAATGCATTTCCTATGGAGGGGTTTGTTTCTTTACATTTTGCTTAAGTACTCGGCCCCTGTTTGTCGTAGTCCAAAGTTTTTAGTATGGTCAGATGGGGGACAAATTGCACTATACCATACTCAAAGGACATCCCCGTTTCTCTACTAGAACCATAGTTACGAGCCTCCAAAATTGGGTCAAACGCTTTTCCTATGGAGGGGTTGTTCGTTTACGTTTTGCTTAATTACTTGGCCCATGTTTGTCGTAGCCCTACGTTTTTAGTATGGTCAGATGGGGGACAAATTGCACTATAACTTACTCAAAGGACATCCCCTTATCTCTACTAGAACCAGAGTTACGAGCCTCTAAAATTGGGTCAAACGCTTTTCCTATGGAGGGGTTGTTCGTTTACGTTTTGCTTAATTACTTGGCCCATAATTGTCGTAGCACTACGTTTTTAGTATGGTCAGATGGGGGACAAATTTCACTATACCATAGTCAAAGGGCATCCCCGTTTCTCTACTAGAACCAGAGTTACGAGCCTCCAAAGTTGGGTCTAATGCTATTCCTATGGAAGGAGTTGTTTGTCTACTTTTCCTTAATTACTCGGACCTGTATTCTCGGTCACCCATAATAACATATCTGTAGTGTAGTGGTTAACACATCCGCCTCACTCCCGGAAGGCCACAGGTTCGAAACCGCGAATTTTTTTTATTTGCTTGGAAAATGTAAAGACCTTTATAATTATCCGAACATTTTTGTCAAGGTCACATTATTTACATCCCCGTATCTCTGGTAGAACCAGAGTTCCGAGCCTCCAAAATTTAGTTTAATGCATTTCCTATGGAGGGGTTTGTTTCTTTACGTTTTGCTTAAGTACTCGGCCCCTGTTTGTCGTAGTCCAAAGTTTTTAGTATGGTCAGATGGGGGACAAATTGCACTATACCATACTCAAAGGACATCCCCGTTTCTCTACTAGAACCATAGTTACGAGCCTCCAAAATTGGGTCAAACGCTTTTCCTATGGAGGGGTTGTTCGTTTACGTTTTGCTTAATTACTTGGCCCATGTTTGTCGTAGCCCTACGTTTTTAGTATAATCAGATGGGGGACAAAATGCACTATAACATACTCAAAGGACATCCCCGTATCTCTACTAGAACCAGAGTTACGAGCCTCTAAAATTGGGTCAAACGCTTTTCCTATGGAGGGGTTGTTCGTTTACGTTTTGCTTAATTACTTGGCCCATGTTTGTCGTAGCCCTACGTTTTTAGTATGGTCAGATGGGGGACAAATTGCACTATACCATACTCAAAGGACATTCCCGTTTCTCTATAAGAACCAGAGTTCCGAGCCTCCAAAATTTAGTTTAATGCATTTCCTATGGAGGGGTTTGTTTCTTTACGTTTTGCTTAAGTACTCGGCCCCTGTTTGTTGTAGCCCAAAGTTTTTAGTATGGTTAGATGGGGGATAAATTGCACTATAACTTGCTCAAAGGACATCCCCGTATCTCTACTAGAACCAGAGTTACGAGCCTCCAAAATTGGGTCAAATGCTTTTCCTATGGAGGGGGTTGTTTCTTTACCTTTTGCTTAATTACTTGGCCCCTGTTTCTCGTAGCCCAAAGTTTTTAGTATGGTTAGATGGGGGACAAATTGCACTATAAATTACTCAAAGGACATCCAGTTATCTCTACTAGAACCAGAGTTACGAGCCTCCAAAATTGGGTCAAACGCTTTTCCTATGGAGGGGTTGTTCGTTTACGTTTTGCTTAATTACTTGGCCCATGTTTGTCGTAGCCCTACGTTTTTAGTATGGTCAGATGGGGGACAAATTGCACTATAACATACTCAAAGGACATCCCCGTATCTCTACTATAACCAGAGTTACGAGCCTCCAAAGTTGGGTCTAATGCTATTCCTATGGAAGAAGTTGTTTGTTTACTTTTCCCTAATTACTCAGCCTGTATTCTCGGTCACCCATAATAACATATCTGTAGTGTAGTGGTTAACACATCCGCCTCACTCCCGGAAGGCCACAGGTTCGAAACCGCGAATTTTTTTTTATTTGCTTGGAAAATGTAAAGACCTTTATAATTATCCGAACATTTTTGTCAAGGTCACATTATTTACATCCCCGTATCTCTGGTAGAACCAGAGTTCCGAGCCTCCAAAATTTAGTTTAATGCATTTCCTATGGAGGGGTTTGTTTCTTTACGTTTTGCTTAAGTACTCGGCCCCTGTTTGACGTAGCCCAAAGTTTTTAGTATGGTTAGATGGGGGACAAATTGCACTATAACTTACTCAAAGGACATCCCCGTATCTCTGCTAGAACCAGAGTTACGAGCCTCTAAAATTGGGTCAAACGCTTTTCCTATGGAGGGGGTTGTTTGTTTACCTTTTGCTTAATTACTTGGCCCCTGTTTCTCGTAGCCCAAAGTTTTTAGTATGGTTAGATGGGGGACAAATTGCACTATAAATTACTCAAAGGACATCCAGTTATCTCTACTAGAACCAGAGTTACGAGCCTCCAAAATTGGGTCAAACGCTTTTCCTATGGAGGGGTTGTTCGTTTACGTTTTGCTTAATTACTTGGCCCATGTTTGTCGTAGCCCTACGTTTTTAGTATGGTCAGATGGGGGACAAATTGCACTATAAATTACTCAAAGGACATCCCCGTATCTCTACTAGAACCAGAGTTACGAGCCTCTAAAATTGGGTCAAACGCTTTTCCTATGGAGGGGTTGTTCGTTTACGTTTTCCTTAATTACTTGGCCCATAATTGTCGTAGCACTACGTTTTTAGTATGGTCAGATGGGGGACAAATTTCACTATACCATAGTCAAAGGGCATCCCCGTTTCTCTACTAGAACCAGAGTTACGAGCCTCCTAAGTTGGGTCTAATGCTATTCCTATGGAAGGAGTTGTTTGTCTACTTTTCCTTAATTACTCGGACCTGTATTCTCGGTCACCCATAATAACATATCTGTAGTGTAGTGGTTAACACATCCGCCTCACTCCCGGAAGGCCACAGGTTCGAAACCGCGAATTTTTTTTATTTGCTTGGAAAATGTAAAGACCTTTATAATTATCCGAACATTTTTGTCAAGGTCACATTATTTACATCCCCGTATCTCTGGTAGAACCAGAGTTCCGAGCCTCCAAAATTTAGTTTAATGCATTTCCTATGGAGGGGTTTGTTTCTTTACGTTTTGCTTAAGTACTCGGCCCCTGTTTGTCGTAGCCCAAAGTTTTTAGTATGGTTAGATGGGGGACAAATTGCACTATAACTTGCTCAAAGGACATCCCCGTATCTCTACTAGAACCAGAGTTACGAGCCTCCAAAATTGGGTCAAATGCTTTTCCTATGGAGGGGGTTGTTTCTTTACCTTTTGCTTAATTACTTGGCCCCTGTTTCTCGTAGCCCAAAGTTTTTAGTATGGTTAGATGGAGGACAAATCGCACTATAACTTACTCAAAGGACATCCCCGTATCTCTGCTAGAACCAGAGTTACGAGCCTCCAAAATTGGGTCTAATGCTATTCCTATGGAAGGAGTTGTTTGTTTACTTTTCCTTAATTACTCGGCCTGTATTCTCGGTCACCCATAATAACGTATCTGTAGTGTAGTGGTTAACACATCCGCCTCACTCCCGGAAGGCCACAGGTTCGAAACCGCGAAGTTTTTTTTATTTGCTTGGAAAATGTAAAGACCTTTATAATTATCCGAACATTTGTGTCAAGGTCACATTATTTACATCCCCGTATCTCTGGTAGAACCAGAGTTCCGAGCCTCCAAAATTTAGTTTAATGCATTTCCTATGGAGGGGTTTGTTTCTTTACGTTTTGCTTAAGTACTCGGCCCCTGTTTGACGAAGCCCAAAGTTTTTAGTATGGTTAGATGGGGGACAAATTGCACTATAACTTACTCAAAGGACATCTCCGTATCTCTGCTAGAACCAGAGTTACGAGCCTCTAAAATTGGGTCAAACGCTTTTCCTATGGAGGGGGTTGTTTGTTTACCTTTTGCTTAATTACTTGGCCCCTGTTTCTCGTAGCCCAAAGTTTTTAGTATGGTTAGATGGGGGACAAATTGCACTATAAATTACTCAAAGGACATCCAGTTATCTCTACTAGAACCAGAGTTACGAGCCTCCAAAATTGGGTCAAACGCTTTTCCTATGGAGGGGTTGTTCGTTTACGTTTTGCTTAATTACTTGGCCCATGTTTGTCGTAGCCCTACGTTTTAGTATGGTCAGATGGGGGACAAATTGCACTATAACTTACTCAAAGGACATCCCCGTATCTCTACTAGAACCAGAGTTACGAGCCTCTAAAATTGGGTCAAACGCTTTTCCTATGGAGGGGTTGTTCGTTTACGTTTTCCTTAATTACTTGGCCCATAATTGTCGTAGCACTACGTTTTTAGTATGGTCAGATGGGGGACAAATTTCACTATACCATAGTCAAAGGGCATCCCCGTTTCTCTACTAGAACCAGAGTTACGAGCCTCCTAAGTTGGGTCTAATGCTATTCCTATGGAAGGAGTTGTTTGTCTACTTTTCCTTAATTACTCGGACCTGTATTCTCGGTCACCCATAATAACATATCTGTAGTGTAGTGGTTAACACATCCGCCTCACTCCCGGAAGGCCACAGGTTCGAAACCGCGAATTTTTTTTATTTGCTTGGAAAATGTAAAGACCTTTATAATTATCCGAACATTTTTGTCAAGGTCACATTATTTACATCCCCGTATCTCTGGTAGAACCAGAGTTCCGAGCCTCCAAAATTTAGTTTAATGCATTTCCTATGGAGGGGTTTGTTTCTTTACGTTTTGCTTAAGTACTCGGCCCCTGTTTGTCGTAGCCCAAAGTTTTTAGTATGGTTAGATGGGGGACAAATTGCACTATAACTTGCTCAAAGGACATCCCCGTATCTCTACTAGAACCAGAGTTACGAGCCTCCAAAATTGGGTCAAATGCTTTTCCTATGGAGGGGGTTGTTTCTTTACCTTTTGCTTAATTACTTGGCCCCTGTTTCTCGTAGCCCAAAGTTTTTAGTATGGTTAGATGGAGGACAAATCGCACTATAACTTACTCAAAGGACATCCCCGTATCTCTGCTAGAACCAGAGTTACGAGCCTCCAAAATTGGGTCTAATGCTATTCCTATGGAAGGAGTTGTTTGTTTACTTTTCCTTAATTACTCGGCCTGTATTCTCGGTCACCCATAATAACGTATCTGTAGTGTAGTGGTTAACACATCCGCCTCACTCCCGGAAGGCCACAGGTTCGAAACCGCGAAGTTTTTTTTATTTGCTTGGAAAATGTAAAGACCTTTATAATTATCCGAACATTTGTGTCAAGGTCACATTATTTACATCCCCGTATCTCTGGTAGAACCAGAGTTCCGAGCCTCCAAAATTTAGTTTAATGCATTTCCTATGGAGGGGTTTGTTTCTTTACGTTTTGCTTAAGTACTCGGCCCCTGTTTGACGAAGCCCAAAGTTTTTAGTATGGTTAGATGGGGGACAAATTGCACTATAACTTACTCAAAGGACATCTCCGTATCTCTGCTAGAACCAGAGTTACGAGCCTCTAAAATTGGGTCAAACGCTTTTCCTATGGAGGGGGTTGTTTGTTTACCTTTTGCTTAATTACTTGGCCCCTGTTTCTCGTAGCCCAAAGTTTTTAGTATGGTTAGATGGGGGACAAATTGCACTATAAATTACTCAAAGGACATCCAGTTATCTCTACTAGAACCAGAGTTACGAGCCTCCAAAATTGGGTCAAACGCTTTTCCTATGGAGGGGTTGTTCGTTTACGTTTTGCTTAATTACTTGGCCCATGTTTGTCGTAGCCCTACGTTTTAGTATGGTCAGATGGGGGACAAATTGCACTATAACTTACTCAAAGGACATCCCCGTATCTCTACTAGAACCAGAGTTACGAGCCTCTAAAATTGGGTCAAACGCTTTTCCTATGGAGGGGTTGTTCGTTTACGTTTTGCTTAATTACTTGGCCCATAATTGTCGTAGCACTACGTTTTTAGTATGGTCAGATGGGGGACAAATTTCACTATACCATAGTCAAAGGGCATCCCCGTTTCTCTACTAGAACCAGAGTTACGAGCCTCCAAAGTTGGGTCTAATGCTATTCCTATGGAAGGAGTTGTTTGTCTACTTTTCCTTAATTACTCGGACCTGTATTCTCGGTCACCCATAATAACATATCTGTAGTGTAGTGGTTAACACATCCGCCTCACTCCCGGAAGGCCACAGGTTCGAAACCGCGAATTTTTTTTATTTGCTTGGAAAATGTAAAGACCTTTATAATTATCCGAACATTTTTGTCAAGGTCACATTATTTACATCCCCGTATCTCTGGTAGAACCAGAGTTCCGAGCCTCCAAAATTTAGTTTAATGCATTTCCTATGGAGGGGTTTGTTTCTTTACGTTTTGCTTAAGTACTCGGCCCCTGTTTGTCGTAGTCCAAAGTTTTTAGTATGGTCAGATGGGGGACAAATTGCACTATACCATACTCAAAGGACATCCCCGTTTCTCTACTAGAACCATAGTTACGAGCCTCCAAAATTGGGTCAAACGCTTTTCCTATGGAGGGGTTGTTCGTTTACGTTTTGCTTAATTACTTGGCCCATGTTTGTCGTAGCCCTACGTTTTTAGTATAATCAGATGGGGGACAAAATGCACTATAACATACTCAAAGGACATCCCCGTATCTCTACTAGAACCAGAGTTACGAGCCTCTAAAATTGGGTCAAACGCTTTTCCTATGGAGGGGTTGTTCGTTTACGTTTTGCTTAATTACTTGGCCCATGTTTGTCGTAGCCCTACGTTTTTAGTATGGTCAGATGGGGGACAAATTGCACTATACCATACTCAAAGGACATTCCCGTTTCTCTACTAGAACCAGAGTTCCGAGCCTCCAAAATTTAGTTTAATGCATTTCCTATGGAGGGGTTTGTTTCTTTACGTTTTGCTTAAGTACTCGGCCCCTGTTTGTCGTAGCCCAAAGTTTTTAGTATGGTTAGATGGGGGATAAATTGCACTATAACTTGCTCAAAGGACATCCCCGTATCTCTACTAGAACCAGAGTTACGAGCCTCCAAAATTGGGTCAAATGCTTTTCCTATGGAGGGGGTTGTTTCTTTACCTTTTGCTTAATTACTTGGCCCCTGTTTCTCGTAGCCCAAAGTTTTTAGTATGGTTAGATGGGGGACAAATTGCACTATAAATTACTCAAAGGACATCCAGTTATCTCTACTAGAACCAGAGTTACGAGCCTCCAAAATTGGGTCAAACGCTTTTCCTATGGAGGGGTTGTTCGTTTACGTTTTGCTTAATTACTTGGCCCATGTTTGTCGTAGCCCTACGTTTTTAGTATGGTCAGATGGGGGACAAATTGCACTATAACTTACTCAAAGGACATCCCCGTATCTCTACTAGAACCAGAGTTACGAGCCTCTAAAATTGGGTCAAACGCTTTTCCTATGGAGGGGTTGTTCGTTTACGTTTTCCTTAATTACTTGGCCCATAATTGTCGTAGCACTACGTTTTTAGTATGGTCAGATGGGGGACAAATTTCACTATACCATAGTCAAAGGGCATCCCCGTTTCTCTACTAGAACCAGAGTTACGAGCCTCCTAAGTTGGGTCTAATGCTATTCCTATGGAAGGAGTTGTTTGTCTACTTTTCCTTAATTACTCGGACCTGTATTCTCGGTCACCCATAATAACATATCTGTAGTGTAGTGGTTAACACATCCGCCTCACTCCCGGAAGGCCACAGGTTCGAAACCGCGAATTTTTTTTATTTGCTTGGAAAATGTAAAGACCTTTATAATTATCCGAACATTTTTGTCAAGGTCACATTATTTACATCCCCGTATCTCTGGTAGAACCAGAGTTCCGAGCCTCCAAAATTTAGTTTAATGCATTTCCTATGGAGGGGTTTGTTTCTTTACGTTTTGCTTAAGTACTCGGCCCCTGTTTGTCGTAGCCCAAAGTTTTTAGAATGGTTAGATGGGGGACACATTGCACTAGAACTTGGTCAAAGGACATCCCCGTATCTCTACTAGAACCAGAGTTACGAGCCTCCAAAATTGGGTCAAATGCTTTTCCTATGGAGGGGGTTGTTTCTTTACCTTTTGCTTAATTACTTGGCCCCTGTTTCTCGTAGCCCAAAGTTTTTAGTATGGTTAGATGGGGGACAAATTGCACTATAAATTACTCAAAGGACATCCAGTTATCTCTACTAGAACCAGAGTTACGAGCCTCCAAAATTGGGTCAAACGCTTTTCCTATGGAGGGGTTGTTCGTTTACGTTTTGCTTAATTACTTGGCCCATGTTTGTCGTAGCCCTACGTTTTTAGTATGGTCAGATGGGGGACAAATTGCACTATAAATTACTCAAAGGACATCCCCGTATCTCTACTAGAACCAGAGTTACGAGCCTCTAAAATTGGGTCAAACGCTTTTCCTATGGAGGGGTTGTTCGTTTACGTTTTCCTTAATTACTTGGCCCATAATTGTCGTAGCACTACGTTTTTAGTATGGTCAGATGGGGGACAAATTTCACTATACCATAGTCAAAGGGCATCCCCGTTTCTCTACTAGAACCAGAGTTACGAGCCTCCTAAGTTGGGTCTAATGCTATTCCTATGGAAGGAGTTGTTTGTCTACTTTTCCTTAATTACTCGGACCTGTATTCTCGGTCACCCATAATAACATATCTGTAGTGTAGTGGTTAACACATCCGCCTCACTCCCGGAAGGCCACAGGTTCGAAACCGCGAATTTTTTTTATTTGCTTGGAAAATGTAAAGACCTTTATAATTATCCGAACATTTTTGTCAAGGTCACATTATTTACATCCCCGTATCTCTGGTAGAACCAGAGTTCCGAGCCTCCAAAATTTAGTTTAATGCATTTCCTATGGAGGGGTTTGTTTCTTTACGTTTTGCTTAAGTACTCGGCCCCTGTTTGTCGTAGCCCAAAGTTTTTAGTATGGTTAGATGGGGGACAAATTGCACTATAACTTGCTCAAAGGACATCCCCGTATCTCTACTAGAACCAGAGTTACGAGCCTCCAAAATTGGGTCAAATGCTTTTCCTATGGAGGGGGTTGTTTCTTTACCTTTTGCTTAATTACTTGGCCCCTGTTTCTCGTAGCCCAAAGTTTTTAGTATGGTTAGATGGAGGACAAATCGCACTATAACTTACTCAAAGGACATCCCCGTATCTCTGCTAGAACCAGAGTTACGAGCCTCCAAAATTGGGTCTAATGCTATTCCTATGGAAGGAGTTGTTTGTTTACTTTTCCTTAATTACTCGGCCTGTATTCTCGGTCACCCATAATAACGTATCTGTAGTGTAGTGGTTAACACATCCGCCTCACTCCCGGAAGGCCACAGGTTCGAAACCGCGAAGTTTTTTTTATTTGCTTGGAAAATGTAAAGACCTTTATAATTATCCGAACATTTGTGTCAAGGTCACATTATTTACATCCCCGTATCTCTGGTAGAACCAGAGTTCCGAGCCTCCAAAATTTAGTTTAATGCATTTCCTATGGAGGGGTTTGTTTCTTTACGTTTTGCTTAAGTACTCGGCCCCTGTTTGACGAAGCCCAAAGTTTTTAGTATGGTTAGATGGGGGACAAATTGCACTATAACTTACTCAAAGGACATCTCCGTATCTCTGCTAGAACCAGAGTTACGAGCCTCTAAAATTGGGTCAAACGCTTTTCCTATGGAGGGGGTTGTTTGTTTACCTTTTGCTTAATTACTTGGCCCCTGTTTCTCGTAGCCCAAAGTTTTTAGTATGGTTAGATGGGGGACAAATTGCACTATAAATTACTCAAAGGACATCCAGTTATCTCTACTAGAACCAGAGTTACGAGCCTCCAAAATTGGGTCAAACGCTTTTCCTATGGAGGGGTTGTTCGTTTACGTTTTGCTTAATTACTTGGCCCATGTTTGTCGTAGCCCTACGTTTTAGTATGGTCAGATGGGGGACAAATTGCACTATAACTTACTCAAAGGACATCCCCGTATCTCTACTAGAACCAGAGTTACGAGCCTCCAAAATTGGGTCAAATGCTTTTCCTATGGAGGGGGTTGTTTCTTTACCTTTTGCTTAATTACTTGGCCCCTGTTTCTCGTAGCCCAAAGTTTTTAGTATGGTTAGATGGAGGACAAATCGCACTATAACTTACTCAAAGGACATCCCCGTATCTCTGCTAGAACCAGAGTTACGAGCCTCCAAAATTGGGTCTAATGCTATTCCTATGGAAGGAGTTGTTTGTTTACTTTTCCTTAATTACTCGGCCTGTATTCTCGGTCACCCATAATAACGTATCTGTAGTGTAGTGGTTAACACATCCGCCTCACTCCCGGAAGGCCACAGGTTCGAAACCGCGAAGTTTTTTTTATTTGCTTGGAAAATGTAAAGACCTTTATAATTATCCGAACATTTGTGTCAAGGTCACATTATTTACATCCCCGTATCTCTGGTAGAACCAGAGTTCCGAGCCTCCAAAATTTAGTTTAATGCATTTCCTATGGAGGGGTTTGTTTCTTTACGTTTTGCTTAAGTACTCGGCCCCTGTTTGACGAAGCCCAAAGTTTTTAGTATGGTTAGATGGGGGACAAATTGCACTATAACTTACTCAAAGGACATCTCCGTATCTCTGCTAGAACCAGAGTTACGAGCCTCTAAAATTGGGTCAAACGCTTTTCCTATGGAGGGGGTTGTTTGTTTACCTTTTGCTTAATTACTTGGCCCCTGTTTCTCGTAGCCCAAAGTTTTTAGTATGGTTAGATGGGGGACAAATTGCACTATAAATTACTCAAAGGACATCCAGTTATCTCTACTAGAACCAGAGTTACGAGCCTCCAAAATTGGGTCAAACGCTTTTCCTATGGAGGGGTTGTTCGTTTACGTTTTGCTTAATTACTTGGCCCATGTTTGTCGTAGCCCTACGTTTTAGTATGGTCAGATGGGGGACAAATTGCACTATAACTTACTCAAAGGACATCCCCGTATCTCTACTAGAACCAGAGTTACGAGCCTCTAAAATTGGGTCAAACGCTTTTCCTATGGAGGGGTTGTTCGTTTACGTTTTGCTTAATTACTTGGCCCATAATTGTCGTAGCACTACGTTTTTAGTATGGTCAGATGGGGGACAAATTTCACTATACCATAGTCAAAGGGCATCCCCGTTTCTCTACTAGAACCAGAGTTACGAGCCTCCAAAGTTGGGTCTAATGCTATTCCTATGGAAGGAGTTGTTTGTCTACTTTTCCTTAATTACTCGGACCTGTATTCTCGGTCACCCATAATAACATATCTGTAGTGTAGTGGTTAACACATCCGCCTCACTCCCGGAAGGCCACAGGTTCGAAACCGCGAATTTTTTTTATTTGCTTGGAAAATGTAAAGACCTTTATAATTATCCGAACATTTTTGTCAAGGTCACATTATTTACATCCCCGTATCTCTGGTAGAACCAGAGTTCCGAGCCTCCAAAATTTAGTTTAATGCATTTCCTATGGAGGGGTTTGTTTCTTTACGTTTTGCTTAAGTACTCGGCCCCTGTTTGTCGTAGTCCAAAGTTTTTAGTATGGTCAGATGGGGGACAAATTGCACTATACCATACTCAAAGGACATCCCCGTTTCTCTACTAGAACCATAGTTACGAGCCTCCAAAATTGGGTCAAACGCTTTTCCTATGGAGGGGTTGTTCGTTTACGTTTTGCTTAATTACTTGGCCCATGTTTGTCGTAGCCCTACGTTTTTAGTATAATCAGATGGGGGACAAAATGCACTATAACATACTCAAAGGACATCCCCGTATCTCTACTAGAACCAGAGTTACGAGCCTCTAAAATTGGGTCAAACGCTTTTCCTATGGAGGGGTTGTTCGTTTACGTTTTGCTTAATTACTTGGCCCATGTTTGTCGTAGCCCTACGTTTTTAGTATGGTCAGATGGGGGACAAATTGCACTATACCATACTCAAAGGACATTCCCGTTTCTCTACTAGAACCAGAGTTCCGAGCCTCCAAAATTTAGTTTAATGCATTTCCTATGGAGGGGTTTGTTTCTTTACGTTTTGCTTAAGTACTCGGCCCCTGTTTGTCGTAGCCCAAAGTTTTTAGTATGGTTAGATGGGGGATAAATTGCACTATAACTTGCTCAAAGGACATCCCCGTATCTCTACTAGAACCAGAGTTACGAGCCTCCAAAATTGGGTCAAATGCTTTTCCTATGGAGGGGGTTGTTTCTTTACCTTTTGCTTAATTACTTGGCCCCTGTTTCTCGTAGCCCAAAGTTTTTAGTATGGTTAGATGGGGGACAAATTGCACTATAAATTACTCAAAGGACATCCAGTTATCTCTACTAGAACCAGAGTTACGAGCCTCCAAAATTGGGTCAAACGCTTTTCCTATGGAGGGGTTGTTCGTTTACGTTTTGCTTAATTACTTGGCCCATGTTTGTCGTAGCCCTACGTTTTTAGTATGGTCAGATGGGGGACAAATTGCACTATAACTTACTCAAAGGACATCCCCGTATCTCTACTAGAACCAGAGTTACGAGCCTCTAAAATTGGGTCAAACGCTTTTCCTATGGAGGGGTTGTTCGTTTACGTTTTCCTTAATTACTTGGCCCATAATTGTCGTAGCACTACGTTTTTAGTATGGTCAGATGGGGGACAAATTTCACTATACCATACTCAAAGGACATCCCCGTATCTCTACTATAACCAGAGTTACGAGCCTCCAAAGTTGGGTCTAATGCTATTCCTATGGAAGAAGTTGTTTGTTTACTTTTCCCTAATTACTCAGCCTGCATTCTCGGTCACCCATAATAACATATCTGTAGTGTAGTGGTTAACACATCCACCTCACTCCCGGAAGGCCACAGGTTCGAAACCGCGAATTTTTTTTTATTTGCTTGGAAAATGTAAAGACCTTTATAATTATCCGAACATTTTTGTCAAGGTCACATTATTTACATCCCCGTATCTCTGGTAGAACCAGAGTTCCGAGCCTCCAAAATTTAGTTTAATGCATTTCCTATGGAGGGGTTTGTTTCTTTACGTTTTGCTTAAGTACTCGGCCCCTGTTTGACGTAGCCCAAAGTTTTTAGTATGGTTAGATGGGGGACAAATTGCACTATAACTTACTCATGGGACATCCCCGTATCTCTGCTAGAACCAGAGTTCCGAGCCTCCAAAATTTAGTTTAATGCATTTCCTATGGAGGGGTTTGTTTCTTTACGTTTTGCTTAAGTACTCGGCCCCTGTTTGTCGTAGCCCAAAGTTTTTAGTATGGTTAGATGGGGGACAAATTGCACTATAACTTGCTCAAAGGACATCCCCGTATCTCTACTAGAACCAGAGTTACGAGCCTCCAAAATTGGGTCAAATGCTTTTCCTATGGAGGGGGTTGTTTCTTTACCTTTTGCTTAATTACTTGGCCCCTGTTTCTCGTAGCCCAAAGTTTTTAGTATGGTTAGATGGAGGACAAATTGCACTATAACTTACTCAAAGGACATCCCCGTATCTCTGCTAGAACCAGAGTTACGAGCCTCCAAAATTGGGTCTAATGCTATTCCTATGGAAGGAGTTGTTTGTTTACTTTTCCTTAATTACTCGGCCTGTATTCTCGGTCACCCATAATAACGTATCTGTAGTGTAGTGGTTAACACATCCGCCTCACTCCCGGAAGGCCACAGGTTCGAAACCGCGAAGTTTTTTTTTATTTGCTTGGAAAATGTAAAGACCTTTATAATTATCCGAACATTTGTGTCAAGGTCACATTATTTACATCCCCGTATCTCTGGTAGAACCAGAGTTCCGAGCCTCCAAAATTTAGTTTAATGCATTTCCTATGGAGGGGTTTGTTTCTTTACGTTTTGCTTAAGTACTCGGCCCCTGTTTGACGAAGCCCAAAGTTTTTAGTATGGTTAGATGGGGGACAAATTGCACTATAACTTACTCAAAGGACATCTCCGTATCTCTGCTAGAACCAGAGTTACGAGCCTCTAAAATTGGGTCAAACGCTTTTCCTATGGAGGGGGTTGTTTGTTTACCTTTTGCTTAATTACTTGGCCCCTGTTTCTCGTAGCCCAAAGTTTTTAGTATGGTTAGATGGGGGACAAATTGCACTATAAATTACTCAAAGGACATCCAGTTATCTCTACTAGAACCAGAGTTACGAGCCTCCAAAATTGGGTCAAACGCTTTTCCTATGGAGGGGTTGTTCGTTTACGTTTTGCTTAATTACTTGGCCCATGTTTGTCGTAGCCCTACGTTTTTAGTATGGTCAGATGGGGGACAAATTGCACTATAACATACTCAAAGGACATCCCCGTATCTCTACTATAACCAGAGTTACGAGCCTCCAAAGTTGGGTCTAATGCTATTCCTATGGAAGGAGTTGTTTGTTTACTTTTCCTTAATTACTCGGCCTGTATTCTCGGTCACCCATAATAACATATCTGTAGTGTAGTGGTTAACACATCCGCCTCACTCCCGGAAGGCCACAGGTTCGAAACCGCGAATTTTTTTTTATTTACTTGGAAAATGTAAAGACCTTTATAATTATCCGAACATTTGTGTCAAGGTCACATTATTTACATCCCCGTATCTCTGGTAGAACCAGAGTTCCGAGCCTCCAAAATTTAGTTTAATGCATTTCCTATGGAGGGGTTTGTTTCTTTACGTTTTGCTTAAGTACTCGGCCCCTGTTTGACGAAGCCCAAAGTTTTTAGTATGGTTAGATGGGGGACAAATTGCACTATAACTTACTCAAAGGACATCTCCGTATCTCTGCTAGAACCAGAGTTACGAGCCTCTAAAATTGGGTCAAACGCTTTTCCTATGGAGGGGGTTGTTTGTTTACCTTTTGCTTAATTACTTGGCCCCTGTTTCTCGTAGCCCAAAGTTTTTAGTATGGTTAGATGGGGGACAAATTGCACTATAAATTACTCAAAGGACATCCAGTTATCTCTACTAGAACCAGAGTTACGAGCCTCCAAAATTGGGTCAAACGCTTTTCCTATGGAGGGGTTGTTCGTTTACGTTTTGCTTAATTACTTGGCCCATGTTTGTCGTAGCCCTACGTTTTTAGTATGGTCAGATGGGGGACAAATTGCACTATAACTTACTCAAAGGACATCCCCGTATCTCTACTAGAACCAGAGTTACGAGCCTCTAAAATTGGGTCAAACGCTTTTCCTATGGAGGGGTTGTTCGTTTACGTTTTGCTTAATTACTTGGCCCATAATTGTCGTAGCACTACGTTTTTAGTATGGTCAGATGGGGGACAAATTTCACTATACCATAGTCAAAGGGCATCCCCGTTTCTCTACTAGAACCAGAGTTACGAGCCTCCAAAGTTGGGTCTAATGCTATTCCTATGGAAGGAGTTGTTTGTCTACTTTTCCTTAATTACTCGGACCTGTATTCTCGGTCACCCATAATAACATATCTGTAGTGTAGTGGTTAACACATCCGCCTCACTCCCGGAAGGCCACAGGTTCGAAACCGCGAAATTTTTTTCGCTTGGGATATGTAAAGACCTTTATAATTATCCGAACATTTGTGTCAAGGTCACATTATTTACATCCCCGTATCTCTGGTAGAACCAGAGTTCCGAGCCTCGAAAATTTAGTTTAATGCATTTCCTATGGAGGCGTTTGTTTCATTACGTTTTGCTTAAGTACTCGGCCCCTGTTTGTCGTAGCCCAAAGTTTTTAGTATGGTTAGATGGGGGGCAAATTGGGCTATAACGTACTCAAAGGACATCCCCGTATCTCTAGTAGAAACAGAGTTACGAGCCTGCAAATTATAGTCTAAAGCATTTCCTAAGGAGGGGTTTGTTTCTTTACGTTTTGCTTAAGTACTCGGCCCCTGTTTGTCGTAGCCCAAAGTTTTTAGTATGGTTAGATGGGGGACAAATTGGACTATAACATACTCAAAGGGCATCCCCGTATCTCTAGTAGACACAAAGTTAGGGGCATGCAAAATATAGTCTAATGCATTTTCTATGGAGGGGTTTGTTTATTCACGTCTTGCTTAATTACTTGGCCTGTTTTTTCGATCAAAAATAATAACATATCTGTAGTGTAGCGGTTATCACATCCGCCTCACTCCCGGAAGGCCACAGGTTCGAAACCGCGAATTTTTTTTATTTGCTTGGAAAATGTAAAGACCTTTATAATTATCCGAACATTTGTGTCAAGGTCACATTATTTACATCCCCGTATCTCTGGTAGAACCAGAGTTCCGAGCCTCCAAAATTTAGTTTAATGCATTTCCTATGGAGGGGTTTGTTTCTTTACGTTTTGCTTAAGTACTCGGCCACTGTTTGTCGTAGTCCAAAGTTTTTAGTATGGTCAGATGGGGGACAAATTGCACTATACCATACTCAAAGGACATCCCCGTATCTCTACTAGAACCATAGTTACGAGCCTCCAAAATTGGGTCAAACGCTTTTCCTATGGAGGGGTTGTTCGTTTACGTTTTGCTTAATTACTTGGCCCATGTTTGTCGTAGCCCTACGTTTTTACTATAATCAGATGGGAAACAAATTGCACTATAACATACTCAAAAGACATCCCCGTATCCCTACTCGAACCAGAGTTACGAGCCTCCAAAATTGGGTCAAACGCTTTTCCTATGGAGGGGTTGTTCGTTTACGTTTTGCTTAATTACTTGGCCCATGTTTGTCGTAGCCCAAAGTTTTTAGTATGGTTAGATGGGGGGCAAATTGGGCTATAAAGTACTCAAAGGACATCCCCGTATCTCTAGTAGAAACAGAGTTACGAGCCTGCAAAGTATAGTCTAAAGCATTTCCTAAGGAGGGGTTTGTTTCTTTACGTTTTGCTTAAGTACTCGGCCCCTGTTTGTCGTAGCCCAAAGTTTTTAGTATGGTTAGATGGGGGACAAATTGGACTATAACATACTCAAAGGGCATCCCCGTATCTCTAGTAGACACAAAGTTAGGGGCATGCAAAGTATAGTCTAATGCATTTTCTATGGAGGGGTTTGTTTGTTCACGTCTTGCTTAATTACTTGGCCTGTTTTTTCGATCAAAAATAATAACATATCTGTAGTGTAGCGGTTATCACATCCGCCTCACTCCCGGAAGGCCACAGGTTCGAAACTGCGAATTTTTTTTATTTGCTTGGAAAATGTAAAGACCTTTATAATTATCCGAACATTTGTGTCAAGGTCACATTATTTACATCCCCGTATCTCTGGTAGAACCAGAGTTCCGAGCCTCCAAAATTTAGTTTAATGCATTTCCTATGGAGGGGTTTGTTTCTTTACGTTTTGCTTAAGTACTCGGCCACTGTTTGTCGTAGTCCAAAGTTTTTAGTATGGTCAGATGGGGGACAAATTGCACTATACCATACTCAAAGGACATCCCCGTATCTCTACTAGAACCATAGTTACGAGCCTCCAAAATTGGGTCAAACGCTTTTCCTATGGAGGGGTTGTTCGTTTACGTTTTGCTTAATTACTTGGCCCATGTTTGTCGTAGCCCTACGTTTTTAGTATAATCAGATGGGGGACCAATTGCACTATAACATACTCAAAGGACATCCCCGTATCTCTACTAGAACCAGAGTTACGAGCCTCCAAAGTTGGGTCTAATGCTATTCCTATGGAAGGAGTTGTTTGTTTACTTTTCCTTAATTACTCGGCCCTGTATTCTCGGTCACCCATAATAACATATCTGTAGTGTAGTGGTTAACACATCCGCCTCACTCCCGGAAGGCCACAGGTTCGAAACCGCGAAATTTTTTTCGCTTGGGATATGTAAAGACCTTTATAATTATCCGAACATTTGTGTCAAGGTCACATTATTTACATCCCCGTATCTCTGGTAGAACCAGAGTTCCGAGCCTCGAAAATTTAGTTTAATGCATTTCCTATGGAGGCGTTTGTTTCATTACGTTTTGCTTAAGTACTCGGCCCCTGTTTGTCGTAGCCCAAAGTTTTTAGTATGGTTAGATGGGGGGCAAATTGGGCTATAACGTACTCAAAGGACGTCCCCGTATCTCTAGTAGAAACAGAGTTACGAGCCTGCAAATTATAGTCTAAAGCATTTCCTAAGGAGGGGTTTGTTTCTTTACGTTTTGCTTAAGTACTCGGCCCCTGTTTGTCGTAGCCCAAAGTTTGTAGTATGGTTAGATGGGGGACAAATTGGACTATAACATACTCAAAGGGCATCCCCGTATCTCTAGTAGACACAAAGTTAGGGGCATGCAAAGTATAGTCTAATGCATTTTCTATGGAGGGGTTTGTTTGTTCACGTCTTGCTTAATTACTTGGCCTGTTTTTTCGATCAAAAATAATAACATATCTGTAGTGTAGCGGTTATCACATCCGCCTCACTCCCGGAAGGCCACAGGTTCGAAACTGCGAATTTTTTTTATTTGCTTGGAAAATGTAAAGACCTTTATAATTATCCGAACATTTGTGTCAAGGTCACATTATTTACATCCCCGTATCTCTGGTAGAACCAGAGTTCCGAGCCTCCAAAATTTAGTTTAATGCATTTCCTATGGAGGGGTTTGTTTCTTTACGTTTTGCTTAAGTACTCGGCCACTGTTTGTCGTAGTCCAAAGTTTTTAGTATGGTCAGATGGGGGACAAATTGCACTATACCATACTCAAAGGACATCCCCGTATCTCTACTAGAACCATAGTTACGAGCCTCCAAAATTGGGTCAAACGCTTTTCCTATGGAGGGGTTGTTCGTTTACGTTTTGCTTAATTACTTGGCCCATGTTTGTCGTAGCCCTACGTTTTTAGTATAATCAGATGGGGGACCAATTGCACTATAACATACTCAAAGGACATCCCCGTATCTCTACTAGAACCAGAGTTACGAGCCTCCAAAGTTGGGTCTAATGCTATTCCTATGGAAGGAGTTGTTTGTTTACTTTTCCTTAATTACTCGGCCCTGTATTCTCGGTCACCCATAATAACATATCTGTAGTGTAGTGGTTAACACATCCGCCTCACTCCCGGAAGGCCACAGGTTCGAAACCGCGAAATTTTTTTCGCTTGGGATATGTAAAGACCTTTATAATTATCCGAACATTTGTGTCAAGGTCACATTATTTACATCCCCGTATCTCTGGTAGAACCAGAGTTCCGAGCCTCGAAAATTTAGTTTAATGCATTTCCTATGGAGGCGTTTGTTTCATTACGTTTTGCTTAAGTACTCGGCCCCTGTTTGTCGTAGCCCAAAGTTTTTAGTATGGTTAGATGGGGGGCAAATTGGGCTATAACGTACTCAAAGGACGTCCCCGTATCTCTAGTAGAAACAGAGTTACGAGCCTGCAAATTATAGTCTAAAGCATTTCCTAAGGAGGGGTTTGTTTCTTTACGTTTTGCTTAAGTACTCGGCCCCTGTTTGTCGTAGCCCAAAGTTTGTAGTATGGTTAGATGGGGGACAAATTGGACTATAACATACTCAAAGGGCATCCCCGTATCTCTAGTAGACACAAAGTTAGGGGCATGCAAAGTATAGTCTAATGCATTTTCTATGGAGGGGTTTGTTTGTTCACGTCTTGCTTAATTACTTGGCCTGTTTTTTCGATCAAAAATAATAACATATCTGTAGTGTAGCGGTTATCACATCCGCCTCACTCCCGGAAGGCCACAGGTTCGAAACCGCGAATTTTTTTTATTTGCTTGGAAAATGTAAAGACCTTTATAATTATCCGAACATTTGTGTCAAGGTCACATTATTTACATCCCCGTATCTCTGGTAGAACCAGAGTTCCGAGCCTCGAAAATTTAGTTTAATGCATTTCCTATGGAGGCGTTTGTTTCATTACGTTTTGCTTAAGTACTCGGCCCCTGTTTGTCGTAGCCCAAAGTTTTTAGTATGGTTAGATGGGGGACAAATTGCACTATAACTTACTCATAGGACATCCCCGTATCTCTGCTAGAACCAGAGTTCCGAGCCTCCAAAATTTAGTTTAATGCATTTCCTATGGAGGGGTTTGTTTCTTTACGTTTTGCTTAAGTACTCGGCCCCTGTTTGTCGTAGTCCAAAGTTTTTAGTATGGTCAGATGGGGGACAAATTGCACTATATCATACTCAAAGGACATCCCCGTATCTCTACTAGAACCATAGTTACGAGCCTCCAAAATTGGGTCAAACGCTTTTCCTATGGAGGGGTTGTTCGTTTACGTTTTGCTTAATTACTTGGCCCATGTTTGTCGTAGCCCTACGTTTTTAGTATAATCAGATGGGGGACAAATTGCACTATAACATACTCAAAGGACATCCCCGTATCTTTACTAGAACCAGAGTTACGAGCCTCCAAAGTTGGGTCTAATGCTATTCCTATGGAAGGAGTTGTTTGTTTACTTTTCCTTAATTACTCGGCCCTGTATTCTCGGTCACCCATAATAACATATCTGTAGTGTAGTGGTTAACACATCCGCCTCACTCCCGGGAGGCCACAGGTTCGAAACCGCGAAATTTTTTTCGCTTGGGATATGTAAAGACCTTTATAATTATCCGAACATTTGTGTCAAGGTCACATTATTTACATCCCCGTATCTCTGGTAGAACCAGAGTTCCGAGCCTCGAAAATTTAGTTTAATGCATTTCCTATGGAGGGGTTTGTTTCTTTACGTTTTGCTTAAGTACTCGGCCACTGTTTGTCGTAGTCCAAAGTTTTTAGTATGGTCAGATGGGGGACAAATTGCACTATACCATACTCAAAGGACATCCCCGTATCTCTACTAGAACCATAGTTACGAGCCTCCAAAATTGGGTCAAACGCTTTTCCTATGGAGGGGTTGTTCGTTTACGTTTTGCTTAATTACTTGGCCCATGTTTGTCGTAGCCCAAAGTTTTTAGTATGGTTAGATGAAGCAAATTGCACTATAACTTACTCAAAGGACATCCCCGTATCTCTACTAGAACCAGAGTTACGAGCCTGCAAACTATAGTCTAAAGCATTTCCTATGGAGGGGTTTGTTTCTTTACGTTTTGCTTAAGTACTCGGCCCCTGTTTGTCGTAGCCCAAAGTTTTAAGTATGGTTAGATGGGAGACAAATTGGGCTATAACATACTCAAAGAACATCCCCGTATCTCTACTAGAACCATAGTTACGAGCCTCCAAAATTGGGTCAAACGCTTTTCCTATGGAGGGGTTGTTCGTTTACGTTTTGCTTAATTACTTGGCCCAAGTTTGTCGTAGCCCTACGTTTTTAGTATAATCAGATGGGGGACAAATTGGGCTATAACATACTCAAAGGACATCCCCGTATCTCTAGTAGAAAAAGAGTTACGAGCCTGCAAATTATAGTCTAAAGCATTTCCTATGGAGGGGTTTGTTTGTTCACGTCTTGCTTAATTACTTGGCCTGTTTTTTCGATCAAAAATAATAACATATCTGTAGTGTAGCGGTTATCACATCCGCCTCACTCCCGGCAGGCAACAGGTTCGAGACCGCGAATTTTTTTTTGTTTGCTTGGAAAATGTAAAGACCTTTATAATTATCCGAACATTTGTGTCAAGGTCACATTATTTACATCCCCGTATCTCTGGTAGAACAAGAGTTCCGAGCCTCGAAAATTTAGTTTAATGCATTTCCTATGGAGGGGTTTGTTTCTTTACGTTTTGCTTAAGTACTCGGCCCCTGTTTGTCGTAGCCCAAAGTTTTTAGTATGGTTAGATGGGTGACAAATTGGGCTATAACATACTCAAAGGACATCCCCGTATCTCTAGTAGAAAAAGAGTTACGAGCCTGCAAATTATAGTCTAAAGCATTTCCTATGGAGGGGTTTGTTTCTTTACGTTTTGCTTAAGTACTCGTTCCCTGTTTGTCGTAGCCCAAAGTTTTTAGTATGGTTTGATGGGGGGCAAATTGGGCTATAACATACTCAAAGGACATCCCCGTATCTCTACTAGAACCAGAGTTACGAGCCTCCAAAATTGGGTCAAATGCTTTTCCTATGGAGGGGGTTGTTTGTTTACCTTTTGCTTAATTACTTGGCCCCTGTTTTTCGTAGCCCAAAGTTTTTAGTATGGTTAGATTGGGGACAAATTGCACTATAACTTGCTCAAAGGACATCCCCGTATCCCTACTAGAACCAGAGTTACGAGCCTCCAAAAGTGGGTCAAACGCTTTTCCTATGGAGGGGTTGTTCGTTTACGTTTTGCGTAATTACTTGGCCCATGTTTGTCGTAGCCCAAAGTTTTTAGTATGGTTTGATGGGGGGCAAATTGGGCTATAACATACTCAAAGGACATCCCCGTATCTCTACTAGAACCAGAGTTACGAGCCTCCAAAATTGGGTCAAATGCTTTTCCTATGGAGGGGGTTGTTTGTTTACCTTTTGCTTAATTACTTGGCCCCTGTTTCTCGTAGCCCAAAGTTTTTAGTATGGTTAGATGGGGGACAAATTGCACTATTATAACAGTTTTAGTTCTAAGATTTTGGTTCCCATGCCATGAACCACTTTTCCAAAAACTATCTCATACATTTTCTTAGAACTGATTTTTATCTATGGCTCTCATCAACTATATACTCTATTGTTGTCCGTTCCCTCTCTGCGTGGACCGACCGCACCTTAGGCGGCGCGACAGAGAGGAACCTTTTCTCTTACTGCTGGTAACCCGTAACCCCTTTAAGCTGGTACCCAAAAATGGGCGCCAGGATACCTGGATGCCAGAGTGTCCCATTAATAACCCTTTGACAGTCGTTGGGACATAATTGCTTCGGCGTGTGTGTGCTCGGCTCTGTAGAGTCGAGACACCAAAAAAAAAGAGAGTTCAGAACTGAAGAGAAAGAGTTCAGATTTGAAAGTAGCACCGGCCAGAAGAAGACCTTTCTCGATCTCCGGAAAAAACGCTCGCGATATGCGAATGCATAAAAGAGTTAGTGCGGTCAGCCGGTGACTCCCGCGGTTTCGCGCCTCCGAAGAGTATCTCCTGTTGGGTGATGGACGCTGCGCGGTGAGTGTGAATAATAATCAGGGTACCAGCAACCCATTATAAATTTAATAGTTATGAAACAGCCCCATGAGGTGCACCATGGGTTTAACGTATGTAAATACAAAGTTGATGAGTAGCCAGTTGTTTAATTAACTTTACGTTAAATAATTAAATACTGTCTAAACAATTCTACACATGTCTATTTTTATTAAACCTACACCCAATGGCAACGATTCTCCCTCTGCAATCCTAATTATTTTCCCCTAGAGTGCATTGACTTTAATGGACCACTACCCCACGGTAGCTTTACCTATAAGTTTTGAAGGACCGAGTGGAGAAACGTTTCATTTTGGGGGTCCGTCCGGGATATTATTCCCATTTAAATAATTAAAAGAACCCGTAATTAATTTTTGTTAATAATGATGCATAGGTGTAGTACAGTGCACAACTGTTTGCCATTATTAATATATCGATTTTAATTTCCTTTACCCTACGAAAATTTGTTCATTTTGATCGATGCGTGTTTTTATGGTCGTAGAAGTTAAGGTAACGAAGTAATGATAAGTTAGAAATACATTATTTTCTGTAGCTCTTCGGTTAATTGTTAAATTTTGACTTATTTGGTACGTAATTCTTAGGGAAGGTTACGGAAATTTAATTTGTTTAACCGTCGAGTTTGAATTTGTTTTTCTTATCATAAATCAGAAACTATTTGTTTTGAAGGGTCAGAACGTTTATTAGTTTCTAAAGAATTTCTTTTTATGTATTTTGAAGGGTCAAAATCTTAAATTTTATGTTAATTTTATTTTGAAGGGTCAAAAATAACTACAAGCAATTTTTTTTAGAAATAGTCAATTTACGGTGTAAATTTGATTTTTGAGTTTTGATTTTGGGTTTATATATTCGTGCCACTCACATGCGTTTCAAGCCCAAGCACGATTATTGTTTTCCCCAATTTAACCGAGATCTAAGCTGTGCGATTTGCTATAGGGATTTTAAGAATTTTGAGAGAAGCGAACGAAAAGAGCGTAGGTCGAAGGTTTCCTTTGTTGTACCTTCTAAGGCTAATAGGCAGAAGTTATCAAAACGTAACATGGCGTCAACAAGTAGGCCTAATTCTGCTGCTTCCAATGGTGGAAACCAATCGGTTGCGAGCACTCCGCAACCTTCACCCACTAATTCGCGCCCGCCTTCCCCTGTAGGAAACCCAACGGTACAAAACCCTGTACCGCCTGTACCGGCTAGCGACCCTGCAATAGTTGCAATGCAGGCGCAAATGCAAGCCCTTATACAACAAGTCTCTTTGTTGACTCAACAGATGGCTTCATATCAACAAACTAGCGCCGCACCTCCAACTGTGGCACCCCTAGTACAGCCCTTGGCGCAAGCGCCTAACGCGCCAATTTTAAATTCAAACGCGAATGTTCGCCCAAACACCCCAAATAGTGTTTCGAACGCGTCGGTGGTACCCCCAGCGGTAACTACTCCAATTTTTAATAGTTCTGGTGCGAATGGGTCAACCATTTCGCAAAATCAGAATAACATGATCAGTGTTAGCCAAGGGTCGGCACAAGCACAATCTAACATGGCAATCCCTAGTTCGTGGGTTCCCTCTGTTTCAATGCCCAACTTTTCAGGCGCCACTAGTGGGTTGGGAACAAAAGAATTTTTGTTAAAAGCGCGTCAAATTTTAATAAGTAGAGACTGCCCAGAAGATCTATTTATAAAGCGTTGGATCCCGACGATGTTAACGGGAAGTGCGTTAGAATGGTTGGATACTCAACCTTCACTTGCCACTTTTAAGGAGTTTTCTGATGCTCTGAAAGACGAGTTCCTTAGAGAGTCTGATGACGACTTTTTATTGGAACAAATAGATGGTAGGTTCCAAAAACCTGGAGAATCATCCAGTACCTACGCGGAGGCAATGCAAGCCTTGATGCGAAAGTTGTCAGAGCCCCTCCCAGTTCGCGAACAGATTCGCTTAATTAAGCGTAATCTTCGTAACGATATCAGAAAACCCCTGGCATTAAAAAAATATTCACGTGTACGTGAACTAATTGCTGACGCAGTAGCGGTCGAACAAGTAGATCAAGACCCACGTGGCAGAGACGCGGGGTCTTCTAGTCAGAAAACTTCAGCTCCTAAGAGCAAACCTGAAGTAATCTGCATGAAATGTGGCAAACATGGCCACTATCAAAATTTTTGCCCCGAAAGGCGCGAAAATTCAAAATATAGCGCACCCGTGAGCTTTTTGGACCCAAAGGCAAAACCCTTTTTGCCAGTTTGTATCCGCTGTGGTGTAGAGGGCCACATTAAGCCTAATTGTCCCAAAAGACATCTTAGTAAGGGAAACGCTCACACCGGGGGAAAAGAGAAGGCCGTTCCCCCCGGAAATCGTCAATAGGCCAAGATGTAAATAGCCATATTGCGGGAGAATCAATTCTTCCCCAATTGGCATGGATTCTAGTTAAAGTAAATGGTCAGGAGAAAATCGCACTGGTCGACCCAGGATCATCTGTGACGTTAATAGATAGTAGTTTTAAGGGAGAGATAACCCCCCTATCTAAAACCCGTCAGCGGCATCGCTTAGGATTTAGATTAGCTAATAAAACTCGCGTGACGTCAGCTGGGTCGGCGAAAGTTTCATTCTCCCTTCCTGGTTTAACAGAATCCACCCTTGTATATTTTGTAAATAATTTAGTTTATCCTGTTATTATTGGTATGGATTTTATCCAAAAATGTGGCATGGTTGTCAACTATCGTGATATGCGGTATTACTGGTGCGATGAGCCCGGTGTAAAATACGACTTCCTAAAAAGTCCTATTTCTGACCCACATTTGAAAGAGTTACCGAGTCCCCCTACTTTGTGTCCCGTGGAGATTGACGGCGACGATCTAAAGAAAGCCTTATCGGTAGCCAAAGTATCGGAGGAAGAGAGAGACGCTTTAGAAAATCTGGTCTATAATTACCAAGAACTTTTTGCCTCGGTACCGGGTCGGACAAAAACCGCTTCCCACTATATTGACACTGGCGATGCCAACCCGATAGGGTGTGCCCCCTACCGCTATTCTCCTTGGAAAAAAGAGAAAATAGATGAGATAGTTAAGGAAATGCTTGTGGACAACTTGATAGAACCCAGCAATAGTCCTTGGAGCGCACCTTGTATTTTAGTAACAAAGAAAGACGGTGGTTATCGGCTGTGCATTGATTACCGGAAGCTGAATTCTGTAACTATTAAAGATTCTTATCCGCTTCCGAGAATTGATGACATATTAGAATCAATTAAAAGACCGAAATTCATAACCACCCTCGATCTTAAGGCGGGATACTGGCAGGTTCCTTTGGACCCCTCTAGTCGCGACAAGGCCGCATTCGTTACCCATAAAGGCTTATTTCGCCCCAAGGTTCTTATGTTTGGCTTGTGTAACGCCCCCGCCACATTCCAACGCATGATAGACCGATTGTTAGGTCCCCTCAGACAGGAAGGCGTTAAGGCCTACCTAGACGATTTGGTAGTTATTTCTGAAAGTTTTGAAAAGCATTTAGCTACCCTAGAAAAGGTTTTTAAAATCCTTTTAGATGCGGGTCTTACTGTAAAAGCTAGTAAGACTAAGTTTTGTTTAAAAGAGGCTCCACTCTTAGGTCACATTGTAGGACCGGAGGGTATTAAAGTGGACCCCGCCAAAACCACCGCGCTGAGCGAGTTGCCACCTCCAACTACTATTAAAAAGTTGCGCTCATTTTTAGGTTTAGCTAATTACTACCGACGCTTTATTAAAGGGTTCGCAACGTTGGCAACTCCTTTAACAACTTTATTACATAAAGACGTCGAGTGGGTTTGGACAGAAACCCAAGACAATGCTTTTCAGACTATCAAGACTGCTTTAACATCTGCACCTATCCTAGCTGCCCCCGATTTTACTATCCCCTTTATTGTCCAGTGTGACGCTTCCAATACCGGTCTTGGTGCCGTTTTGATGCAAAAGAGGGACGGTAAATCTCATGTAATTCAGTATGCTAGTCACACATTATCTCCCACGGAACGCAAATATTGCACCACTGAGCGCGAAGCCATGGCTGCAGTATTTGCAGTTGAGCAATTCCGTCCGTATATAGAAGGTACACATTTTGACCTTTATACTGACCATTCCGCATTAGTTTGGCTATTAAAAACTCCCGATCCAACCGGTAAATATGCCCGTTGGTATGCTAAACTTCAGGCATTTAGCTATACGGTTCACCATATTCCAGGCGCTAAAAACGAGGTATCGGACGCGTTATCCCGTTTAACCTCGGCTACAGAAGACGATTCGCTGGCGATTCCGATTCTGGAAACCGAGGGTGTAACAGCCGCGCTCTTAAACACCGAACCTGAACCCATTGCCTTTGATAGGGAAATTTTAGTAAGCGAGCAGGCTAAGGACGATCGACTTGGCCCCATCGTTAGCTATTTATCGAACAACATCTCGAATTCTGACGATACGTCAGAAGAAATAGCCAAATTAGCGAAACAATGTAAAATAATTAATGGAATTCTCCACCGTGGTATTTCAAAGAACGCCGATGTTTCCGAGGAAAATTTTAAAATTTGGGTACCACAAGTTGGGAAAACCAAAATATTACCTCTCCGTGTCAAGAAGATTATATAAACTTAAGTATCCAATGAAAACGTTATTATGTTTCTGAGTTGGGGTTTCCCATTTTTGTTGTTGTTTTGAAAAATATATCGCAATGCACGGGCCTTGATAGATATAGGAGGCAATGAATGAAATATATCACAATGCACGGGCCTTGATAGATATAGGAGGCAATGAAGGAAATATATCGCATGCACGGGCCTTGGTAGATATAGGAGGCAATGATAATCTCTCTCTTTGCACGAGAGGTTTATCTTTAATATTTAAATAAATATAATTATTTTTAATTATTTTAATCTTCAATAATTAACATTAATAATAGTTAAATCGTTTAAAATAAAGTTATACCTATTATCTTCTCAAACTTTGCTAATATTGACGTTTAAAGTGAAGGGTACCCCTCTTGCCCGCTTTTTTCAAATTTGGGGTATATATACGATTCGTTTCCATTATAATAGTAAGGAAAAAGCGCAATTGCGAAAACCTTTGGTGGCGATCCCACCTTAGGGAGGCTAGACGTTTCTCGTAACCCTAGCTGATCGCCGCGTATATCCTAAAACCAAACGATGATAATGGAGTAGAAGCCAATGATACAGATTGGTGTCTATGTGGAATAGACGGAAGACCAGTGGATGGTGGTGTTAGAAGCCAGTGTAAGTGCAGACTGGTGTCAATGTGGGATTGACAAAGAACAGAAGATGGTGGTGATTAGAAGCCAGTAAGAACAGACTGGTGTCCGTGTGGGATGGACAAAGACCAGAAGATGGTGGTGTGAGAACTCAAGTAGAGGAGCCATTTCCGTGACTGTGAAAGCAGTTCGGAAATGGCGAACACGTTTGCTCCGATACGCAAACTGCGAACGCGGTCACGTGGGTGTAACAACGGACAGACAGACACACAGACAGACACACACACAGACACGGCCGTTACAGAACCTCTCCTGGACTACGTCACACGGAGAGGTAAAAAGCCTAATATAAGACCGTACTCGCGTTAAATCACGATATACGCTCCTCTGGACATTTAGGTAATTTTAAAACCTTAAAGCGTGTGCGCCAAAGATACACCTGGGACGGTATGATTCGCGATACGCGAGAATACGTTCGTTCGTGCGAACTCTGCCAAATGCATAAAGTCTCCCAACAACCCCCTGCCGGTCTATTGAAGTCAGCCACTATCAGCGACCCATGGACCGTTATAGGGATTGATTTGAAGGGCCCGTTCACACCCAGTAAACGGGGTATGACACAACTTTTAGTTGTAACAGATATTATGACAAAATGGGTGGAGGTTTTCCCACTTCGGCGCGCCACAACTAAGAACGTAGTAAATGCCCTCGTGGACAACGTTTTTAGTCGCTTTGGGTTGCCACTGACCGTTGTAAGTGACAACGGCAAACAATTTGTCAGCAAAATTATGCCTGACACATTTAAACTTTTAGGCATTCGTAACCGGTATACGTCATTTTATTCCCCCCAATCTAATGCTCACCCCGAACGTACTAACCGTACCCTCGGAACTATGATTGCGACATATGTCCAAAATAACCATAGGGATTGGGATATTGGAATACAGCAGTATGCTATGGCGTTACGTACAGCGACCCAAGAATCTACAGGATTCAGCCCCGCCTTTTTAAATTTCGGTCGCGAAATTCGCACTGCTGCCGATATTGGCGACGCAGTCCCACCTGATAGCGTTGGTGACGTTAAGAGTCTCAACTCTTACGCGCTATCTCTTAAAGAGAGAAGGTCAACTGCCCTTGCCTCAGCCAAAGCGAACTTAGCCGCTCAGCAGGCTCGCCAAGCTGGCTACTACAATAAACACCACCGTGATGTCGATCTAGCTGTGGGTCAGTTAGTATGCAAGCGAACTCATTTTCTCTCATCCGCTGGAGCTCGTTTCTCTTCAAAGCTTGCCCCACGTTTTGATGGTCCCTTTGTAATCGCACAGAAATTGTCCCCCTTAACTTATCGTTTAAAGCGTGTTAAAGGTGGAAAGTTGTTGAAGGGTACTTTTCATATAACCCAGTTGAAACCATTCGTCGAGCGTCAGGCCGACGATACACCGTCTATTGATAAAGAAAATATCACTTCAGACGATAAGGTTGCGCGTACTGCCGACCAGATTGATAGGCCAGATAGCGTTTTAAGTGAAATTAGCGATGATACGACCGATGGTCAAAATGAACACGTCCCTATTGCACGTAACCTTAGGCCTCGCGATCCCGTTACCGGTCGGGTCACTTTAAAGAAATAATTATATTTCATTAATTTGGGCGAGTTATCCCCATAATGGGCTTAGTCCCTAGTTGTTTTAAACACTTGTGTACACATCATTTTTGAATTTGCTTTGTTTTGATTTGTTGAACATTTGTATTATAGTTAATTACGATCTACTTATTCAGTGTTCATTGTCAATGTCAAATGTTAATTATTTGTAGCTACAATTTACGTATTGCGTTCGCTGTATATAAATATAATTGTTATCTATAATCTGACGTGTCCTGGATTGTCACGTTATTTGATAATATAGTTGCCCATTTTCGTAGCAATGTTTGCTTGTTTTATTATTTTTCGAAATTTTTGCCCCTCAATGTTATGTAATTTGATGGATCATACTTTGTTTTGTGTCTATGATTTGGCAACTTAAAATTAATTGGTTTTGCTTAATTTTCACCATACCTTGCTGATTCTCACTATTGTGGTTTCAATAGTTAATTTTCAATTTAATGTGTTTAAGGGTAGTTTATTATGCAATTTTGTTTTGACTATGCATCATTATCCCTTTTTGTGTATTTTATTGGAACCCATGTGGTTCATTTGTGTCGTATAACTCCCTGTGTCGTTTCGCGAGGACGCTCAAAATTAAGTGTGGGGGAGTTATAACAGTTTTAGTTCTAAGATTTTGGTTCCCATGCCATGAACCACTTTTCCAAAAACTATCTCATACATTTTCTTAGAACTGATTTTTATCTATGGCTCTCATCAACTATATACTCTATTGTTGTCCGTTCCCTCTCTGCGTGGACCGACCGCACCTTAGGCGGCGCGACAGAGAGGAACCTTTTCTCTTACTGCTGGTAACCCGTAACCCCTTTAAGCTGGTACCCAAAAATGGGCGCCAGGATACCTGGATGCCAGAGTGTTCCATAAATAACCCTTTGACAGTCGTTGGGACATAATTGCTTCGGCGTGTGTGTGCTCGGCTCTGTAGAGTCGAGACACCAAAAAAAAGAGAGTTCAGAACTGAAGAGAAAGAGTTCAGATTTGAAAGTAGCACCGGCCAGAAGAAGACCTTTCTCGATCTCCGGAAAAACGCTCGCGATATGCGAATGCATAAAAGAGTTAGTGCGGTCAGCCGGTGACTCCCGCGGTTTCGCGCCTCCGAAGAGTATCTCCTGTTGGGTGATGGACGCTGCGCGGTGAGTGTGAATAATAATCAGGGTACCAGCAACCCATTATAAATTTAATAGTTATGAAACAGCCCCATGAGGTGCACCATGGGTTTAACGTATGTAAATACAAAGTTGATGAGTAGCCAGTTGTTTAATTAACTTTACGTTAAATAATTAAATACTGTCTAAACAATTCTACACATGTCTATTTTTATTAAACCTACACCCAATGGCAACGATTCTCCCTCTGCAATCCTAATTATTTTCCCCTAGACTGCATTGACTTTAATGGACCACTACCCCACGGTAGCTTTACCTATAAGTTTTGAAGGACCGAGTGGAGAAACGTTTCACTATAACTTACTCAAAGGACATCCCCGTATCTCTAGTAGACACAAAGTTAGGGGCCTGCAAAGTATAGTCTAATGCATTTTCTATGGAGGGGTTTGTTTGTTCACGTCTTGCTTAATTACTTGGCCTGTTTTTTCGATCAAAAATAATAACATATCTGTAGTGTAGCGGTTATCACATCCGCCTCACTCCCGGAAGGCCACAGGTTCGAGACCGCGATTTTTTTTTATTTGCTTGGAAAATGTAAAGACCTTTATAATTATCCGAACATTTGTGTCAAGGTCACATTATTTACATCCCCGTATCTCTGGTAGAACCAGAGTTCCGAGCCTCCAAAATTTAGTTTAATGCATTTCCTATGGAGGGGTTTGTTTCTTTACGTTTTGCTTAAGTACTCGGCCACTGTTTGTCGTAGTCCAAAGTTTTTAGTATGGTCAGATGGGGGACAAATTGCACTATACCATACTCAAAGGACATCCCCGTATCTCTACTAGAACCATAGTTACGAGCCTCCAAAATTGGGTCAAACGCTTTTCCTATGGAGGGGTTGTTCGTTTACGTTTTGCTTAATTACTTGGCCCATGTTTGTCGTAGCCCAAAGTTTTTAGTATGGTTAGATGGGGCAAATTGCACTATAACTTACTCAAAGGACATCCCCGTATCTCTACTAGAACCAGAGTTACGAGCCTGCAAACTATAGTCTAAAGCATTTCCTATGGAGGGGTTTGTTTCTTTACGTTTTGCTTAAGTACTCGGCCCCTGTTTGTCGTAGCCCAAAGTTTTTAGTATGGTTAGATGGGAGACAAATTGGGCTATAACATACTCAAAGAACATCCCCGTATCTCTAGTAGACACAAAGTTAGGGGCCTGCAAAGTATAGTCTAATGCATTTTCTATGGAGGGGTTTGTTTGTTCACGTCTTGCTTAATTACTTGGCCTGTTTTTTCGATCAAAAATAATAACATATCTGTAGTGTAGCGGTTATCACATCCGCCTCACTCCCGGAAGGCCACAGGTTCGAAACCGCGAATTTTTTTTTATTTGCTTGGAAAATGTAAAGACCTTTATAATTATCCGAACATTTGTGTCAAGGTCACATTATTTACATCCCCGTATCTCTGGTAGAACCAGAGTTCCGAGCCTCCAAAATTTAGTTTAATGCATTTCCTATGGAGGGGTTTGTTTCTTTACGTTTTGCTTAAGTACTCGGCCCCTGTTTGTCGTAGTCCAAAGTTTTTAGTATGGTCAGATGGGGGACAAATTGCACTATACCATACTCAAAGGACATCCCCGTATCTCTACTAGAACCATAGTTACGAGCCTCCAAAATTGGGTCAAACGCTTTTCCTATGGAGGGGTTGTTCGTTTACGTTTTGCTTAATTACTTGGCCCATGTTTGTCGTAGCCCTACGTTTTTAGTATAATCAGATGGGGGACAAATTGCACTATAACATACTCAAAGGACATCCCCGTATCTCTACTAGAACCAGAGTTACGAGCCTCCAAAGTTGGGTCTAATGCTATTCCTATGGAAGGAGTTGTTTGTTTACTTTTCCTTAATTACTCGGCCCTGTATTCTCGGTCACCCATAATAACATATCTGTAGTGTAGTGGTTAACACATCCGCCTCACTCCCGGAAGGCCACAGGTTCGAAACAGCGAAATTTTTTTCGCTTGGGATATGTAAAGACCTTTATAATTATCCGAACATTTGTGTCAAGGTCACATTATTTACATCCCCGTATCTCTGGTAGAACCAGAGTTCCGAGCCTCGAAAATTTAGTTTAATGCATTTCCTATGGAGGCGTTTGTTTCATTACGTTTTGCTTAAGTACTCGGCCCCTGTTTGTCGTAGCCCAAAGTTTTTAGTATGGTTAGATGGGGGGCAAATTGGGCTATAACGTACTCAAAGGACATCCCCGTATCTCTAGTAGAAACAGAGTTACGAGCCTGCAAAGTATAGTCTAAAGCATTTCCTAATGAGGGGTTTGTTTCTTTACGTTTTGCTTAAGTACTCGGCCCCTGTTTGTCGTAGCCCAAAGTTTTTAGTATGGTTAGATGGGGGACAAAATGGACTATAACATACTCAAAGGGCATCCCCGTATCTCTAGTAGACACAAAGTTAGTGGCATGCAAAGTATAGTCTAATGCATTTTCTATGGAGGGGTTTGTTTGTTCACGTCTTGCTTAATTACTTGGCCTGTTTTTTCGATCAAAAATAATAACATATCTGTAGTGTAGCGGTTATCACATCCGCCTCACTCCCGGAAGGCCACAGGTTCGAAACCGCGAATTTTTTTTATTTGCTTGGAAAATGTAAAGACCTTTATAATTATCCGAACATTTGTGTCAAGGTCACATTATTTACATCCCCGTATCTCTGGTAGAACCAGAGTTCCGAGCCTCCAAAATTTAGTTTAATGCATTTCCTATGGAGGGGTTTGTTTCTTTACGTTTTGCTTAAGTACTCGGCCACTGTTTGTCGTAGTCCAAAGTTTTTAGTATGGTCAGATGGGGGACAAATTGCACTATACCATACTCAAAGGACATCCCCGTATCTCTACTAGAACCATAGTTACGAGCCTCCAAAATTGGGTCAAACGCTTTTCCTATGGAGGGGTTGTTCGTTTACGTTTTGCTTAATTACTTGGCCCATGTTTGTCGTAGCCCAAAGTTTTTAGTATGGTTAGATGGGGCAAATTGCACTATAACTTACTCAAAGGACATCCCCGTATCTCTACTAGAACCAGAGTTACGAGCCTGCAAACTATAGTCTAAAGCATTTCCTATGGAGGGGTTTGTTTCTTTACGTTTTGCTTAAGTACTCGGCCCCTGTTTGTCGTAGCCCAAAGTTTTTAGTATGGTTAGATGGGAGACAAATTGGGCTATAACATACTCAAAGAACATCCCCGTATCTCTAGTAGACACAAAGTTAGGGGCCTGCAAAGTATAGTCTAATGCATTTTCTATGGAGGGGTTTGTTTGTTCACGTCTTGCTTAATTACTTGGCCTGTTTTTTCGATCAAAAATAATAACATATCTGTAGTGTAGCGGTTATCACATCCGCCTCACTCCCGGAAGGCCACAGGTTCGAAACCGCGAATTTTTTTTTATTTGCTTGGAAAATGTAAAGACCTTTATAATTATCCGAACATTTGTGTCAAGGTCACATTATTTACATCCCCGTATCTCTGGTAGAACCAGAGTTCCGAGCCTCCAAAATTTAGTTTAATGCATTTCCTATGGAGGGGTTTGCTTCTTTACGTTTTGCTTAAGTACTCGGCCCCTGTTTGTCGTAGTCCAAAGTTTTTAGTATGGTCAGATGGGGGACAAATTGCACTATACCATACTCAAAGGACATCCCCGTATCTCTACTAGAACCATAGTTACGAGCCTCCAAAATTGGGTCAAACGCTTTTCCTATGGAGGGGTTGTTCGTTTACGTTTTGCTTAATTACTTGGCCCATGTTTGTCGTAGCCCTACGTTTTTAGTATAATCAGATGGGGGACAAATTGCACTATAACATACTCAAAGGACATCCCCGTATCTCTACTAGAACCAGAGTTACGAGCCTCCAAAGTTGGGTCTAATGCTATTCCTATGGAAGGAGTTGTTTGTTTACTTTTCCTTAATTACTCGGCCCTGTATTCTCGGTCACCCATAATAACATATCTGTAGTGTAGTGGTTAACACATCCGCCTCACTCCCGGAAGGCCACAGGTTCGAAACAGCGAAATTTTTTTCGCTTGGGATATGTAAAGACCTTTATAATTATCCGAACATTTGTGTCAAGGTCACATTATTTACATCCCCGTATCTCTGGTAGAACCAGAGTTCCGAGCCTCGAAAATTTAGTTTAATGCATTTCCTATGGAGGCGTTTGTTTCATTACGTTTTGCTTAAGTACTCGGCCCCTGTTTGTCGTAGCCCAAAGTTTTTAGTATGGTTAGATGGGGGGCAAATTGGGCTATAACGTACTCAAAGGACATCCCCGTATCTCTAGTAGAAACAGAGTTACGAGCCTGCAAAGTATAGTCTAAAGCATTTCCTAATGAGGGGTTTGTTTCTTTACGTTTTGCTTAAGTACTCGGCCCCTGTTTGTCGTAGCCCAAAGTTTTTAGTATGGTTAGATGGGGGACAAAATGGACTATAACATACTCAAAGGGCATCCCCGTATCTCTAGTAGACACAAAGTTAGTGGCATGCAAAGTATAGTCTAATGCATTTTCTATGGAGGGGTTTGTTTGTTCACGTCTTGCTTAATTACTTGGCCTGTTTTTTCGATCAAAAATAATAACATATCTGTAGTGTAGCGGTTATCACATCCGCCTCACTCCCGGAAGGCCACAGGTTCGAAACCGCGAATTTTTTTTATTTGCTTGGAAAATGTAAAGACCTTTATAATTATCCGAACATTTGTGTCAAGGTCACATTATTTACATCCCCGTATCTCTGGTAGAACCAGAGTTCCGAGCCTCCAAAATTTAGTTTAATGCATTTCGTATGGAGGCGTTTGTTTCATTACGTTTTGCTTAAGTACTCGGCCCCTGTTTGTCGTAGCCCAAAGTTTTTAGTATGGTTAGATGGGGGGCAAATTGGGCTATAACGTACTCAAAGGACATCCCCGTATCTCTAGTAGAAACAGAGTTACGAGCCTGCAAAGTATAGTCTAAAGCATTTCCTAAGGAGGGGTTTGTTTCTTTACGTTTTGCTTAAGTACTCGGCCCCTGTTTGTCGTAGCCCAAAGTTTTTAGTATGGTTAGATGGGGGACAAATTGGACTATAACATACTCAAAGGGCATCCCCGTATCTCTAGTAGACACAAAGTTAGGGGCATGCAAAGTATAGTCTAATGCATTTTCTATGGAGGGGTTTGTTTGTTCACGTCTTGCTTAATTACTTGGCCTGTTTTTTCGATCAAAAATAATAACATATCTGTAGTGTAGCGGTTATCACATCCGCCTCACTCCCGGAAGGCCACAGGTTCGAAACCGCGAATTTTTTTTATTTGCTTGGAAAATGTAAAGACCCTTATAATTATCCGAACATTTGTGTCAAGGTCACATTATTTACATCCCCGTATCTCTGGTAGAACCAGAGTTCCGAGCCTCCAAAATTTAGTTTAATGCATTTCCTATGGAGGGGTTTGTTTCTTTACGTTTTGCTTAAGTACTCGGCCACTGTTTGTCGTAGTCCAAAGTTTTTAGTATGGTCAGATGGGGGACAAATTGCACTATACCATACTCAAAGGACATCCCCGTATCTCTACTAGAACCATAGTTACGAGCCTCCAAAATTGGGTCAAACGCTTTTCCTATGGAGGGGTTGTTCGTTTACGTTTTGCTTAATTACTTGGCCCATGTTTGTCGTAGCCCTACGTTTTTACTATAATCAGATGGGAAACAAATTGCACTATAACATACTCAAAGGACATCCCCGTATCCCTACTAGAACCAGAGTTACGAGCCTCCAAAATTGGGTCAAACGCTTTTCCTATGGAGGGGTTGTTCGTTTACGTTTTGCTTAAGTACTCGGCCCCTGTTTGTCGTAGCCCAAAGTTTTTAGTATGGTTAGATGGGGGACAAATTGGACTATAACATACTCAAAGGGCATCCCCGTATCTCTAGTAGACACAAAGTTAGGGGCATGCAAAGTATAGTCTAATGCATTTTCTATGGAGGGGTTTGTTTGTTCACGTCTTGCTTAATTACTTGGCCTGTTTTTTCGATCAAAAATAATAACATATCTGTAGTGTAGCGGTTATCACATCCGCCTCACTCCCGGAAGGCCACAGGTTCGAAACCGCGAATTTTTTTTATTTGCTTGGAAAATGTAAAGACCTTTATAATTATCCGAACATTTGTGTCAAGGTCACATTATTTACATCCCCGTATCTCTGGTAGAACCAGAGTTCCGAGCCTCCAAAATTTAGTTTAATGCATTTCCTATGGAGGGGTTTGTTTCTTTACGTTTTGCTTAAGTACTCGGCCCCTGTTTGTCGTAGCCCAACGTTTTTAGTATGGTTAGATGGGTGACAAATTGGGCTATAACATACTCAAAGGACATCCCCGTATCTCTAGTAGAAAAAGAGTTACGAGCCTGCAAATTATAGTCTAAAGCATTTCCTATGGAGGGGTTTGTTTCTTTACGTTTTGCTTAAGTACTCGTTCCCTGTTTGTCGTAGCCCAAAGTTTTTAGTATAGTTAGATGGGGGGCAAATTGCACTATAACTTGCTCAAAGGACATCCCCGTATCTCTACTAGAACCAGAGTTACGAGCCTCCAAAATTGGGTCAAATGCTTTTACTATGGAGGGGGTTGTTTGTTTACCTTTTGTTTAATTACTTGGCCCCTGTTTTTCGTAGCCCAAAGTTTTTAGTATGGTTAGATTGGGGACAAATTGCACTATAACTTGCTCAAAGGACATCCCCGTATCCCTACTAGAACCAGAGTTACGAGCCTCCAAAAGTTGGTCAAACGCTTTTCCTATGGAGGGGTTGTTCGTTTACGTTTTGCGTAATTACTTGGCCCATGTTTGTCGTAGCCCAAAGTTTTTAGTATGGTTTGATGGGGGGCAAATTGGGCTATAACATACTCAAAGGACATCCCCGTATCTCTACTAGAACCAGAGTTACGAGCCTCCAAAATTGGGTCAAATGCTTTTCCTATGGAGGGGGTTGTTTGTTTACCTTTTGCTTAATTACTTGGCCCCTGTTTTTCGTAGCCCAAAGTTTTTAGTATGGTTAGATTGGGGACAAATTGCACTATAACTTGCTCAAAGGACATCCCCGTATCCCTACTAGAACCAGAGTTACGAGCCTCCAAAATTGGGTCAAAGGCTTTTCCTATGGAGGGGGTTGTTTGTTTACCTTTTGCTTAATTACTTGGCCCCTGTTTCTCGTAGCCCAAAGTTTTTAGTATGGTTAGATGGGGGACAAATTGCACTATTATAACAGTTTTAGTTCTAAGATTTTGGTTCCCATGCCATGAACCACTTTTCCAAAAACTATCTCATACATTTTCTTAGAACTGATTTTTATCTATGGCTCTCATCAACTATATACTCTATTGTTGTCCGTTCCCTCTCTGCGTGGACCGACCGCACCTTAGGCGGCGCGACAGAGAGGAACCTTTTCTCTTACTGCTGGTAACCCGTAACCCCTTTAAGCTGGTACCCAAAAATGGGCGCCAGGATACCTGGATGCCAGAGTGTCCCATTAATAACCCTTTGACAGTCGTTGGGACATAATTGCTTCGGCGTGTGTGTGCTCGGCTCTGTAGAGTCGAGACACCAAAAAAAAAAGAGAGTTCAGAACTGAAGAGAAAGAGTTCAGATTTGAAAGTAGCACCGGCCAGAAGAAGACCTTTCTCGATCTCCGGAAAAAACGCTCGCGATATGCGAATGCATAAAAGAGTTAGTGCGGTCAGCCGGTGACTCCCGCGGTTTCGCGCCTCCGAAGAGTATCTCCTGTTGGGTGATGGACGCAGCGCGGTGAGTGTGAATAATAATCAGGGTACCAGCAACCCATTATAAATTTAATAGTTATGAAACAGCCCCATGAGGTGCACCATGGGTTTAACGTATGTAAATACAAAGTTGATGAGTAGCCAGTTGTTTAATTAACTTTACGTTAAATAATTAAATACTGTCTAAACAATTCTACACATGTCTATTTTTATTAAACCTACACCCAATGGCAACGATTCTCCCTCTGCAATCCTAATTATTTTCCCCTAGACTGCATTGACTTTAATGGACCACTACCCCACGGTAGCTTTACCTATAAGTTTTGAAGGACCGAGTGGAGAAACGTTTCATTTTGGGGGTCCGTCCGGGATATTATTCCCATTTAAATAATTAAAAGAACCCGTAATTAATTTTTGTTAATAATGATGCATAGGTGTAGTACAGTGCACAACTGTTTGCCATTATTAATATATCGATTTTAATTTCCTTTACCCCTACGAAAATTTGTTCATTTTGATCGATGCGTGTTTTTATGGTCGTAGAAGTTAAGGTAACGAAGTAATGATAAGTTAGAAATACATTATTTTCTGTAGCTCTTCGGTTAATTGTTAAATTTTGACTTATTTGGTACGTAATTCTTAGGGAAGGTTACGGAAATTTAATTTGTTTAACCGTCGAGTTTGAATTTGTTTTTCTTATCATAAATCAGAAACTATTTGTTTTGAAGGGTCAGAACGTTTATTAGTTTCTAAAGAATTTCTTTTTATGTATTTTGAAGGGTCAAAATCTTAAATTTTATGTTAATTTTATTTTGAAGGGTCAAAAATAACTACAAGCAATTTTTTTTAGAAATAGTCAATTTACGGTGTAAATTTGATTTTTGAGTTTTGATTTTGGGTTTATATATTCGTGCCACTCACATGCGTTTCAAGCCCAAGCACGATTATTGTTTTCCCCAATTTAACCGAGATCTAAGCTGTGCGATTTGCTATAGGGATTTTAAGAATTTTGAGAGAAGCGAACGAAAAGAGCGTAGGTCGAAGGTTTCCTTTGTTGTACCTTCTAAGGCTAATAGGCAGAAGTTATCAAAACGTAACATGGCGTCAACAAGTAGGCCTAATTCTGCTGCTTCCAATGGTGGAAACCAATCGGTTGCGAGCACTCCGCAACCTTCACCCACTAATTCGCGTCCGCCTTCCCCTGTAGGAAACCCAACGGTACAAAACCCTGTACCGCCTGTACCGGCTAGCGACCCTGCAATAGTTGCAATGCAGGCGCAAATGCAAGCCCTTATACAACAAGTCTCTTTGTTGACTCAACAGATGGCTTCATATCAACAAGCTAGCGCCGCACCTCCAACTGTGGCACCCCTAGTACAGCCCTTGGCGCAAGCGCCTAACGCGCCAATTTTAAATTCAAACGCGAATGTTCGCCCAAACACCCCAAATAGTGTTTCGAACGCGTCGGTGGTACCCCCAGCGGTAACTACTCCAATTTTTAATAGTTCTGGTGCGAATGGGTCAACCATTTCGCAAAATCAGAATAACATGATCAGTGTTAGCCAAGGGTCGGCACAAGCACAATCTAACATGGCAATCCCTAGTTCGTGGGTTCCCTCTGTTTCATGCCCAACTTTTCAGGCGCCACTAGTGGGTTGGGAACAAAAGAATTTTTGTTAAAAGCGCGTCAAATTTTAATAAGTAGAGACTGCCCAGAAGATCTATTTATAAAGCGTTGGATCCCGACGATGTTAACGGGAAGTGCGTTAGAATGGTTGGATACTCAACCTTCATTTGCCACTTTTAAGGAGTTTTCTGATGCTCTGAAAGACGAGTTCCTTAGAGAGTCTGATGACGACTTTTTATTGGAACAAATAGATGGTAGGCTCCAGTACCTACGCGGAGGCAATGCAAGCCTTGATGCGAAAGTTGTCAGAGCCCCTCCCAGTTCGCGAACAGATTCGCTTAATTAAGCGTAATCTTCGTAACGATATCAGAAAACCCCTGGCATTAAAAAAATATTCACGTGTACGTGAACTAATTGCTGACGCAGTAGCGGTCGAACAAGTAGATCAAGACCCACGTGGCAGAGACGCGGGGTCTTCTAGTCAGAAAACTTCAGCTCCTAAGAGCAAACCTGAAGTAATCTGCATGAAATGTGGCAAACATGGCCACTATCAAAATTTTTGCCCCGAAAGGCGCGAAAATTCAAAATATAGCGCACCCGTGAGCTTTTTGGACCCAAAGGCAAAACCCTTTTTGCCAGTTTGTATCCGCTGTGGTGTAGAGGGCCACATTAAGCCTAATTGTCCCAAAAGACATCTTAGTAAGGGAAACGCTCACACCGGGGGAAAAGAGAAGGCCGTTCCCCCCGGAAATCGTCAATAGGCCAAGATGTAAATAGCCATATTGCGGGAGAATCAATTCTTCCCCAATTGGCATGGATTCTAGTTAAAGTAAATGGTCAGGAGAAAATCGCACTGGTCGACCCAGGATCATCTGTGACGTTAATAGATAGTAGTTTTAAGGGAGAGATAACCCCCCTATCTAAAACCCGTCAGCGGCATCGCTTAGGATTTAGATTAGCTAATAAAACTCGCGTGACGTCAGCTGGGTCGGCGAAAGTTTCATTCTCCCTTCCTGGTTTAACAGAATCCACCCTTGTATATTTTGTAAATAATTTAGTTTATCCTGTTATTATTGGTATGGATTTTATCCAAAAATGTGGCATGGTTGTCAACTATCGTGATATGCGGTATTACTGGTGCGATGAGCCCGGTGTAAAATACGACTTCCTAAAAAGTCCTATTTCTGACCCACATTTGAAAGAGTTACCGAGTCCCCCTACTTTGTGTCCCGTGGAGATTGACGGCGACGATCTAAAGAAAGCCTTATCGGTAGCCAAAGTATCGGAGGAAGAGAGAGACGCTTTAGAAAATCTGGTCTATAATTACCAAGAACTTTTTGCCTCGGTACCGGGTCGGACAAAAACCGCTTCCCACTATATTGACACTGGCGATGCCAACCCGATAGGGTGTGCCCCCTACCGCTATTCTCCTTGGAAAAAAGAGAAAATAGATGAGATAGTTAAGGAAATGCTTGTGGACAACTTGATAGAACCCAGCAATAGTCCTTGGAGCGCACCTTGTATTTTAGTAACAAAGAAAGACGGTGGTTATCGGCTGTGCATTGATTACCGGAAGCTGAATTCTGTAACTATTAAAGATTCTTATCCGCTTCCGAGAATTGATGACATATTAGAATCAATTAAAAGACCGAAATTCATAACCACCCTCGATCTTAAGGCGGGATACTGGCAGGTTCCTTTGGACCCCTCTAGTCGCGACAAGGCCGCATTCGTTACCCATAAAGGCTTATTTCGCCCCAAGGTTCTTATGTTTGGCTTGTGTAACGCCCCCGCCACATTCCAACGCATGATAGACCGATTGTTAGGTCCCCTCAGACAGGAAGGCGTTAAGGCCTACCTAGACGATTTGGTAGTTATTTCTGAAAGTTTTGAAAAGCATTTAGCTACCCTAGAAAAGGTTTTTAAAATCCTTTTAGATGCGGGTCTTACTGTAAAAGCTAGTAAGACTAAGTTTTGTTTAAAAGAGGCTCCACTCTTAGGTCACATTGTAGGACCGGAGGGTATTAAAGTGGACCCCGCCAAAACCACCGCGCTGAGCGAGTTGCCACCTCCAACTACTATTAAAAAGTTGCGCTCATTTTTAGGTTTAGCTAATTACTACCGACGCTTTATTAAAGGGTTCGCAACGTTGGCAACTCCTTTAACAACTTTATTACATAAAGACGTCGAGTGGGTTTGGACAGAAACCCAAGACAATGCTTTTCAGACTATCAAGACTGCTTTAACATCTGCACCTATCCTAGCTGCCCCCGATTTTACTATCCCCTTTATTGTCCAGTGTGACGCTTCCAATACCGGTCTTGGTGCCGTTTTGATGCAAAAGAGGGACGGTAAATCTCATGTAATTCAGTATGCTAGTCACACATTATCTCCCACGGAACGCAAATATTGCACCACTGAGCGCGAAGCCATGGCTGCAGTATTTGCAGTTGAGCAATTCCGTCCGTATATAGAAGGTACACATTTTGACCTTTATACTGACCATTCCGCATTAGTTTGGCTATTAAAAACTCCCGATCCAACCGGTAAATATGCCCGTTGGTATGCTAAACTTCAGGCATTTAGCTATACGGTTCACCATATTCCAGGCGCTAAAAACGAGGTACACTCTAAGAAAAAAAGGTTCTACTTTGCCGAGAAAAGGGTTCTTAACGCTTGTCCCGTATTTTAAACCCTTTTTTGATCTACATAGAACCCTTTGATATGAGTTCTCTATAAAGCCCTAAGGAGTTCATCTACGATCCGAGCTGGAGTTTTTCTTTGAACCAAGTTAATTTCTTTTGGAACCGTATTAGGTTCCTACCTGAATCATGTAGCGTGTGCTTCAAAACCTTGTTCAGTTGTAATCGAAACCATGTGTAGTTTGACTGAGAACCGTGTTGAGTTCGACTCTGAACCTGGTTTAGTTCGACTCTGAACCCCACTTCGTACGGTTAAGAGCCGTATTGCGTTAAACCCAGAACCCGGTTTATTCGACTCAGAACCCTGTTTAGTTCGACTCAGAACCCTGTTTAGTTCGACCCAGAACCCGGTTTAGTTCGACCCAGAACCCTGTTTAGTTATAATCCGAACGCTGTGTAGTTTGACTCTGAATCATGTCGAGTTCGAATCTGAACCCTGTCGAGTTTGGCTCAGAACCCTGTCGAGTTAGCCTAAGAACCCTGTTTCGTACGGCTAAGAACCGTATTGAGTTAGACCCAGAACTCCATGTAGTTTGACTCTGAACCGTGTTGAGATCGCCTAAGAACCGCGTTGCAATCAACCCAGAACCAGTGTAGCTCGACTCTGAACCCGGTTTAGTTCAAATCTGAAACGGATTTATTTTGACTCAGAGCCCTCGTTTGTTTCAACTCCGTTGGAATTATATTATATCATATGACCACCTTATAGAGGTTCTTATTTCAACAGTGTTAGGTTGCAATCATAACAATGATTTTCAATTTTTCTCTCTTGGTGACTTTTATAAAACTCTTCACCGTGAAATATAAGTTTACACTATATATAAATGTAGCAAAGCTGAATTAAAGAGTAAACACCAAATTTGAAATATTAATATAAAAACAATTTCTTGGAATATTGAAATGAAACAGAGCGTTGTAGCTACAAAACTACAGAAGGAATCGTAATGCCGAAACATATTTAATATATTTTCATTTAATATTCAGCAATAAAAAATGTTATGATTTTGTAATAGATCATTTCATCCTACTCGCTTTATATTAACCTTGTGTTTCTATTCATATGCAATCTTCATTACTCGTTCTATATAAACTTGCACTTGTGTCGTTCCGTAGAAAAGATGATTATCTTAAATAATTAAATAAATATAACTGATAGAAATTATTTTAATCGTCAGTATTTTACGTTAATTATAGTTAAGCCGTTTTAAGAAACGTTGTTCTTAAAATGAATTTATACATAGCTATTTTTGACGTTTGACTTCTAGCGTACACCGTTTTCACAAGTTTTGAAAATTTAGGGTATATAAGGCGATTCATTCACAAATAATAAGAATAAGCACAATTGCGTGAGCATTTGGTGGATGCCCTGTCATTGGGAAGCGAAACGTTTCTCGTAACCGTAGCCGATCGCACGTGCATCTTATTAACCCCAACGATGATAATGGAGTAGAAGCCAATGTTGCAAGTTGGGAAACCAAAATAAACCTCTCCGAGCCGAGACGATTTTACTTTTTAAACACAGTTACATAGTTCAAATTGGCGAGATATTGCCAATGTCATTTGTTAAGGTTAAAGCGCTTAATAATTCCCTGTGTATCCTCAATAAATCTAATGAGGACCTAATATCTATCACTTAAATGTGTGTTTAACATTCATCTCACTCTGAACCGTTAAGACCTATAAAAAGACACGAAACAAGGTCAATTCTGGTTTAAATCTAGGGTATCTTATTTAAATGACCCAATCGTTTCAACACTTGTGGAGAGATGAAGTATTAACATCCATATTATAGTATAAAGACACAAGTTACGTTCACACTATCTATAAATGTAGTAAAGCAGAATTAAAAAATAAACACCAAATTTGAAATATTAATATCAAAAGATGTTCCTGGAATATTGAGATGAAACAGAGCTTTATAGCTACACAACTACTTAAAGAATCGTAATGCCGAAAAATATTTAAAATATTCCCATTTAATATTCAGCAAAAAGAAAATAATATCGTTTAGTAAGTGATCTTTTCATCCTACTCGCTTTATATTAACTTTAATATTCGTGTAGTGTTTCGATTCAGATGCAATCTTCATTACTCGTTCTATATAAACTCTCTCTTGTGTCATTACATAGAAAGAAGTTTATCTTAAATAATTAAATAAATATAACTGATATTAATTATTTTAATCGTCAGTATTTTACGTTAATTATAGTTAAGTTGGTTTAAGAAACTTAATTCCTAAAATAATTTTAAACATAGCTATCTTTAACGTTATACTTCTAGGGAACACGTATATCAGAACTTTAGAAAATTTAGAGTATATAAGGCGATTGATTCACACTAAGGGATAAGAAAATGCGCAATTGCGTGAACCTTTGGTGGAAGCCCTGCCATTGGGAGGCTAGACGTTTCTCGTAACCCTAGCCGCTCGCCGCGTACATCTTTAGACTCACGACGATGATGGAATAGAAGCCAATGTTGCAGATCTATGTAATATAGATGAAAGACGAGTAGATGGTGGTGTTAGAAGCCATTAAGAACAGATTGGTGTGTATGTGGTGTACACGAAAGACTAGTGCATGGTGCTGTTGTTAGAAGCCATTAAATACCGGTTGGTATTGGGTGAAACAATTGGTGGTTAGACAGCAGATGAAGCTGTAACGGCTAGTTAATGATTGGCGTCAAATAAGATGGATAGAGCAATGAAGTAAAATTTTCCGAATTTCTGTGTACCGCGAACGCGGTCCGGAAATTGCGAGCACGTTTGCTCCGATTTGCCAACTGTGAACGCGGTGACAGACACAGACAGACAGACACACACACAGACACGTCCAGTGTAAAACCTCTCCGTGACGTCATCGTCACTCGGAGAGGTAAAAACCTAAAGGTGTTTCTACGTACCAGTGAATCGCCATTTCCTTTAAAAAAATACCTAATAAAAAGAGTCATCTAGCACCTTTTTACGGAGAAAACACCATCTCAGTTACAAAACACTCTAAAGAGAGTATATAAACACCTCAATGTATTTCCAAACACCCACGAAACACTTATTTTTCTAACAGTGTTCTTTCGCGAACCTTTAAGGATCTTTCAAGAACCCGCATTTTTTTCATGAACCCTCAAGTATCCATCGAGAACCGAAATGTTGTTTCACGAACCCTCAAGGATCTATCGAGAACTTGAATGTTCTTTCACGAACCGTGAAGGCTCTCGCAAGAACCCAAATGTTCTTTCAAGAACGTTCAAGGATCTTTCAAGAACCCGAATGTTCTTTCTAGAAACTTCAAGGATCTTTCAAGAACCCGAATGTTCTTTCAAGAACCTTCATGGATCTTTCAAGAACCCGAATGTTCTTTCAAGAACCTTCCAGGATCTATTAAAACCCCACACGTTATTACAAGAACCCTTTTAATTAGATACGATCTGCTAAGAACCTTATTGTTCTACTGTGAACCTTCATCCACCTCTGGGAACCTTTAGCGTTCCAACAAGAACGTAAGAGTTCTATTGAAAACCCTCGAAGAACCCTTTTTTTTTACAGTGTAGCGGACGCGTTATCCCGTTTAACCTCGGCTACAGAAGACGATTCGCTGGCGATTCCGATTCTGGAAACCGAGGGTGTAACAGCCGCGCTCTTAAACACCGAACCTGAACCCATTGCCTTTGATAGGGAAATTTTAGTAAGCGAGCAGGCTAAGGACGATCGACTTGGCCCCATCGTTAGCTATTTATCGAACAACATCTCGAATTCTGACGATACGTCAGAAGAAATAGCCAAATTAGCGAAACAATGTAAAATAATTAATGGAATTCTCCACCGTGGTATTTCAAAGAACGCCGATGTTTCCGAGGAAAATTTTAAAATTTGGGTACCAAAAGCCTAATATAAGACCGTACTCGCGTTAAATCACGATATACGCTCCTCTGGACATTTAGGTAATTTTAAAACCTTAAAGCGTGTGCGCCAAAGATACACCTGGGACGGTATGATTCGCGATACGCGAGAATACGTTCGTTCGTGCGAACTCTGCCAAATGCATAAAGTCTCCCAACAACCCCCTGCCGGTCTATTGAAGTCAGCCACTATCAGCGACCCATGGACCGTTATAGGGATTGATTTGAAGGGCCCGTTCACACCCAGTAAACGGGGTATGACACAACTTTTAGTTGTAACAGATATTATGACAAAATGGGTGGAGGTTTTCCCACTTCGGCGCGCCACAACTAAGAACGTAGTAAATGCCCTCGTGGACAATGTTTTTAGTCGCTTTGGGTTGCCACTGACCGTTGTAAGTGACAACGGCAAACAATTTGTCAGCAAAATTATGCCTGACACATTTAAACTTTTAGGCATTCGTAACCGGTATACGTCATTTTATTCCCCCCAATCTAATGCTCACCCCGAACGTACTAACCGTACCCTCGGAACTATGATTGCGACATATGTCCAAAATAACCATAGGGATTGGGATATTGGAATACAGCAGTATGCTATGGCGTTACGTACAGCGACCCAAGAATCTACAGGATTCAGCCCCGCCTTTTTAAATTTCGGTCGCGAAACTCGCACTGCTGCCGATATTGGCGACGCAGTCCCACCTGATAGCGTTGGAGACGTTAAGAGTCTCAACTCTTACGCGCTATCTCTTAAAGAGAGAATGTCAACTGCCCTTGCCTCAGCCAAAGCGAACTTAGCCGCTCAGCAGGCTCGCCAAGCTGGCTACTACAATAAACACCACCGTGATGTCGATCTAGCTGTGGGTCAGTTAGTATGCAAGCGAACTCATTTTCTCTCATCCGCTGGAGCTCGTTTCTCTTCAAAGCTTGCCCCACGTTTTGATGGTCCCTTTGTAATCGCACAGAAATTGTCCCCCTTAACTTATCGTTTAAAGCGTGTTAAAGGTGGAAAGTTGTTGAAGGGTACTTTTCATATAACCCAGTTGAAACCTTTCGTCGAGCGTCAGGCCGACGATACACCGTCTATTGATAAAGAAAATATCACTTCAGACGATAAGGTTGCGCGTACTGCCGACCAGATTGATAGGCCAGATAGCGTTTTAAGTGAAATTAGCGATGATACGACCGATGGTCAAAATGAACACGTCCCTATTGCACGTAACCTTAGGCCTCGCGATCCCGTTACCGGTCGGGTCACTTTAAAGAAATAATTATATTTCATTAATTTGGGCGAGTTATCCCCATAATGGGCTTAGTCCCTAGTTGTTTTAAACACTTGTGTACACATCATTTTTGAATTTGCTTTGTTTTGATTTGTTGAACATTTGTATTATAGTTAATTACGATCTACTTATTCAGTGTTCATTGTCAATGTCAAATGTTAATTATTTGTAGCTACAATTTACGTATTGCGTTCGCTGTATATAAATATAATTGTTATCTATAATCTGACGTGTCCTGGATTGTCACGTTATTTGATAATATAGTTGCCCATTTTCGTAGCAATGTTTGCTTGTTTTATTATTTTTCGAAATTTTTGCCCCTCAATGTTATGTAATTTGATGGATCATACTTTGTTTTGTGTCTATGATTTGGCAACTTAAAATTAATTGGTTTTGTTTAATTTTCACCATACCTTGCTGATTCTCACTATTGTGGTTTCAATAGTTAATTTTCAATTTAATGTGTTTAAGGGTAGTTTATTATGCAATTTTGTTTTGACTATGCATCATTATCCCTTTTTGTGTATTTTATTGGAACCCATGTGGTTCATTTGTGTCGTATAACTCCCTGTGTCGTTTCGCGAGGAAGCTCAAAATTAAGTGTGGGGGAGTTATAAGAGTTTTAGTTCTAAGATTTTGGTTCCCATGCCATGAACCACTTTTCCAAAAACTATCTCATACATTTTCTTAGAACTGATTTTTATCTATGGCTCTCATCAACTATATACTCTATTGTTGTCCGTTCCCTCTCTGCGTGGACCGACCGCACCTTAGGCGGCGCGACAGAGAGGAACCTTTTCTCTTACTGCTGGTAACCCGTAACCCCTTTAAGCTGGTACCCAAAAATGGGCGCCAGGATACCTGGATGCCAGAGTGTCCCATTAATAACCCTTTGACAGTCGTTGGGACATAATTGCTTCGGCGTGTGTGTGCTCGGCTCTGTAGAGTCGAGACACCAAAAAAAAGAGAGTTCAGAACTGAAGAGAAAGAGTTCAGATTTGAAAGTAGCACCGGCCAGAAGAAGACCTTTCTCGATCTCCGGAAAAAACGCTCGCGATATGCGAATGCATAAAAGAGTTAGTGCGGTCAGCCGGTGACTCCCGCGGTTTCGCGCCTCCGAAGAGTATCTCCTGTTGGGTGATGGACGCTGCGCGGTGAGTGTGAATAATAATCAGGGTACCAGCAACCCATTATAAATTTAATAGTTATGAAACAGCCCCATGAGGTGCACCATGGGTTTAACGTATGTAAATACAAAGTTGATGAGTAGCCAGTTGTTTAATTAACTTTACGTTAAATAATTAAATACTGTCTAAACAATTCTACACATGTCTATTTTTATTAAACCTACACCCAATGGCAACGATTCTCCCTCTGCAATCCTAATTATTTTCCCCTAGACTGCATTGACTTTAATGGACCACTACCCCACGGTAGCTTTACCTATAAGTTTTGAAGGACCGAGTGGAGAAACGTTTCACTATAACTTACTCAAAGGACATCCCCGTATCTCTAGTAGACACAAAGTTAGGGGCCTGCAAAGTATAGTCTAATGCATTTTCTATGGAGGGGTTTGTTTGTTCACGTCTTGCTTAATTACTTGGCCTGTTTTTTCGATCAAAAATAATAACATATCTGTAGTGTAGCGGTTATCACATCCGCCTCACTCCCGGAAGGCCACAGGTTCGAGACCGCGATTTTTTTTTATTTGCTTGGAAAATGTAAAGACCTTTATAATTATCCGAACATTTGTGTCAAGGTCACATTATTTACATCCCCGTATCTCTGGTAGAACCAGAGTTCCGAGCCTCGAAAATTTAGTTTAATGCATTTCCTATGGAGGCGTTTGTTTCATTACGTTTTGCTTAAGTACTCGGCCCCTGTTTGTCGTAGCCCAAAGTTTTTAGTATGGTTTGATGGGGGGCAAATTGGGCTATAACATACTCAAAGGACATCCCCGTATCTCTACTAGAACCAGAGTTACGAGCCTCCAAAATTGGGTCAAATGCTTTTCCTATGGAGGGGGTTGTTTGTTTACCTTTTGCTTAATTACTTGGCCCCTGTTTCTCGTAGCCCAAAGTTTTTAGTATGGTTAGATGGGGGACAAATAGCACTATAACTTACTCAAAGGACATCCCCGTATCTCTGCTAGAACCAGAGTTACGAGCCTCCAAAATTGGGTAAATGCTTTTCCTATGGAGGGGTTGTTCGTTTACGTTTTGCTTAATTACTTGGCCCATGTTTTTCGTAGCCCTACGTTTTTAGTATGGTCAGATGGGGGACAAATTGCACTATAACATACTCAAAGGACATCCCCGTATCTCTAGTAGAAACAGAGTTACGAAACTCCAAAATTGGGTCAAATGCTTTTCCTATGGAGGGGGTTGTTTGTTTACCTTTTGCTTAATTACTTGGCCCCTGTTTCTCGTAGCCCTACGTTTTTAGTATGGTCAGATGGGGGACAAATTGCACTATAATATACTCAAAGGACATCCCCGTATCTCTACTAGAACCAGAGTTACGAGCCTCCAAAGTTGGGTCTAATGCTATTCCTATGGAAGGAGTTGTTTGTTTACTTTTCCTTAATTACTCGGCCTGTATTCTCGGTCACCCATAATAACATATCTTTAGTGTAGTGGTTAACACATCCGCCTCACTCCCGGAAGGCCACAGGTTCGAAACCGCGAATTTTTTTTTTTCGCTTGGGATATGTAAAGACCTTTATAATTATCCGAACATTTGTGTCAAGGTCACATTATTTACATCCCCGTATCTCTGGTAGAACCAGAGTTCCGAGCCTCGAAAATTTAGTTTAATGCATTTCCTATGGAGGCGTTTGTTTCATTACGTTTTGCTTAAGTACTCGGCCCCTGTTTGTCGTAGCCCAAAGTTTTTAGTATGGTTTGATGGGGGGCAAATTGGGCTATAACATACTCAAAGGACATCCCCGTATCTCTACTAGAACCAGAGTTACGAGCCTCCAAAATTGGGTCAAATGCTTTTCCTATGGAGGGGGTTGTTTGTTTACCTTTTGCTTAATTACTTGGCCCCTGTTTCTCGTAGCCCAAAGTTTTTAGTATGGTTAGATGGGGGACAAATTGCACTATAACTTACTCTAAGGACATCCCCGTATCTCTGCTAGAACCAGAGTTACGAGCCCCCAAAATTGGGTCAAATGCTTTTCCTATGGAGGGGTTGTTCGTTTACGTTTTGCTTAATTACTTGGCCCATGTTTTTCGTAGCCCTACGTTTTTAGTAAGGTCAGATGGGGGACAAATTGCACTATAACATACTCAAAGGACATCCCCGTATCTCTAGTAGAAACAGAGTTACGAGCCTCCAAAATTGGGTCAAATGCTTTTCCTATGGAGGGGGTTGTTTGTTTACCTTTTGCTTAATTACTTGGCCCCTGTTTCTCGTAGCCCTACGTTTTTAGTATGGTCAGATGGGGGACAAATTGCACTATAACATACTCAAAGGACATCCCCGTATCTCTACTAGAACCAGAGTTACGAGCCTCCAAAGTTGGGTCTAATGCTATTCCTATGGAAGGAGTTGTTTGTTTACTTTTCCTTAATTACTCGGCCCTGTATTCTCGGTCACCCATAATAACATATCTGTAGTGTAGTGGTTAACACATCCGCCTCACTCCCGGAAGGCCACAGGTTCGAAACCGCGAATTTTTTTTTCGCTTGGGATATGTAAAGACCTTTATAATTATCCGAACATTTGTGTCAAGGTGACATTATTTACATCCCCGTATCTCTGGTAGAAACAGAGTTACGAGCCTGCAAAATATAGTCTAAAGCATTTCCTATGGAGGCGTTTGTTTCTTTACGTTTCGCTTAAGTACTCGGCCCCTGTTTGTCGTAGCCCAAAGTGTTTAGTATGGTTAGATGGGGGACAAATTGGGCTATAACATACTCAAAGGACATCCCCGTATCTCTAGTAGACACAAAGTTAGGGGCCTGCAAAGTATAGTCTAATGCATTTTCTATGGAGGGGTTTGTTTGTTCACGTCTTGCTTAATTACTTGGCCTGTTTTTTCGATGAAAAATAATAACATATCTGTAGTGTAGCGGTTATCACATCCGCCTCACTCCCGGAAGGCCACAGGTTCGAGACCGTGATTTTTTTTATTTGCTTGGAAAATGTAAAGACCTTTATAATTATCCGAACATTTGTGTCAAGGTCACATTATTTACATCCCCGTATCTCTGGTAGAACCAGAGTTCCGAGCCTCGAAAATTTAGTTTAATGCATTTCCTATGGAGGCGTTTGTTTCATTACGTTTTGCTTAAGTACTCGGCCCCTGTTTGTCGTAGCCCAAAGTTTTTAGTATGGTTTGATGGGGGGCAAATTGGGCTATAACACACTCAAAGGACATCCCCGTATCTCTACTAGAACCAGAGTTACGAGCCTCCAAAATTGGGTCAAATGCTTTTCCTATGGAGGGGGTTGTTTGTTTACCTTTTGCTTAATTACTTGGCCCCTGTTTCTCGTAGCCCAAAGTTTTTAGTATGGTTAGATGGGGGACAAATTGCACTATAACTTACTCAAAGGACATCCCCGTATCTCTGCTAGAACCAGAGTTACGAGCCTCCAAAATTGGGTCAAATGCATTTCCTATGGAGGGGTTGTTCGTTTACGTTTTGCTTAATTACTTGGCCCATGTTTTTCGTAGCCCTACGTTTTTAGTATGGTCAGATGGGGGACAAATTGAACTATAACATACTCAAAGGACATCCCCGTATCTCTAGTAGAAACAGAGTTACGAGCCTCCAAAATTGGGTCAAATGCATTTCCTATGGAGGGGTTGTTTGTTTACCTTTTGCTTAATTACTTGGCCCCTGTTTGTCGTAGCCCAAAGTTTTTAGTATGGTTAGATGGGGGACAAATTGCACTATAACTTACTCAAAGGACATCCCCGTATCCCTACTAGAACCAGAGTTACGAGCCTCCAAAATTGGGTCAAATGCTTTTCCTATGGAGGGGTTGTTCGTTTACGTTTTGCTTAATTACTTGGCCCATGTTTTTCGTAGCCCTACGTTTTTAGTATGGTCAGATGGGGGACAAATTGCACTATAACATACTCAAAGGACATCCCCGTATCTCTAGTAGAAACAGAGTTACGAAACTCCAAAATTGGGTCAAATGCTTTTCCTATGGAGGGGGTTGTTTGTTTACCTTTTGCTTAATTACTTGGCCCCTGTTTCTCGTAGCCCTACGTTTTTAGTATTGTCAGATGGGGGACAAATTGCACTATAACATACTCAAAGGACATCCCCGTATCTCTACTAGAACCAGAGTTACGAGCCTCCAAAGTTGGGTCTAATGCTATTCCTATGGAAGGAGTTGTTTGTTTACTTTTCCTTAATTACTCGGCCTGTATTCTCGGTCACCCATAATAACATATCTGTAGTGTAGTGGTTAACACATCCGCCTCACTCCCGGAAGGCCACAGGTTCGAAACCGCGAATTTTTTTTTTTCGCTTGGGATATGTAAAGACCTTTATAATTATCCGAACATTTGTGTCAAGGTCACATTATTTACATCCCCGTATCTCTGGTAGAACCAGAGTTCCGAGCCTCGAAAATTTAGTTTAATGCATTTCCTATGGAGGCGTTTGTTTCATTACGTTTTGCTTAAGTACTCGGCCCCTGTTTGTCGTAGCCCAAAGTTTTTAGTATGGTTTGATGGGGGGCAAATTGGGCTATAACATACTCAAAGGACATCCCCGTATCTTTACTAGAACCAGAGTTCCGAGCCTCGAAAATTTAGTTTAATGCATTTCCTATGGAGGCGTTTTTTCATTACGTTTTGCTTAAGTACTCGGCCCCTGTTTGTCGTAGCCCAAAGTTTTTAGTATGGTTTGATGGGGGGCAAATTGGGCTATAACATACTCAAAGGACATCCCCGTATCTCTACTAGAACCAGAGTTACGAGCCTCCAAAATTGGGTCAAATGCTTTTCCTATGGAGGGGGTTGTTTGTTTACCGTTTGCTTAATTACTTGGCCCCTGTTTCTCGTAGCCCAAAGTTTTTAGTATGGTTAGATGGGGGACAAATTGCACTATAACTTACTCAAAGGACATCCCCGTATCTCTGCTAGAACCAGAGTTACGAGCCCCCAAAATTGGGTCAAATGCTTTTCCTATGGAGGGGTTGTTCGTTTACGTTTTGCTTAATTACTTGGCCCATGTTTTTCGTAGCCCTACGATTTTAGTATGGTCAGATGGGGGACAAATTGCACTATAACATACTCAAAGGACATCCCCGTATCTCTAGTAGAAACAGAGTTACGAGCCTCCAAAATTGGGTCAAATGCTTTTCCTATGGAGGGGGTTGTTTGTTTACCTTTTGCTTAATTACTTGGCCCCTGTTTCTCGTAGCCCAAAGTTTTTAGTATGGTTAGATGGGGGACAAATTGCACTATAACTTACTCAAAGGACATCCCCGTATCTCTGCTAGAACCAGAGTTACGAGCCTCCAAAATTGGGTCAAATGCTTTTCCTATGGAGGGGGTTGTTTGTTTACCGTTTGCTTAATTACTTGGCCCCTGTTTCTCGTAGCCCAAAGTTTTTAGTATGGTTAGATGGGGGACAAATTGCACTATAACTTACTCAAAGGACATCCCCGTATCCCTACTAGAACCAGAGTTACGAGCCTCCAAAATTGGGTCAAATGCTTTTCCTATGGAGGGGTTGTTCGTTTACGTTTTGCTTAATTACTTGGCCCATGTTTTTCGTAGCCCTACGTTTTTAGTATGGTCAGATGGGGGACAAATTGCACTATAACATACTCAAAGGACATCCCCGTATCTCTAGTAGAAACAGAGTTACGAAACTCCAAAATTGGGTCAAATGCTTTTCCTATGGAGGGGGTTGTTTGTTTACCTTTTGCTTAATTACTTGGCCCCTGTTTCTCGTAGCCCTACGTTTTTAGTATTGTCAGATGGGGGACAAATTGCACTATAACATACTCAAAGGACATCCCCGTATCTCTACTAGAACCAGAGTTACGAGCCTCCAAAGTTGGGTCTAATGCTATTCTTATGGAAGGAGTTGTTTGTTTACTTTTCCTTAATTACTCGGCCTGTATTCTCGGTCACCCATAATAACATATCTGTAGTGTAGTGGTTAACACATCCGCCTCACTCCCGGAAGGCCACAGGTTCGAAACCTCGAATTTTTTTTTTCGCTTGGGATATGTAAAGACCTTTATAATTATCCGAACATTTGTGTCTCACAACACCGCTCCCGGATGGGCTCGAACCACCAACCTTTCGGTTAACAGCCGAACGCGCTAACCATTCGCCACGGACGGCCAAAAATTAAATGGTCGTCAGGTATTGTGGAAAAACTTTGGCTATTTACGTTACATTTGAGATCCCAAAACACCCCTCCCGGGTGGGCTCGAACCACCAACCTTTCGATTAACAGCTGGACGCGCTAATTATTGCGCCACGGAAGCCCAGAAATGAAATGTTCGTCAGGTATTGTGGAAAAACTCTGACATTTTACGTAACATCTGAGACGTCACAACACCGCTCCCGGATGGGCTCGAACCACCAACCTTTCGGTTAACAGCCGAACGCGCTAACCATTGCGCCACGGACGCCCAAAAATTAAATGGTCGTCTGGTATTGTGGGAAAACTTTGGGTTTTTACGTTACATTAGAGATCCCACAACACCGCTCCCGGGTGGGCTCGAACCACCAACCTTTCGGTTAACAGCCGAACGCGCTAACCATAGCGCAACGGAAGCCCAAATATTAAATGGTCGTCAGGTATTGAGGTAAAACTTTGACTTTTTACTTCACATCTGAGACCTCACAACACCGCTCCCGGATGGGCTCGAACCACCAACCTATTGGTTAACAGCCGAACGCGCTAACAATTGAGCCACGGAAGCTCAGAAAATAAATGGTTATCACATATTATGGAAAAAGTTTGACTTTTCACGCTACATCTGAGACCTCACAACACCGCTCCCGGATGGGCTCGAACCACCAACCTTTCGATTAACAGCCGAACGCGCTAACCATTGAGCCACGGAAGCCCAACAATTAAATGTTCGTCAGGTATTGTGGAAAAACTCTGACATTTTACGTTACATCTGAGACGTCACAACATCTCTCCCGGATGGGCTCGAACCACCAACCTGTTAGTTAACAGCCGAACGCGCTAACCATTGAGCCACGGAAGCTCAGAAAATAAATGGTTATCATGTATTAGGGAAAAAGTTTGACTTTTCACGCTACATCTGAGACCTCACAACACCGCTCCCGGATGGGCTCGAACCACCAACCTTTCGGTTAACAGCCGAACGCGCTAACCATTCGCCACGGACGGCCAAAAATTAAATGGTCGTCAGGTATTGTGGAAAAACTTTGGCTATTTACGTTACATTTGAGATCCCAAAACACCCCTCCCGGGTGGGCTCGAACCACCAACCTTTCGATTAACAGCTGGACGCGCTAATTATTGCGCCACCGAAGCCCAGAAATGAAATGTTCGTCAGGTATTGTGGAAAAACTCTGACATTTTACGTAACATCTGAGACGTCACAACACCGCTCCCGGATGGGCTCGAACCACCAACCTTTCGGTTAACAGCCGAACGCGCTAACCATTGCGCCACGGACGCCCAAAAATTAAATGGTCGTCTGGTATTGTGGGAAAACTTTGGGTTTTTACGTTACATTAGAGATCCCACAACACCGCTCCCGGGTGGGCTCGAACCACCAACCTTTCGGTTAACAGCCGAACGCGCTAACCATAGCGCAACGGAAGCCCAAATATTAAATGGTCGTCAGGTATTGAGGTAAAACTTTGACTTTTTACTTCACATCTGAGACCTCACAACACCGCTCCCGGATGGGCTCGAACCACCAACCTATTGGTTAACAGCCGAACGCGCTAACAATTGAGCCACGGAAGCTCAGAAAATAAATGGTTATCACATATTATGGAAAAAGTTTGACTTTTCACGCTACATCTGAGACCTCACAACACCGCTCCTGGATGGGCTCGAACCACCAACCTTTCGATTAACAGCCGAACGCGCTAACCATTGAGCCACGGAAGCCCAACAATTAAATGTTCGTCAGGTATTGTGGAAAAACTCTGACATTTTACGTTACATCTGAGACGTCACAACATCTCTCCCGGATGGGCTCGAACCACCAACCTGTTAGTTAACAGCCGAACGCGCTAACCATTGAGCCACGGAAGCTCAGAAAATAAATGGTTATCATGTATTAGGGAAAAAGTTTGACTTTTCACGCTACATCTGAGACCTCACAACACCGCTCCCGGATGGGCTCGAACCACCAACCTTTCGGTTAACAGCCGAACGCGCTAACCATTCGCCACGGACGGCCAAAAATTAAATGGTCGTCAGGTATTGTGGAAAAACTTTGGCTATTTACGTTACATTTGAGATCCCAAAACACCCCTCCCGGGTGGGCTCGAACCACCAACCTTTCGATTAACAGCTGGACGCGCTAATTATTGCGCCACGGAAGCCCAGAAATGAAATGTTCGTCAGGTATTGTGGAAAAACTCTGACATTTTACGTAACATCTGAGACGTCACAACACCGCTCCCGGATGGGCTCGAACCACCAACCTTTCGGTTAACAGCCGAACGCGCTAACCATTGCGCCACGGACGCCCAAAAATTAAATGGTCGTCTCGTATTGTGGGAAAACTTTGGGTTTTTACGTTACATTAGAGATCCCACAACACCGCTCCCGGGTGGGCTCGAACCACCAACCTTTCGGTTAACAGCCGAACGCGCTAACCATAGCGCAACGGAAGCCCAAATATTAAATGGTCGTCAGGTATTGAGGTAAAACTTTGACTTTTTACTTCACATCTGAGACCTCACAACACCGCTCCCGGATGGGCTCGAACCACCAACCTATTGGTTAACAGCCGAACGCGCTAACAATTGAGCCACGGAAGCTCAGAAAATAAATGGTTATCACATATTATGGAAAAAGTTTGACTTTTCACGCTACATCTGAGACCTCACAACACCGCTCCCGGATGGGCTCGAACCACCAACCTTTCGATTAACAGCCGAACGCGCTAACCATTGAGCCACGGAAGCCCAACAATTAAATGTTCGTCAGGTATTGTGGAAAAACTCTGACATTTTACGTTACATCTGAGACGTCACAACATCTCTCCCGGATGGGCTCGAACCACCAACCTGTTAGTTAACAGCCGAACGCGCTAACCATTGAGCCACGGAAGCTCAGAAAATAAATGGTTATCATGTATTAGGGAAAAAGTTTGACTTTTCACGCTACATCTGAGACCTCACAACACCGCTCCCGGATGGGCTCGAACCACCAACCTTTCGGTTAACAGCCGAACGCGCTAACCATTCGCCACGGACGGCCAAAAATTAAATGGTCGTCAGGTATTGTGGAAAAACTTTGGCTATTTACGTTACATTTGAGATCCCAAAACACCCCTCCCGGGTGGGCTCGAACCACCAACCTTTCGATTAACAGCTGGACGCGCTAATTATTGCGCCACGGAAGCCCAGAAATGAAATGTTCGTCAGGTATTGTGGAAAAACTCTGACATTTTACGTAACATCTGAGACGTCACAACACCGCTCCCGGATGGGCTCGAACCACCAACCTTTCGGTTAACAGCCGAACGCGCTAACCATTGCGCCACGGACGCCCAAAAATTAAATGGTCGTCTCGTATTGTGGTAAAACTTTGGGTTTTTACGTTACATTAGAGATCCCACAACACCGCTCCCGGGTGGGCTCGAACCACCAACCTTTCGGTTAACAGCCGAACGCGCTAACCATAGCGCAACGGAAGCCCAAATATTAAATGGTCGTCAGGTATTGAGGTAAAACTTTGACTTTTTACTTCACATCTGAGACCTCACAACACCGCTCCCGGATGGGCTCGAACCTCCAACCTTTCGGTTAACAGCCGAACGCGCTAACCATTGCGCCACGGACGCCCAAAAATTAAATGGTCGACAGGTATTGTGGAAAAACTTTGGCTATTTACGTTACATTTGAGATCCCAAAACACCGCTCCCGGGTGGGCTCGAACCACCAACCTATTGGTTAACAGCCGAACGCGCTAACAATTGAGCCACGGAAGCTCAGAAAATAAATGGTTATCACGTATTATCGAAAAAGTTTGACTTTTCACGCTACATCTGAGACCTCACAACACCGCTCCCGGATGGGCTCGAACCATCAACCTTTCGATTAACAGCCGAACGCGCTAACCATTGAGCCACGGAAGCCCAAAAATTAAATGTTCGTCAGGTATTGTGGAAAAACTCTGACATTTTACGTTACATCTGAGACGTCACAACACCTCTCCCGGATGGGCTCGAACCACCAACCTATTGGTTAACAGCCGAACGCGCTAACCATTCGCCACGGACGCCCAAAAATTAAATGGTCGTCAGGTATTGTGGAAAAACTTTGGCTATTTACGTTACATTTGAGATCCAAAAACACCGCTCCCGGGTGGGCTCGAACCACCAACCTTTCGGTTAACAGCTGAACGCGCTAACCATAGCGCCACGGACGCCCAAAAATTAAATGGTCGACAGGTATTGTGGAAAAACTTTGGCTATTTACGTTACATTTGAGATCCCAAAACACCGCTCCCGGATGGGCTCGAACCACCAACCTTTCGATTAACAGCCGAACGCGCTAACCATTGAGCCACGGAAGCCCAAAAATTAAATGCACGTCAGGTATTGTGGAAAAACTCTGACATTTTACGTTACATCTGAGACGTCACAACACTTCTCCCGGATGGGCTCGAACCACCAACCTATTGGTTAACAGCCGAACGCGCTAACCATTGAGCCACAGAAGCTCAGAAATTAAATGGTTGTTAGGTATTGTGGATAAGTTATGACTTTTTACGTTACATCTGAGACCCTACAACACCTCTCCCAGGTGGGCTCGAACCACCAACCTTTCGGTCAACAGCCGAACGCGCTAACCATTGCGCAACGGAAGCCCAAGAATTAAATGGTCGTCAGGTATTGTGAAAAAACTTTGGCTTTTTACGTTACATTTGAGATCCCACAACACCGCTCCCGGGTGGGCTCGAACCACCAACCTATTGATTTACTGCTGAACGCGCTAACCATTGCGCCACGGAAGCCCAAAAATTAAATGTTCGTCAGTTATTGTGGAAAAACTCTGACATTTTACGTTACATCTGAGACCTCACAGCACCGCTCCCGGGAGGGCTCAAACCACCAGTCTTTTGAATAACAGCTGAACGCGCTAACCATTGCGCCACGGAAGCCCAAAATTTAAATGGTCGTCAGGTGCTGTGGAAAAACTATGACATTTTACGTTACATCTGAGACCTCACAACACCGCTCCCGGATGGGCTCGAACCACCAACCTATTGGTTAACAGCCGAACGCGCTAACCATTGAGCCACGGAAGCTCAGTAATTAAATGGTTGTCAGGTATTGTGGAGAAACTCTGACTTTTTACGTTACATCTGAGACCCCACAAAACGCTCCCGGAGGGGCTCAAACCACCAACCTTTTGAATAACAGCTGAGCGCACTAACCATTGCGCCACGTAAGCCCAAATATTAAATGGTCGTCAGGTATTGTGGAAAAACTATGACATTTTACGTTACATCTGAGACCTCACAACAACGCTTTCGGGTGGGCTCGAACCACCAACCTTTCGGTTAACAGCCGAACGCGCTAACCATTGCGCCACGGAAGCCCAAGTATTAAATGGTCGTCAGGTATTGTGGAAAAACCTCGACTTTTTACGTCACATCTGAGACCCCACAAAACGCTCCCGGAGGGGCTCGAATCACCAACCTCTTGAATAACAGCTGAGCGCACTAACCATTGCGCCACGTAAGCCCAAATATTAAATGGTCGTCAGGTATTGTGGAAAAACTATGACATTTTACGTTAAATCTGAGACCTCACAACACCGCTTTCGGGTGGGCTCGAACCACCAACCTTTCGGTTAACAGCCGAACGCGCTAACCATTGCGCCACGGAAGCCCAAAAATTAAATGTTCGTCAGGTATTGTGGAAAAACCTCGACTTTTTACGTCACATCTGAGACCTCACAACACCGCTCCCGGATGGGCACGAACCACCAACCTTTCGGTTCATAGCCGAACGCGCTAACCAATGCGCCACGGAAACCCAAAAATTCAATGGTCGTCAGGTATTGTGGAAAAACTTTGGTTTTTACGTTACATTTGAGATCCCACAACACCGGTCCCGGGTGGGCTCGAACCACCAACCTATTGGTTAACAGCCGAACGCGCTAACAATTAAGCCACGGAAGCTCAGAAATTAAATGGTTATCACGTATTGTGGAAAAGTTTTGAATTTTTATGCTACATCTGAGACCCCACAACACCGCTCCCGGGTGGGCTCGAACCACCAACCTATTGGTTAACAGCCGAACGCGCTAACCATTGAGCCACGGAAGCTCAGGAATTAAATGGTTGTCCCGTATTGTGGAAAAGTTTTGACTTTTTACGCTACATCTGAGACCCCACAACGCCTCTCCCGGGTGGGCTCGAGCCACCCACCTTTCGGTTAACTGCTGAACGCACTAACCATTGCGCCACGGAAGCCCAAATATTAATTGGTCGTCAGGTATTGTGGAAAACTCTTGACTTTTACAACACATCTGAGACCTCACAACACCGCTCCAGGATGGGCTCGAACCACCAACCTTTCGGTTAACAGCCGAACGCGCCAACCATTGAGCCAAGGAAGCTCAGTAATTAAATGGTTGTCAGGTATTGTGGAGAAACCTTGACTTTTTACGCCACATCTGAGACCTCACAACACCGGTTTCGGGTGGGCTCGAACCACCAACTTACAGGTTAACAGCCGAACGCGCTAACCATTGAGCCACGGAAGCCCAAAAATTAAATGTTCGTCAGGTATTGTGGAAAAACTCTGACTTTTCACGTTACATCTGAGACACCACAAAACGCTCCCGGATGGGCTCGAACCACCAAACTTTCGGTTCGTCAGTTATTGTGGAAAACGTTTGACTTTTTACGTTACAACTGAGACCTCACAACACCGCTCCCAGATGGGCTCGAACCACCAACCTTTCGGTTAACAGCCGAACGCGCTAACCATTGCGCCACGGACGCCCAAAAATTAAATGGTCGTCTGGTATTGTGGGAAAACTTTGGGTTTTTACGTTACATTAGAGATCCCACAACACCGCTCCCGGGTGGGCTCGAACCACCAACCTATTGGTTAACAGCCGAACGCGCTAACAATTGAGCCACGGAAGCTCAGAATATAAATGGTTATCACGTATTATCGAAAAAGTTTGACTTTTCACGCTACATCTGAGACCTCACAACACCGCTCCCGGATGGGCTCGAACCACCAACCTTTCGATTAACAGCCGAACGCGCTAACCATTGAGCCACGGAAGCCCAAATATTAAATGTTCGTCAGGTATTGTGGAAAAACTCTGACATTTTACGTTACATCTGAGACGTCACAACACCTCTCCCGGATGGGCTCGAACCACCAACCTATTGGTTAACAGCCGAACGCGCTAACCATTCGCCACGGACGCCCAAAAATTAAATGGTCGTCAGGTATTGTGGAAAAACTTTGGCTATTTACGTTACATTTGAGATCCAAAAACACCGCTCCCGGGTGGGCTCGAACCACCAACCTTTCGGTTAACAGCTGAACGCGCTAACCATTGCGCCAAGGAAGCCCAAAAATTAAATGCTCGTCAGGTATTGTGGAAAAACTCTGACATTTTACGTTACATCTGAGACGTCACAACACCGCTCCCGGGAGGGCTCGAACCACCAACCTATTGGTTAACAGCCGAACGCTCTAACCATTGAGCCACGGAAGCCCAAAAATTAAATGTTCGTCAGGTATTGTGGAAAAACTCTGACATTTTACGTTACATCTGAGACGTCACAACACTTCTCCCGGATGGGCTCGAACCACCAACCTATTGGTTAACAGCCGAACGCGCTAACCATTGAGCCACAGAAGCTCAGAAATTAAATGGTTGTTAGGTATTGCGGATAAGTTATGACTTTTTACGTTACATCTGAGACCCTACAACACCTCTCCCAGGTGGGCTCGAACCACCAACCTTTCGGTCAACAGCCGAACGCGCTAACCATTGCGCAACGGAAGACCAAGAATTAAATGGTCGTCAGGTATTGTGAAAAAACTTTGGCTTTTTACGTTACATTTGAGATCCCACAACACCGCTCCCGGGTGGGCTCGAACCACCAACCTATTGTTTTACTGCTGAACGCGCTAACCATTGCGCCACGGAAGCCCAAAAATTAAATGTTCGTCAGTTATTGTGGAAAAACTCTGACATTTTACGTTACATCTGAGACCTCACAGCACCGCTCCCGGGAGGGCTCAAACCACCAGTCTTTTGAATAACAGCTGAACGCGCTAACCATTGCGCCACGGAAGCCCAAAATTTAAATGGTCGTCAGGTGCTGTGGAAAAACTATGACATTTTACGTTACATCTGAGACCTCACAACACCGCTCCCGGATGGGCTCGAACCACCAACCTATTGGTTAACAGCCGAACGCGCTAACCATTGAGCCACGGAAGCTCAGTAATTAAATGGTTGTCAGGTATTGTGGAGAAACTCTGACTTTTTACGTTACATCTGAGACCCCACAAAACGCTCCCGGAGGGGCTCGAACCACCAACCTTTTGAATAACAGCTGAGCGCACTAACCATTGCGCCACGTAAGCCCAAATATTAAATGGTCGTCAGGTATTGTGGAAAAACTATGACATTTTACGTTACATCTGAGACCTCACAACACCGCTCCCGGATGGGCTCGAACCACCAACCTTTCGGTTAACAGCCGAACGCGCTAACCATTCGCCACGGACGGCCAAAAATTAAATGGTCGTCAGGTATTGTGGAAAAACTTTGGCTATTTACGTTACATTTGAGATCCCAAAACACCCCTCCCGGGTGGGCTCGAACCACCAACCTTTCGATTAACAGCTGGACGCGCTAATTATTGCGCCACGGAAGCCCAGAAATGAAATGTTCGTCAGGTATTGTGGAAAAACTCTGACATTTTACGTAACATCTGAGACGTCACAACACCGCTCCCGGATGGGCTCGAACCACCAACCTTTCGGTTAACAGCCGAACGCGCTAACCATTGCGCCACGGACGCCCAAAAATTAAATGGTCGTCTGGTATTGTGGGAAAACTTTGGGTTTTTACGTTACATTAGAGATCCCACAACACCGCTCCCGGGTGGGCTCGAACCACCAACCTTTCGGTTAACAGCCGAACGCGCTAACCATAGCGCAACGGAAGCCCAAATATTAAATAGTCGTCAGGTATTTAGGTAAAACCTTGACTTTTTCCTTCACATCTGAGACCTCACAACACCGCTCCCGGATGGGCTCGAACCACCAACCTATTAGTTAACCGCCGAACGCGCTAACAATTGAGCCACGGAAGCTCAGAAAATAAATGGTTATCACATATTATGGAAAAAGTTTGACTTTTCACGCTACATCTGAGACCTCACAACACCGCTCCCGGATGGGCTCGAACCACCAACCTTTCGATTAACAGCCGAACGCGCTAACCATTGAGCCACGGAAGCCCAACAATTAAATGTTCGTCAGGTATTGTGGAAAAACTCTGACATTTTACGTTACATCTGAGACGTCACAACATCTCTCCCGGATGGGCTCGAACCACCAACCTGTTAGTTAACAGCCGAACGCGCTAACCATTGAGCCACGGAAGCTCAGAAAATAAATGGTTATCATGTATTAGGGAAAAAGTTTGACTTTTCACGCTACATCTGAGACCTCACAACACCGCTCCCGGATGGGCTCGAACCACCAACCTTTCGGTTAACAGCCGAACGCGCTAACCATTCGCCACGGACGGCCAAAAATTAAATGGTCGTCAGGTATTGTAGAAAAACTTTGGCTATTTACGTTACATTTGAGATCCCAAAACACCCCTCCCGGGTGGGCTCGAACCACCAACCTTTCGATTAACAGCTGGACGCGCTAATTATTGCGCCACGGAAGCCCAGAAATGAAATGTTCGTCAGGTATTGTGGAAAAACTCTGACATTTTACGTAACATCTGAGACGTCACAACACCGCTCCCGGATGGGCTCGAACCACCAACCTTTCGGTTAACAGCCGAACGCGCTAACCATTGCGCCACGGACGCCCAAAAATTAAATGGTCGTCTGGTATTGTGGGAAAACTTTGGGTTTTTACGTTACATTAGAGATCCCACAACACCGCTCCCGGGTGGGCTCGAACCACCAACCTTTCGGTTAACAGCCGAACGCGCTAACCATAGCGCAACGGAAGCCCAAATATTAAATGGTCGTCAGGTATTGAGGTAAAACTTTGACTTTTTACTTCACATCTGAGACCTCACAACACCGCTCCCGGATGGGCTCGAACCACCAACCTATTGGTTAACAATTGAGCCACGGAAGCTCGAAAATAAATGGTTATCACATATTATGGAAAAAGTTTGACTTTTCACGCTACATCTGAGACCTCACAACACCGCTCCCGGATGGGCTCGAACCACCAACCTTTCGATTAACAGCCGAACGCGCTAACCATTGAGCCACGGAAGCCCAACAATTAAATGTTCGTCAGGTATTGTGGAAAAACTCTGACATTTTACGTTACATCTGAGACGTCACAACATCTCTCCCGGATGGGCTCGAACCACCAACCTGTTAGTTAACAGCCGAACGCGCTAACCATTGAGCCACGGAAGCTCAGAAAATAAATGGTTATCATGTATTAGGGAAAAAGTTTGACTTTTCACGCTACATCTGAGACCTCACAACACCGCTCCCGGATGGGCTCGAACCACCAACCTTTCGGTTAACAGCCGAACGCGCTAACCATTCGCCACGGACGGCCAAAAATTAAATGGTCGTCAGGTATTGTGGAAAAACTTTGGCTATTTACGTTACATTTGAGATCCCAAAACACCCCTCCCGGGTGGGCTCGAACCACCAACCTTTCGATTAACAGGTGGACGCGCTAATTATTGCGCCACGGAAGCCCAGAAATGAAATGTTCGTCAGGTATTGTGGAAAAACTCTGACATTTTACGTAACATCTGAGACGTCACAACACCGCTCCCGGATGGGCTCGAACCACCAACCTTTCGGTTAACAGCCGAACGCGCTAACCATTGCGCCACGGACGCCCAAAAATTAAATGGTCGTCTGGTATTGTGGGAAAACTTTGGGTTTTTACGTTACATTAGAGATCCCACAACACCGCTCCCGGGTGGGCTCGAACCACCAACCTTTCGGTTAACAGCCGAACGCGCTAACCATAGCGCAACGGAAGCCCAAATATTAAATGGTCGTCAGGTATTGAGGTAAAACTTTGACTTTTTACTTCACATCTGAGACCTCACAACACCGCTCCCGGATGGGCTCGAACCTCCAACCTTTCGGTTAACAGCCGAACGCGCTAACCATTGCGCCACGGACGCCCAAAAATTAAATGGTCGACAGGTATTGTGGAAAAACTTTGGCTATTTACGTTACATTTGAGATCCCAAAACACCGCTCCCGGGTGGGCTCGAACCACCAACCTATTGGTTAACAGCCGAACGCGCTAACAATTGAGCCACGGAAGCTCAGAAAATAAATGGTTATCACGTATTATCGAAAAAGTTTGACTTTTCACGCTACATCTGAGACCTCACAACACCGCTCCCGGATGGGCTCGAACCATCAACCTTTCGATTAACAGGTGGACGCGCTAATTATTGCGCCACGGAAGCCCAGAAATGAAATGTTCGTCAGGTATTGTGGAAAAACTCTGACATTTTACGTTACATCTGAGACGTCACAACAACTCTCCCGGATGGGCTCGAACCACCAACCTATTGGTTAACAGCCGAACGCGCTAACCATTCGCCACGGACGCCCAAAAATTAAATGGTCGTCAGGTATTGTGGAAAAACTTTGGCTATTTACGTTACATTTGAGATCCAAAAACACCGCTCCCGGGTGGGCTCGAACCACCAACCTTTCGGTTAACAGCTGAACGCGCTAACCATAGCGCCACGGACGCCCAAAAATTAAATGGTCGACAGGTATTGTGGAAAAACTTTGGCTATTTACGTTACATTTGAGATCCCAAAACACCGCTCCCGGATGGGCTCGAACCACCAACCTTTCGATTAACAGCCGAACGCGCTAACCATTGAGCCACGGAAGCCCAAAAATTAAATGCTCGTCAGGTATTGTGGAAAAACTCTGACATTTTAGGTTACATCTGAGACGTCACAACACTTCTCCCGGATGGGCTCGAACCACCAACCTATTGGTTAACAGCCGAACGCGCTAACCATTGAGCCACAGAAGCTCAGAAATTAAATGGTTGTTAGGTATTGTGGATAAGTTATGACTTTTTACGTTACATCTGAGACCCTACAACACCTCTCCCAGGTGGGCTCGAACCACCAACCTTTCGGTCAACAGCCGAACGCGCTAACCATTGCGCAACGGAAGCCCAAGAATTAAATGGTCGTCAGGTATTGTGAAAAAACTTTGGCTTTTTACGTTACATTTGAGATCCCACAACACCGCTCCCGGGTGGGCTCGAACCACCAACCTATTGATTTACTGCTGAACGCGCTAACCATTGAGCCACGGAAGCCCAAAAATTAAATGTTCGTCAGTTATTGTGGAAAAACTCTGACATTTTACGTTACATCTGAGACCTCACAGCACCGCTCCCGGGAGGGCTCAAACCACCAGTCTTTTGAATAACAGCTGAACGCGCTAACCATTGCGCCACGGAAGCCCAAAATTTAAATGGTCGTCAGGTGCTGTGGGAAAACTATGACATTTTACGTTACATCTGAGACCTCACAACACCGCTCCCGGATGGGCTCGAACCACCAACCTATTGGTTAACAGCCGAACGCGCTAACCATTGAGCCACGGAAGCTCAGTAATTAAATGGTTGTCAGGTATTGTGGAGAAACTCTGACTTTTTACGTTACATCTGAGACCCCACAAAACGCTCCCGGAGGGGCTCGAACCACCAACCTTTTGAATAACAGCTGAGCGCACTAACCATTGCGCCACGTAAGCCCAAATATTAAATGGTCGTCAGGTATTGTGGAAAAACTATGACATTTTACGTTACATCTGAGACCTCACAACACCGCTTTCGGGTGGGCTCGAACCACCAACCTTTCGGTTAACAGCCGAACGCGCTAACCATTGCGCCACGGAAGCCCAAGTATTAAATGGTCGTCAGGTATTGTGGAAAAACCTCGACTTTTTACGTCACATCTGAGACCCCACAAAACGCTCCCGGAGGGGCTCGAATCACCAACCTTTTGAATAACAGCTGAGCGCACTAACCATTGCGCCACGTAAGCCCAAATATTAAATGGTCGTCAGGTATTGTGGAAAAACCTCGACTTTTTACGTCACATCTGAGACATCACAACACCGCTCCCGGGTACGCTCGAACCACCAACCTTTTGAATAACAGTTGAGCGCGCTAACCATTGCGCCACGGAAGCCCAAAAATTAAATGTTCGTCAGGTATTGTGGAAAAACCTCGACTTTTTACGTCACATCTGAGACCTCAAAATACCGCTCCCGGATGGGCACGAACCACCAACCTTTCGGTTCATAGCCGAACGCGCTAACCAATGCGCCACGGAAACCCAAAAATTCAATGGTCGTCAGGTATTGTGGAAAAACTTTGGTTTTTACGTTACATTTGAGATCCCACAACACCGGTCCCGGGTGGTCTCGAACCACCAACCTATTGGTTAACAGCCGAACGCGCTAACAATTAAGCCACGGAAGCTCAGAAATTAAATGGTTATCACGTATTGTGGAAAAGTTTTGAATTTTTATGCTACATCTGAGACCCCACAACACCGCTCCCGGGTGGGCTCGAACCACCAACCTATTGGTTAACAGCCGAACGCGCTAACCATTGAGCCACGGAAGCTCAGGAATTAAATGGTTGTCCCGTATTGTGGAAAAGTTTTGACTTTTTACGCTACATCTGAGACCCCACAACGCCTCTCCCGGGTGGGCTCGAGCCACCCACCTTTCGGTTAACTGCTGAACGCACTAACCATTGCGCCACGGAAGCCCAAATATTAATTGGTCGTCAGGTATTGTGGAAAACTCTTGACTTTTACGTCACATCTGAGACCTCACAACACCGCTCCCGGATGGGCTCGAACCACCAACCTTTCGGTTAACAGCCGAACGCGCCAACCATTGAGCCACGGAAGCTCAGTAATTAAATGGTTGTCAGGTATTGTGGAGAAACCTTGACTTTTTACGCCACATCTGAGACCTCACAACACCGGTTTCGGGTGGGCTCGAACCACCAACTTACTGGTTAACAGCCGAACGCGCTAACCATTGAGCCACGGAAGCCCAAAAATTAAATGTTCGTCAGGTATTGTGGAAAAACTCTGACTTTTCACGTTACATCTGAGACACCACAAAACGCTCCCGGATGGGCTCGAACCACCAAACTTTCGGTTCGTCAGTTATTGTGGAAAACGTTTGACTTTTTACGTTACAACTGAGACCTCACAACACCGCTCCCACATGGGCTCGAACCACCAACCTTTCGGTTAACAGCCGAACGCGCTAACCATTGCGCCACGGACGCCCAAAAATTAAATGGTCGTCTGGTATTGTGGGAAAACTTTGGGTTTTTACGTTACATTAGAGATCCCACAACACCGCTCCCGGGTGGGCTCGAACCACCAACCTATTGGTTAACAGCCGAACGCGCTAACAATTGAGCCACGGAAGCTCAGAAAATAAATGGTTATCACGTATTATCGAAAAAGTTTGACTTTTCACGCTACATCTGAGACCTCACAACACCGCTCCCGGATGGGCTCGAACCACCAACCTTTCGATTAACAGCCGAACGCGCTAACCATTGAGCCACGGAATCCCAAAAATTAAATGTTCGTCAGGTATTGTGGAAAAACTCTGACATTTTACGTTACATCTGAGACGTCACAACACCTCTCCCGGATGGGCTCGAACCACCAACCTATTGGTTAACAGCCGAACGCGCTAACCATTCGCCACGGACGCCCAAAAATTAAATGGTCGTCAGGTATTGTGGAAAAACTTTGGCTATTTACGTTACATTTGAGATCCAAAAACACCGCTCCCGGGTGGGCTCGAACCACCAACCTTTCGGTTAACAGCTGAACGCGCTAACCATTGCGCCACGGAAGCCCAAAAATTAAATGCTCGTCAGGTATTGTGGAAAAACTCTGATATTTTACGTTACATCTGAGACGTCACAACACTTCTCCCGGATGGGCTCGAACCACCAACCTATTGGTTAACAGCCGAACGCGCTAACCATTGAGCCACAGAAGCTCAGAAATTAAATGGTTGTTAGGTATTGCGGATAAGTTATGACTTTTTACGTTACATCTGAGACCCCACAAAACGCTCCCGGAGGGGCTCGAACCACCAACCTTTTGAATAACAGCTGAGCGCACTAACCATTGCGCCACGTAAGCCCAAATATTAAATGGTCGTCAGGTATTGTGGAAAAACTATGACATTTTACGTTACATCTGAGACCTCACAACACCGCTTTCGGGTGGGCTCGAACCACCAACCTTTCGGTTAACAGCCGAACGCGCTAACCATTGCGCCACGGAAGCCCAAGTATTAAATGGTCGTCAGGTATTGTGGAAAAACCTCGACTTTTTACGTCACATCTGAGACCCCACAAAACGCTCCCGGAGGGGCTCGAATCACCAACCTTTTGAATAACAGCTGAGCGCACTAACCATTGCGCCACGTAAGCCCAAATATTAAATGGTCGTCAGGTATTGTGGAAAAACCTCGACTTTTTACGTCACATCTGAGACATCACAACACCGCTCCCGGGTACGCTCGAACCACCAACCTTTTGAATAACAGTTGAGCGCGCTAACCATTGCGCCACGGAAGCCCAAAAATTAAATGTTCGTCAGGTATTGTGGAAAAACCTCGACTTTTTACGTCACATCTGAGACCTCAAAATACCGCTCCCGGATGGGCACGAACCACCAACCTTTCGGTTCATAGCCGAACGCGCTAACCAATGCGCCACGGAAACCCAAAAATTCAATGGTCGTCAGGTATTGTGGAAAAACTTTGGTTTTTACGTTACATTTGAGATCCCACAACACCGGTCCCGGGTGGGCTCGAACCACCAACCTATTGGTTAACAGCCGAACGCGCTAACAATTAAGCCACGGAAGCTCAGAAATTAAATGGTTATCACGTATTGTGGAAAAGTTTTGAATTTTTATGCTACATCTGAGACCCCACAACACCGCTCCCGGGTGGGCTCGAACCACCAACCTATTGGTTAACAGCCGAACGCGCTAACCATTGAGCCACGGAAGCTCAGGAATTAAATGGTTGTCCCGTATTGTGGAAAAGTTTTGACTTTTTACGCTACATCTGAGACCCCACAACGCCTCTCCCGGGTGGGCTCGAGCCACCCACCTTTCGGTTAACTGCTGAACGCACTAACCATTGCGCCACGGAAGCCCAAATATTAATTGGTCGTCAGGTATTGTGGAAAACTCTTGACTTTTACGTCACATCTGAGACCTCACAACACCGCTCCCGGATGGGCTCGAACCACCAACCTTTCGGTTAACAGCCGAACGCGCCAACCATTGAGCCACGGAAGCTCAGTAATTAAATGGTTGTCAGGTATTGTGGAGAAACCTTGACTTTTTACGCCACATCTGAGACCTCACAACACCGGTTTCGGGTGGGCTCGAACCACCAACTTACTGGTTAACAGCCGAACGCGCTAACCATTGAGCCACGGAAGCCCAAAAATTAAATGTTCGTCAGGTATTGTGGAAAAACTCTGACTTTTCACGTTACATCTGAGACACCACAAAACGCTCCCGGATGGGCTCGAACCACCAAACTTTCGGTTCGTCAGTTATTGTGGAAAACGTTTGACTTTTTACGTTACAACTGAGACCTCACAACACCGCTCCCACATGGGCTCGAACCACCAACCTTTCGGTTAACAGCCGAACGCGCTAACCATTGCGCCACGGACGCCCAAAAATTAAATGGTCGTCTGGTATTGTGGGAAAACTTTGGGTTTTTACGTTACATTAGAGATCCCACAACACCGCTCCCGGGTGGGCTCGAACCACCAACCTATTGGTTAACAGCCGAACGCGCTAACAATTGAGCCACGGAAGCTCAGAAAATAAATGGTTATCACGTATTATCGAAAAAGTTTGACTTTTCACGCTACATCTGAGACCTCACAACACCGCTCCCGGATGGGCTCGAACCACCAACCTTTCGATTAACAGCCGAACGCGCTAACCATTGAGCCACGGAATCCCAAAAATTAAATGTTCGTCAGGTATTGTGGAAAAACTCTGACATTTTACGTTACATCTGAGACGTCACAACACCTCTCCCGGATGGGCTCGAACCACCAACCTATTGGTTAACAGCCGAACGCGCTAACCATTCGCCACGGACGCCCAAAAATTAAATGGTCGTCAGGTATTGTGGAAAAACTTTGGCTATTTACGTTACATTTGAGATCCAAAAACACCGCTCCCGGGTGGGCTCGAACCACCAACCTTTCGGTTAACAGCTGAACGCGCTAACCATTGCGCCACGGAAGCCCAAAAATTAAATGCTCGTCAGGTATTGTGGAAAAACTCTGATATTTTACGTTACATCTGAGACGTCACAACACTTCTCCCGGATGGGCTCGAACCACCAACCTATTGCTTAACAGCCGAACGCGCTAACCATTGAGCCACAGAAGCTCAGAAATTAAATGGTTGTTAGGTATTGCGGATAAGTTATGACTTTTTACGTTACATCTGAGACCCTACAACACCTCTCCCAGGTGGGCTCGAACCACCAACCTTTCGGTCAACAGCCGAACGCGCTAACCATTGCGCAACGGAAGCCCAAGAATTAAATGGTCGTCAGGTATTGTGAAAAAACTTTGGCTTTTTACGTTACATCTGAGACGTCACAACACCGCTCCCGGGAGGGCTCGAACCACCAACCTATTGGTTAACATTCGAACGCTCTAACCATTGAGCCACGGAAGCCCAAAAATTAAATGTTCGTCAGGTATTGTGGAAAAACTCTGATATTTTACGTTACATCTGAGACGTCACAACACTTCTCCCGGATGGGCTCGAACCACCAACCTATTGGTTAACAGCCGAACGCGCTAACCATTGAGCCACAGAAGCTCAGAAATTAAATGGTTGTTAGGTATTGCGGATAAGTTATGACTTTTTACGTTACATCTGAGACCCTACAACACCTCTCCCAGGTGGGCTCGAACCACCAACCTTTCGGTCAACAGCCGAACGCGCTAACCATTGCGCAACGGAAGCCCAAGAATTAAATGGTCGTCAGGTATTGTGAAAAAACTTTGGCTTTTTACGTTACATTTGAGATCCCACAACACCGCTCCCGGGTGGGCTCGAACCACCAACCTATTGTTTTACTGCTGAACGCGCTAACCATTGCGCCACGGAAGCCCAAAAATTAAATGTTCGTCAGTTATTGTGGAAAAACTCTGACATTTTACGTTACATCTGAGACCTCACAGCACCGCTCCCGGGAGGGCTCAAACCACCAGTCTTTTGAATAACAGCTGAACGCGCTAACCATTGCGCCACGGAAGCCCAAAATTTAAATGGTCGTCAGGTGCTGTGGAAAAACTATGACATTTTACGTTACATCTGAGACCTCACAACACCGCTCCCGGATGGGCTCGAACCACCAACCTTTCGATTAACAGCCGAACGCGCTAACCATTGAGCCACGGAATCCCAAAAATTAAATGTTCGTCAGGTATTGTGGAAAAACTCTGACATTTTACGTTACATCTGAGACGTCACAACACCTCTCCCGGATGGGCTCGAACCACCAACCTATTGGTTAACAGCCGAACGCGCTAACCATTCGCCACGGACGCCCAAAAATTAAATGGTCGTCAGGTATTGTGGAAAAACTTTGGCTATTTACGTTACATTTGAGATCCAAAAACACCGCTCCCGGGTGGGCTCGAACCACCAACCTTTCGGTTAACAGCTGAACGCGCTAACCATTGCGCCACGGAAGCCCAAAAATTAAATGCTCGTCAGGTATTGTGGAAAAACTCTGATATTTTACGTTACATCTGAGACGTCACAACACTTCTCCCGGATGGGCTCGAACCACCAACCTATTGGTTAACAGCCGAACGCGCTAACCATTGAGCCACAGAAGCTCAGAAATTAAATGGTTGTTAGGTATTGCGGATAAGTTATGACTTTTTACGTTACATCTGAGACCCTACAACACCTCTCCCAGGTGGGCTCGAACCACCAACCTTTCGGTCAACAGCCGAACGCGCTAACCATTGCGCAACGGAAGCCCAAGAATTAAATGGTCGTCAGGTATTGTGAAAAAACTTTGGCTTTTTACGTTACATCTGAGACGTCACAACACCGCTCCCGGGAGGGCTCGAACCACCAACCTATTGGTTAACATTCGAACGCTCTAACCATTGAGCCACGGAAGCCCAAAAATTAAATGTTCGTCAGGTATTGTGGAAAAACTCTGATATTTTACGTTACATCTGAGACGTCACAACACTTCTCCCGGATGGGCTCGAACCACCAACCTATTGGTTAACAGCCGAACGCGCTAACCATTGAGCCACAGAAGCTCAGAAATTAAATGGTTGTTAGGTATTGCGGATAAGTTATGACTTTTTACGTTACATCTGAGACCCTACAACACCTCTCCCAGGTGGGCTCGAACCACCAACCTTTCGGTCAACAGCCGAACGCGCTAACCATTGCGCAACGGAAGCCCAAGAATTAAATGGTCGTCAGGTATTGTGAAAAAACTTTGGCTTTTTACGTTACATTTGAGATCCCACAACACCGCTCCCGGGTGGGCTCGAACCACCAACCTATTGTTTTACTGCTGAACGCGCTAACCATTGCGCCACGGAAGCCCAAAAATTAAATGTTCGTCAGTTATTGTGGAAAAACTCTGACATTTTACGTTACATCTGAGACCTCACAGCACCGCTCCCGGGAGGGCTCAAACCACCAGTCTTTTGAATAACAGCTGAACGCGCTAACCATTGCGCCACGGAAGCCCAAAATTTAAATGGTCGTCAGGTGCTGTGGAAAAACTATGACATTTTACGTTACATCTGAGACCTCACAACACCGCTCCCGGATGGGCTCGAACCACCAACCTATTGGTTAACAGCCGAACGCGCTAACCATTGAGCCACGGAAGCTCAGTAATTAAATGGTTGTCAGGTATTGTGGAGAAACTCTGACTTTTTACGTTACATCTGAGACCCCACAAAACGCTCCCGGAGGGGCTCGAACCACCAACCTTTTGAATAACAGCTGAGCGCACTAACCATTGCGCCACGTAAGCCCAAATATTAAATGGTCGTCAGGTATTGTGGAAAAACTATGACATATTACGTTACATCTGAGACCTCACAACACCGCTTTCGGGTGGGCTCGAACCACCAACCTTTCGGTTAACAGCCGAACGTGCTAACCATTGCGCCACGGAAGCCCAAATATTAAATGGTCGTCAGGTATTGTGGAAAAACCTCGACTTTTTACGTCACATCTGAGACCCCACAAAACGCTCCCGGAGGGGCTCGAACCACCAACCTTTTGAATAACAGCTGAGCGCACTAACCATTGCGCCACGTAAGCCCAAATATTAAATGGTCGTCAGGTATTGTGGAAAAACTATGACATTTTACGTTACATCTGAGACCTCACAACACCGCTTTCGGGTGGGCTCGAATCACCAACCTTTCGGTTAACAGCCGAACGCGCTAACCATTGCGCCACGGAAGCCCAAATATTAAATGGTCGTCAGGTATTGTGGAAAAACCTCGACTTTTTACGTCACATCTGAGACATCACAACACCGCTCCCGGGTACGCTCGAACCACCAACCTTTTGAATAACAGTTGAGCGCGCTAACCATTGCGCCACGGAAGCCCAAAAATTAAATGTTCGTCAGGTATTGTGGAGAAACCTTGACTTTTTACGCCACATCTGAGACCTCACAACACCGGTTTCGGGTGGGCTCGAACCACCAACTTACTGGTTAACAGCCGAACGCGCTAACCATTGAGCCACGGAAGCCCAAAAATTAAATGTTCGTCAGGTATTGTGGAAAAACTCTGAATTTTTACGTTACATCTGAGCCCCACAAAACGCTACCGGAGGGGCTCGAACCACCAACCTTTTGAATAACAGCTGAGCGCACTAACCATTGCGCCACGTAAGCCCAAATATTAAATGGTCGTCAGGTATTGTGGAAAAACTATGACATTTTACGTTACATCTGAGACCTCACAACACCGCTTTCGGGTGGGCTCGAATCACCAACCTTTCGGTTAACAGCCGAACGCGCTAACCATTGCGCCACGGAAGCCCAAATATTAAATGGTCGTCAGGTATTGTGGAAAAACCTCGACTTTTACGTCACATCTGAGACATCACAACACCGCTCCCGGGTACGCTCGAACCACCAACCTTTTGAATAACAGTTGAGCGCGCTAACCATTGCGCCACGGAAGCCCAAAAATTAAATGTTCGTCAGGTATTGTGGAAAAACCTCGACTTTTTACGTTACATTTGAGATCCCACAACACCGGTCCCGGGTGGGCTCGAACCACCAACCTATTGGTTAACAGCCGAACGCGCTAACAATTAAGCCACGGAAGCTCAGAAATTAAATGGTTATCACGTATTGTGGAAAAGTTTTGAATTTTTATGCTACATCTGAGACCCCACAACACCGCTCCCGGGTGGGCTCGAACCACCCACCTTTCGGTTAACTGCTGAACGCACTAACCATTGCGCCACGGAAGCCCAAATATTAATTGGTCGTCAGGTATTGTGGAAAACTCTTGACTTTTACGTCACATCTGAGACCTCACAACACCGCTCCCGGATGGGCTCGAACCACCAACCTTTCGGTTAACAGCCGAACGCGCCAACCATTGAGCCACGGAAGCTCAGTAATTAAATGGTTGTCAGGTATTGTGGAGAAACCTTGACTTTTTACGCCACATCTGAGACCTCACAACACCGGTTTCGGGTGGGCTCAAACCACCAACTTACTGGTTAACAGCCGAACGCGCTAACCATTGAGCCACGGAAGCCCAAAAATTAAATGTTCGTCAGGTATTGTGGAAAAACTCTGACTTTTCACGTTACATCTGAGACACCACAAAACGCTCCCGGATGGGCACGAACCACCAACCTTTCGGTTCATAGCCGAACGCGCTAACCAATGCGCCACGGAAACCCAAAAATTCAATGGTCGTCAGGTATTGTGGAAAAACTTTGGTTTTTACGTTACATTTGAGATCCCACAACACCGGTCCCGGGTGGGCTCGAACCACCAACCTATTGGTTAACAGCCGAACGCGCTAACAATTAAGCCACGGAAGCTCAGAAATTAAATGGTTATCACGTATTGTGGAAAAGTTTTGAATTTTTATGCTACATCTGAGACCTCACAACACCGGTTTCGGGTGGGCTCGAACCACCAACTTACTGGTTAACAGCCGAACGCGCTAACCATTGAGCCACGGAATTCCAAAAATTAAATGTTCGTCAGGTATTGTGGAAAAACTCTGACTTTTCACGTTACATCTGAGACACCACAAAACGCTCCCGGATGGGCTTGAACCACCAAACTTTCGGTTCGTCAGTTATTGTGGAAAACGTTTGACTTTTTAAGTTACATCTGAGACCTCACAACACCGCTCCCAGATGGGCTCGAACCACCAACCTATTGGTTAACAGCCGAACGCGCTAACCATTGAGCCACGGAAGTTCAGAAATTAAATGTTCGTCAGTTATTGTGGAAAACTATGACATTTTACGTTACATCTGAGACCTCACAACACCGCTTTCGGGTGGGCTCGAACCACCAACCTTTCGGTTAACAGCCGAACGCGCTAACCATTGCGCCACGGAAGCCCAAATATTAAATGGTCGTCAGGTATTGTGGAATAACCGCGACTTTTTACGTCACATCTGAGACATCACAACACCGCTCCCGGGTACGCTCGAACCACCAACCTTTTGAATAACAGTTGAGCGCGCTAACCATTGCGCAACGGAAGCCCAAGAATTAAATGGTCGTCAGGTATTGTGAAAAAACTTTGGCTTTTTACGTTACATTTGAGATCCCACAACACCGCTCCCGGGTGGGCTCGAACCACCAACCTATTGTTTTACTGCTGAACGCGCTAACCATTGCGCCACGGAAGCCCAAAAATTAAATGTTCGTCAGTTATTGTGGAAAAACTCTGACATTTTACGTTACATCTGAGACCTCACAGCACCGCTCCCGGGAGGGCTCAAACCACCAGTCTTTTGAATAATAGCTGAACGCGCTAACCATTGCGCCACAGAAGCCCAAAATTTAAATGGTCGTCAGGTGCTGTGGAAAAACTATGACATTTTACGTTACATCTGAGACCTCACAACACCGCTCCCGGATGGGCTCGAACCACCAACCTATTGGTTAACAGCCGAACGCGCTAACCATTGAGCCACGGAAGCTCAGTAATTAAATGGTTGTCAGGTATTGTGGAGAAACTCTGACTTTTTACGTTACATCTGAGACCCCACAAAACGCTCCCGGAGGGGCTCGAACCACCAACCTTTTGAATAACAGCTGAGCGCACTAACCATTGCGCCACGTAAGCCCAAATATTAAATGGTCGTCAGGTATTGTGGAAAAACTATGACATTTTACGTTACATCTGAGACCTCACAACACCGCTTTCGGGTGGGCTCGAACCACCAACCTTTCGATTAACAGCCGAACGCGCTAACCATTGCGCCACGGAAGCCCAAATATTAAATGGTCGTCAGGTATTGTGGAAAAACCTCGACTTTTTACGTCACATCTGAGACCCCACAAAACGCTCCCGGAGGAGCTCGAACCACCAACCTTTTGAATAACAGCTGAGCGCACTAACCATTGCGCCACGTAAGCCCAAATATTAAATGGTCGTCAGGTATTGTGGAAAAACTATGACATTTTACGTTACATCTGAGACCTCACAACACCGCTTTCGGGTGGGCTCGAACCACCAACCTTTCGGTTAACAGCCGAACGCGCTAACCATTGCGCCACGGAAGCCCATATATTAAATGGTCGTCAGGTATTGTGGAAAAACCTCGACTTTTTACGTCACATCTGAGACATCACAACACCGCTCCCGGGTACGCTCGAACCACCAACCTTTTGAATAACAGTTGAGCGCGCTAACCATTGCGCCACGGAAGCCCAAAAATTAAATGTTCGTTAGGTATTGTGGAAAAACCTCGACTTTTTACGTCACATCTGAGACCTCACAACACCGCTCCCGGATGGGCACGAACCACCAACCTTTCGGTTCATAGCCGAACGCGCTAACCAATGCGCCACGGAAACCCAAAAATTCAATGTTCGTCAGGTATTGTGGAAAAACTTTGGTTTTTACGTTACATTTGAGATCCCACAACACCGGTCCCGGGTGGGCTCGAACCACCAACCTATTGGTTAACAGCCGAACGCGCTAACAATTAAGCCAGGGAAGCTCAGAAATTAAATGGTTATCACGTATTGTGGAAAAGTTTTGAATTTTTATGCTACATCTGAGACCCCACAACACCGCTCCCGGGTGGGCTCGAACCACCAACCTATTGGTTAACAGCCGAACGCGCTAACCATTGAGCCACGGAAGCTCAGGAATTAAATGGTTGTCCCGTATTGTGGAAAAGTTTTGACTTTTTACGCTACATCTGAGACCCCACAACACCTCTCCCGGGTGGGCTCGAACCACCCACCTTTCGGTTAACTGCTGAACGCACTAACCATTGCGCCACGGAAGCCCAAATATTAATTGGTCGTCAGGTATTGTGGAAAACTCTTGACTTTTACGTCACATCTGAGACCTCACAACACCGCTCCCGGATGGGCTCGAACCACCAACCTTTCGGTTAACAGCCGAACGCGCCAACCATTGAGCCACGGAAGCTCAGTAATTAAATGGTTGTCAGGTATTGTGGAGAAACCTTGACTTTTTACGCCACATCTGAGACCTCACAACACCGGTTTCGGGTGGGCTCGAACCACCAACCTTTCGGTTAACAGCCGAACGCGCCAACCATTGAGCCACGGAAGCTCAGTAATTAAATGGTTGTCAGGTATTGTGGAGAAACCTTGACTTTTTACGCCACATCTGAGACCTCACAACACCGGTTTCGGGTGGGCTCGAACCACCAACTTACTGGTTAACAGCCGAACGCGCTAACCATTGAGCCACGGAAGCCCAAAAATTAAATGTTCGTCAGGTATTGTGGAGAAACCTTGACTTTTCACGTTACATCTGAGACACCACAAAACGCTCCAAGATGGGCTCGAACCACCAAACTTTCGGTTCGTCAGTTATTGTGGAAAACGTTTGACTTTTTACGTTACATCTGAGACCTCACAACACCGCTCCCAGATGGGCTCGAACCACCAACCTATTGGTTAACAGCCGAACGCGCTAACCATTGAGCCACGGAAGTTCAGAAATTAAATGTTCGTCAGTTATTGTGGAAAAACTATGACATTTTACGTTACATCTGAGACCTCACAACACCGCTTTCGGGTGGGCTCGAACCACCAACCTATTGGTTAACAGCCGAACGCGCTAACAATTCAGCCACGGAAGCTCAGAAAATAAATGGTTATCACGTATTATGGAAAAAGTTTGACTTTTCACGCTACATCTGAGACCTCACAACACCGCTCCCGGATGGGCTCGAACCACCAACCTTTCGATTAACAGCCGAACGCGCTAACCATTGAGCCACGGAAGCCCAAAAATTAAATGTTCGTCAGGTATTGTGGAAAAACTCTGACATTTTACGTTACATCTGAGACGTCACAACACCTCTCCCGGATGGGCTCGAACCACCAACCTGTTAGTTAACAGCCGAACGCGCTAACCATTGAGCCACGGAAGCTCAGAAAATAAATGGTTATCATGTATAAGGGAAAAAGTTTGACTTTTCACGCTACATCTGAGACCTCACAACACCGCTCCCGGATGGGCTCGAACCACCAACCTTTCGGTTAACAGCCGAACGCGCTAACCATTCGCCACGGACGGCCAAAAATTAAATGGTCGTCAGGTATTGTGGAAAAACTTTGGCTATTTACGTTACATTTGAGATCCCAAAACACCGCTCCCGGGTGGGCTCGAACCACCAACCTTTCGATTAACAGCTGGACGCGCTAATTATTGCGCCACGGAAGCCCAGAAATGAAATGTTCGTCAGGTATTGTGGAAAAACTCTGACATTTTACGTAACATCTGAGACGTCACAACACCGCTCCCGGATGGGCTCGAACCACCAACCTATTGGTTAACAGCCGAACGCGCTAACCATTGAGCCACGGAAGCTCAGAAATTGAATGGTTGTCAGGTATTGTGGATAAGTTATGACTTATTACGTTACATCTGAGACCCTACTACACCTCTCCCGGTTGGGCTCGAACCACCAACCTTTCGGTTAACAGCCGAACGCGCTAACCATTGCGCCTAGGAATCCCAAAAAATAAATGGTCGTCAGATATTGTGGAAAAACTTTGGCTTTCTACGTTACATTTAAGATCCCACATCACCGCTCCCGGGTGGGCTCGAACCACCAACCTATTGGTTAACAGCCGAACGCGCTAACCATTGCGCCACGGAAGCCCAAAAACTAGAGACGTCACAACACTTCTCCCGGATGGGCTCGAACCACCAACCTATTAGTTAACAGCCGAACATTGAGCCACGGAAGCTCAGAAAATAAATGGTTATCATGTATTACGGAAAAAGTTTGACTTTTCACGCTACATCTGAGACCTCACAACACCGCTCCCGGATGGGCTCGAACCACCAACCTTTCGATTTACAGCTGGACGCGCTAATTATTGCGCCACGGAAGCCCAGAAATGAAATGTTCGTCAAGTATTGTGGAAAAACTCTGACATTTTACGTAACATCTGAGACGTCACAACACCGCTCCCGGATGGGCTCGAACCACCAACCCTTCGGTTAACAGCCGAACGCGCTAACCATTGCGCCACGGACGCCCAAAAATTAAATGGTCGTCTGGTATTGTGGAAAAACTTTGGCTATTTACGTTACATTTGAGATCCCAAAACACCGCTCCCGGGTGGGCTCGAACCACCAACCTTTCGATTAACAGCTGGACGCGCTAATTATTGCGCCACGGAAGCCCAGAAATGAAATGTTCGTCAGGTATTGTGGAAAAACTCTGACATTTTACGTAACATCTGAGACGTCACAACACCGCTCCCGGATGGGCTCGAACCACCAACCTATTGGTTAACAGCCGAACGCGCTAACCATTGAGCCACGGAAGCTCAGAAATTGAATGGTTGTCAGGTATTGTGGATAAGTTATGACTTATTACGTTACATCTGAGACCCTACTACACCTCTCCCGGTTGGGCTCGAACCACCAACCTTTCGGTTAACAGCCGAACGCGCTAACCATTGCGCCTAGGAATCCCAAAAAATAAATGGTCGTCAGATATTGTGGAAAAACTTTGGCTTTCTACGTTACATTTAAGATCCCACATCACCGCTCCCGGGTGGGCTCGAACCACCAACCTATTGGTTAACAGCCGAACGCGCTAACCATTGCGCCACGGAAGCCCAAAAACTAGAGACGTCACAACACTTCTCCCGGATGGGCTCGAACCACCAACCTATTAGTTAACAGCCGAACATTGAGCCACGGAAGCTCAGAAAATAAATGGTTATCATGTATTACGGAAAAAGTTTGACTTTTCACGCTACATCTGAGACCTCACAACACCGCTCCCGGATGGGCTCGAACCACCAACCTTTCGATTTACAGCTGGACGCGCTAATTATTGCGCCACGGAAGCCCAGAAATGAAATGTTCGTCAAGTATTGTGGAAAAACTCTGACATTTTACGTAACATCTGAGACGTCACAACACCGCTCCCGGATGGGCTCGAACCACCAACCCTTCGGTTAACAGCCGAACGCGCTAACCATTGCGCCACGGACGCCCAAAAATTAAATGGTCGTCTGGTATTGTGGAAAAACTTTGGCTATTTACGTTACATTTGAGATCCCAAAACACCGCTCCCGGGTGGGCTCGAACCACCAACCTTTCGATTAACAGCTGGACGCGCTAATTATTGCGCCACGGAAGCCCAGAAATGAAATGTTCGTCAGGTATTGTGGAAAAACTCTGACATTTTACGTAACATCTGATACGTCACAACACCGCTCCCGGATGGGCTCGAACCACCAACCTTTTGGTTAACAGCCGAACGCGCTAACCATTGCGCCACGGACGCCCAAAAATTAAATGGTCGTCTGGTATTGTGGGAAAACTTTGGGTTTTTACGTTACATTAGAGATCCCACAACACCGCTCCCGGGTGGGCTCGAACCACCAACCTTTCGGTTAACAGCCGAACGCGCTAACCATAGCGCAACGGAAGCCCAAATATTAAATGGTCGTCAGGTATTGAGGTAAAACTTTGACTTTTTACTTCACATCTGAGACCTCACAACACCGCTCCCGGATGGGCTCGAACCTCCAACCTTTCGGTTAACAGCCGAACGCGCTAACCATTGCGCCACGGACGCCCAAAAATTAAATGGTCGACAGGTATTGTGGAAAAACTTTGGCTATTTACGTTACATTTGAGATCCCAAAACACCGCTCCCGGGTGGGCTCGAACCACCAACCTATTGGTTAACAGCCGAACGCGCTAACAATTCAGCCACGGAAGCTCAGAAAATAAATGGTTATCACGTATTATGGAAAAAGTTTGACTTTTCACGCTACATCTGAGACCTCACAACACCGCTCCCGGATGGGCTCGAACCACCAACCTTTCGATTAACAGCCGAACGCGCTAACCATTGAGCCACGGAAGTCCAAAAATTAAATGTTCGTCAGGTATTGTGGAAAAACTCTGACATTTTACGTTACATCTGAGACGTCACAACACATCTCCCGGATGGGCTCGAACCAGCAACCTGTTAGTTAACAGTCGAACGCGCTAACCATTGAACCACGGAAGCTCAGAAAATAAATGGTTATCATGTATAAGGGAAAAAGTTTGACTTTTCACGCTACATCTGAGACCTCACAACACCGCTCCCGGATGGGCTCGAACCACCAACCTTTCGGTTAACAGCCGAACGCGCTAACCATTCGCCACGGACGGCCAAAAATTAAATGGTCGTCAGGTATTGTGGAAAAACTTTGGCTATTTACGTTACATTTGAGATCCCAAAACACCGCTCCCGGGTGGGCTCGAACCACCAACCTTTCGATTAACAGCTGGACGCGCTAATTATTGCGCCACGGAAGCCCAGAAATGAAATGTTCGTCAGGTATTGTGGAAAAACTCTGACATTTTACGTAACATCTGAGACGTCACAACACCGCTCCCGGATGGGCTCGAACCACCAACCTTTCGGTTAACAGCCGAACGCGCTAACCATTGCGCCACGGACGCCCAAAAATTAAATGGTCGTCTGGTATTGTGGGAAAACTTTGGGTTTTTACGTTACATTAGAGATCCCACAACACCGCTCCTGGGTGGGCTCGAACCACCAACCTTTCGGTTAACAGCCGAACGCGCTAACCATAGCGCAACGGAAGCCCAAATATTAAATGGTCGTCAGGTATTGAGGTAAAACTTTGACTTTTTACTTCACATCTGAGACCTCACAACACCGCTCCCGGATGTGCTCGAACCTCCAACCTTTCGGTTAACAGCCGAACGCGCTAACCATTGCGCCACGGACGCCCAAAAATTAAATGGTCGACAGGTATTGTGGAAAAACTTTGGCTATTTACGTTACATTTGAGATCCCAAAACACCGCTCCCGGGTGGGCTCGAACCACCAACCTATTGGTTAACAGCCGAACGCGCTAACAATTGAGCCACGGAAGCTCAGAAAATAAATGGTTATCACGTATTATGGAAAAAGTTTGACTTTTCACGCTACATCTGAGACCTCACAACACCGCTCCCGGATGGGCTCGAACCACCAACCTTTCGATTAACAGCCGAACGCGCTAACCATTGAGCCACGGAAGCCCAAAAATTAAATGTTCGTCAGGTATTGTGGAAAAACTCTGACATTTTACGTTACATCTGAGACGTCACAACACCTCTCTTGGATGGGCTCGAACCACCAACCTGTTAGTTAACAGCCGAACGCGCTAACCATTGAGCCACGGAAGCTCAGAAAATAAATGGTTATCATGTATAAGGGAAAAAGTTTGACTTTTCACGCTACATCTGAGACCTCACAACACCGCTCCCGGATGGGCTCGAACCACCAACCTTTCGGTTAACAGCCGAACGCGCTAACCATTCGCCACGGACGGCCAAAAATTAAATGGTCGTCAGGTATTGTGGAAAAACTTTGGCTATTTACGTTACATTTGAGATCCCAAAACACCGCTCCCGGGTGGGCTCGAACCACCAACCTTTCGATTAACAGCTGGACGCGCTAATTATTGCGCCACGGAAGCCCAGAAATGAAATGTTCGTCAGGTATTGTGGAAAAACTCTGACATTTTACGTAACATCTGAGACGTCACAACACCGCTCCCGGATGGGCTCGAACCACCAACCTTTCGGTTAACAGCCGAACGCGCTAACCATTGCGCCACGGACGCCCAAAAATTAAATGGTCGTCTGGTATTGTGGGAAAACTTTGGGTTTTTACGTTACATTAGAGATCCCACAACACCGCTCCTGGGTGGGCTCGAACCACCAACCTTTCGGTTAACAGCCGAACGCGCTAACCATAGCGCAACGGAAGCCCAAATATTAAATGGTCGTGAGGTATTGAGGTAAAACTTTGACTTTTTACTTCACATCTGAGACCTCACAACACCGCTCCCGGATGTGCTCGAACCTCCAACCTTTCGGTTAACAGCCGAACGCGCTAACCATTGCGCCACGGACGCCCAAAAATTAAATGGTCGACAGGTATTGTGGAAAAACTTTGGCTATTTACGTTACATTAGAGATCCCACAACACCGCTCCCGGGTGGGTTCGAACCACCAACCTATTGGTTAACAGCCGAACGCGCTAACAATTGAGCCACGGAAGCTCAGAAAATAAATGGTTATCACGTATTATCGAAAAAGTTTGACTTTTCACGCTACATCTGAGACCTCACAACACCGCTCCCGGATGGGTTCGAACCACCAACCTTTCGATTAACAGCCGAACGCGCTAACCATTGAGCCACGGAAGCCCAAAAATTAAATGTTCGTCAGGTATTGTGGAAAAACTCTGACATTTTACGTTACATCTGAGACGTCACAACACCTCTCCCGGATGGGCTCGAACCACCAACTTATTGGTTAACAGCCGAACGCGCTAACCATTCGCCACGGACGCCCAAAAATTAAATGGTCGTCAGGTATTGTGGAAAAACTTTGGCTATTTACGTTACATTTGAGATCCAAAAACACCGCTCCCGGGGGGGCTCGAACCACCAACCTTTCGGTTAACAGCTGAACGCGCTAACCATTGCGCCACGGAAGCCCAAAAATTAAATGCTCGTCAGGTATCGTGGAAAAACTCTGACATTTTACGTTACATCTGAGACGTCACAACACCGCTCCCGGGAGGGCTCGAACCACCAACCTATTGGTTAACAGCCGAACGCTCTAACCTTTGAGCCACGGAAGCCCAAAAATTAAATGTTCGTCAGGTATTGTGGAAAAACTCTGACATTTTACGTTACATCTGAGACGTCACAACACTTCTCCCGGATGGGCTCGAACCACCAACCTTTTGGTTAACAGCCGAACGCGCTAACCATTGAGCCACAGAAGCTCAGAAATTAAATGGTTGTTAGGTATTGTGGATAAGTTATGACTTTTTACGTTACATCTGAGACCCTACAACACCTCTCCCAGGTGGGCTCGAACCACCAACCTTTCGGTCAACAGCCGAACGCGCTAACCATTGCGCAACGGAAGCCCAAGAATTAAATGGTCGTCAGGTATTGTGAAAAAACTTTGGCTTTTTACGTTACATTTGAGATCCCACAACACCGCTCCCGGGTGGGCTCGAACCACCAACCTATTGTTTTACTGCTGAACGCGCTAACCATTGCGCCACGGAAGCCCAAAAATTAAAAGTTCGTCAGTTATTGTGGAAAAACTCTGACATTTTACGTTACATCTGAGACCTCACAGCACCGCTACCGGGAGGGCTCAAACCACCAGTCTTTAGAATAACAGCTGAACGCGCTAACCATTGCGCCACGGAAGCCCAAAATTTAAATGGTCGTCAGGTGCTGTGGAAAAACTATGACATTTTACGTTACATCTGAGACCTCACAACACCGCTCCCGGATGGGCTCGAACCACCAACCTATTGGTTAACAGCCGAACGCGCTAACCATTGAGCCACGGAAGCTCAGTAATTAAATGGTTGTCAGGTATTGTGGAGAAACTCTGACTTTTTACGTTACATCTGAGACCCCACAAAACGCTCCCGGAGGGGCTCGAACCACCAACCTTTTGAATAACAGCTGAGCGCAATAACCATTGCGCCACGTAAGCCCAAATATTAAATGGTCGTCAGGTATTGTGGAAAAACTATGACATTTTACGTTACATCTGAGACGTCACAACACCTCTCCCGGATGGGCTCGAACCACCAACTTATTGGTTAACAGCCGAACGCGCTAACCATTCGCCACGGACGCCCAAAAATTAAATGGTCGTCAGGTATTGTGGAAAAACTTTGGCTATTTACGTTACATTTGAGATCCAAAAACACCGCTCCCGGGGGGGCTCGAACCACCAACCTTTCGGTTAACAGCTGAACGCGCTAACCATTGCGCCACGGAAGCCCAAAAATTAAATGCTCGTCAGGTATCGTGGAAAAACTCTGACATTTTACGTTACATCTGAGACGTCACAACACCGCTCCCGGGAGGGCTCGAACCACCAACCTATTGGTTAACAGCCGAACGCTCTAACCTTTGAGCCACGGAAGCCCAAAAATTAAATGTTCGTCAGGTATTGTGGAAAAACTCTGACATTTTACGTTACATCTGAGACGTCACAACACTTCTCCCGGATGGGCTCGAACCACCAACCTTTTGGTTAACAGCCGAACGCGCTAACCATTGAGCCACAGAAGCTCAGAAATTAAATGGTTGTTAGGTATTGTGGATAAGTTATGACTTTTTACGTTACATCTGAGACCCTACAACACCTCTCTCAGGTGGGCTCGAACCACCAACCTTTCGGTCAACAGCCGAACGCGCTAACCATTGCGCAACGGAAGCCCAAGAATTAAATGGTCGTCAGGTATTGTGAAAAAACTTTGGCTTTTTACGTTACATTTGAGATCCCACAACACCGCTCCCGGGTGGGCTCGAACCACCAACCTATTGTTTTACTGCTGAACGCGCTAACCATTGCGCCACGGAAGCCCAAAAATTAAAAGTTCGTCAGTTATTGTGGAAAAACTCTGACATTTTACGTTACATCTGAGACTTCACAGCACCGCTACCGGGAGGGCTCAAACCACCAGTCTTTTGAATAACAGCTGAACGCGCTAACCATTGCGCCACGGAAGCCCAAAATTTAAATGGTCGTCAGGTGCTGTGGAAAAACTATGACATTTTACGTTACATCTGAGACCTCACAACACCGCTCCCGGATGGGCTCGAACCACCAACCTATTGGTTAACAGCCGAACGCGCTAACCATTGAGCCACGGAAGCTCAGTAATTAAATGGTTGTCAGGTATTGTGGAGAAACTCTGACTTTTTACGTTACATCTGAGACCCCACAAAACGCTCCCGGAGGGGCTCGAACCACCAACCTTTTGAATAACAGCTGAGCGCAATAACCATTGCGCCACGTAAGCCCAAATATTAAATGGTCGTCAGGTATTGTGGAAAAACTATGACATTTTACGTTACATCTGAGACCTCACAACACCGCTTTCGGGTGGGCTCGAACCACCAACCTTTCGGTTAACAGCCGAACGCGCTAACCATTGCGCCACGGAAGCCCAAGTATTAAATGGTCGTCTGGTATTGTGGAAAAACCTCGACTTTCTACGTCACATCTGAGACCCCACAAAACGCTCCCGGAGGGGCTCGAACCACCAACCTTTTGAATAACAGCTGAGCGCAATAACCATTGCGCCACGTAAGCCCAAATATTAAATGGTCGTCAGGTATTGTGGAAAAACTATGACATTTTACGTTACATCTGAGACCTCACAACACCGCTTTCGGGTGGGCTCGAACCACCAACCTTTCGGTTAACAGCCGAACGCGCTAACCATTGCGCCACGGAAGCCCAAATATTAAATGGTCGTCAGGTATTGTGGAAAAACCTCGACTTTTTACGTCACATCTGAGACATCACAACACCGCTCCCGGGTACGATCGAACCACCAACCTTTTGAATAACAGTTGAGCGCGCTAACCATTGCGCCACGGAAGCCCAAAAATTAAATGTTCGTCAGGTATTGTGGAAAAACCTCGACTTTTTACGTCACATCTGAGACCTCACAACACCGCTCCCGGATGGGCACGAACCACCAACCTTTCGGTTCATAGCCGAACGCGCTAACCAATGCGCCACGGAAACCCAAAAATTCAATGGTCGTCAGGTATTATGGAAAAACTTTGGTTTTTACGTTACATTTGAGATCCCACAACACCGGTCCCGGGTGGGCTCGAACCACCAACCTATTGGTTAACAGCCGAACGCGCTAACAATTAAGCCACGGAAGCTCAGAAATTAAATGGTTATCACGTATTGTGGAAAAGTTTTGAATTTTTATGCTACATCTGAGACCCCACAACACCGCTCCCGGGTGGGCTCGAACCACCAACCTATTGGTTAACAGCCGAACGCGCTAACCATTGAGCCACGGAAGCTCAGGAATTAAATGGTTGTCCCGTATTGTGGAAAAGTTTTGACTTTTTACGCTACATCTGAGACCCCACAACACCTCTCCCGTGTGGGCTCGAACCACCCACCTTTCGGTTAACTGCTGAACGCACTAACCATTGCGCCACGGAAGCCCAAATATTAATTGGTCGTCAGGTATTGTGGAAAACTCTTGACTTTTACGTCACATCTGAGACCTCACAACACCGCTCCCGGATGGGCTCGAACCACCAACCTTTCGGTTAACAGCCGAACGCGCCAACCATTGAACCACGGAAGCTCAGTAATTAAATGGTTGTCAGGTATTGTGGAGAAACCTTGACTTTTTACGCCACATCTGAGACCTCACAACACCGGTTTCGGGTGGGCTCGAACCACCAACTTACTGGTTAACAGCCGAACGCGCTAACCATTGAGCCACGGAAGCCCAAAAATTAAAAGTTCGTCAGGTATTGTGGAAAAACTCTGACTTTTTACGTTACATCTGAGACCTCACAACACCGCTCCCAGATGGGCTCGAACCACCAACCTTTCGGTTAACAGCCGAACGCGCTAACCATTGCGCCACGGACGCCCAAAAATTAAATGGTCGTCTGGTATTGTGGGAAAACTTTGGGTTTTTACGTTACATTAGAGATCCCACAACACCGCTCCCGGGTGGGCTCGAACCACCAACCTATTGGTTAACAGCCGAACGCGCTAACAATTGAGCCACGGAAGCTCAGAAAATAAATGGTTATCACGTATTATCGAAAAAGTTTGACTTTTCACGCTACATCTGAGACCTCACAACACCGCTCCCGGATGGGCTCGAACCACCAACCTTTCGATTAACAGCCGAACGCGCTAACCATTGAGCCACGGAAGCCCAAAAATTAAATGTTCGTCAGGTATTGTGGAAAAACTCTGACATTTTACGTTACATCTGAGACGTCACAACACCTCTCCCGGATGGGCTCGAACCACCAACCTATTGGTTAACAGCCGAACGCGCTAACCATTCGCCACGGACGCCCAAAAATTAAATGGTCGTCAGGTATTGTGGAAAAACTTTGGCTATTTACGTTACATTTGAGATCCAAAAACACCGCTCCCGGGTGGGCTCGAACCACCAACCTTTCGGTTAACAGCTGAACGCGCTAACCATTGCGCCACGGAAGCCCAAAAATTAAATGTTCGTCAGGTATTGTGGAAAAACTCTGACATTTTACGTTACATCTGAGACGTCACAACACCGCTCCCGGGAGGGCTCGAACCACCAACCTATTGGTTAACAGCCGAACGCTCTAACCATTGAGCCACGGAAGCCCAAAAATTAAATGTTCGTCAGGTATTGTGGAAAAACTCTGACATTTTACGTTACATCTGAGACGTCACAACACTTCTCCCGGATGGGCTCGAACCACCAACCTATTGGTTAACAGCCGAACGCGCTAACCATTGAGCCACAGAAGCTCAGAAATTAAATGGTTGTTAGGTATTGTGGATAAGTTATGACTTTTTACGTTACATCTGAGACCCTACAACACCTCTCCCAGGTGGGCTCGAACCACCAACCTTTCGGTCAACAGCCGAACGCGCTAACCATTGCGCAACGGAAGCCCAAGAATTAAATGGTCGTCAGGTATTGTGAAAAAACTTTGGCTTTTTACGTTACATTTGAGATCCCACAACACCGCTCCCGGGTGGGCTCGAACCACCAACCTATTGTTTTACTGCTGAACGCGCTAACCATTGCGCCACGGAAGCCCAAAAATTAAATGTTCGTCAGTTATTGTGGAAAAACTCTGACATTTTACGTTACATCTGAGACCTCACAGCACCGCTCCCGGGAGGGCTCAAACCACCAGTCTTTTGAATAACAGCTGAACGCGCTAACCATTGCGCCACGGAAGCCCAAAATTTAAATGGTCGTCAGGTGCTGTGGAAAAACTATGACATTTTACGATACATCTGAGACCTCACAACACCGCTCCCGGATGGGCTCGAACCACCAACCTATTGGTTAACAGCCGAACGCGCTAACCATTGAGCCACGGAAGCTCAGTAATTAAATGGTTGTCAGGTATTGTGGAGAAACTCTGACTTTTTACGTTACATCTGAGACCCCACAAAACGCTCCCGGAGGGGCTCGAACCACCAACCTTTTGAATAACAGCTGAGCGCACTAACCATTGCGCCACGGAAGCCCAAATATTAAATGGTCGTCAGGTATTGTGGAAAAACTATGACATTTTACGTTACATCTGAGACCTCACAACACCGCTTTCGGGTGGGCTCGAACCACCAACCTTTCGGTTAACAGCCGAACGCGCTAACCATTGTGCCACGGAAGCCCAAGTATTAAATGGTCGTCAGGTATTGTGGAAAAACCTCGACTTTTTACGTCACATCTGAGACCCCACAAAACGCTCCCGGAGGGGCTCGAACCACCAACCTTTTGAATAACAGCTGAGCGCACTAACCATTGCGCCACGTAAGCCCAAATATTAAATGGTCGTCAGGTATTGTGGAAAAACTATGACATTTTACGTTACATCTGAGACCTCACAACACCGCTTTCGGGTGGGCTCGAATCACCAACCTTTCGGTTAACAGCCGAACGCGCTAACCATTGCGCCACGGAAGCAGTAGTCTCAAATCAAGCTGTATCCATGAATGTAATCACAATGGAAGAAAAGATATCGAATCAAATAAAGGCGTTTTGGGAATTGGATTCAATCGGCATCAGCGAGCAAGGGATGAATGCAACCGAGAAAACAAATGAAGAGGAAATTGTCAAGAAATTCGAAGAGACGATTTACTTTGAGAATGGTCGCTACGGAGTGAGTCTTCCATGGAAAAATAACAAGGAGGCTCTGAAAGATAACAAGAGTGTGGCGATCCGAAGAACCCAAAATCTATTTAAGAAGTTTCGATCCGACCCAGTTCTACATCATGATTACAGTCAAGTAATTAAAGAGCAGCTGGAATCTGGAATCATAGAACCAGTGGTGGAAGATCCGAGCGCGGGAAACCCAGTCTATTACCTGCCTCACAGAGAAGTGATTAGAAGAACTAGCGAGACGACGCGTATCAGAGTCGTATTTGACGCGTCATCGAAAGTCAAAGGAGCCTTCTCATTAAATGACTGTCTCTACGCTGGGTAAAACATGAATCCAGAGCTTTTGGACCTTCTGGTCAGGTTCAGAAAGCCTCGAATAGCGTTTACTGCAGACATAGCGAAGGCGTTTCTGCAAATATCCTTGAATACTAATGATCGAGACGCTCTGCGTTTTCTGTGGAGGGACGGATCACCGGAAGATATTTCACAGCCCTTCGACGAATATCGGATAACTCGATTTGCATTTGGAGTCACTTCGAGTCCATTCCTTTTAACCGCGACGATCAGGCATCACCTAGATCAGAATCAAAAGGAAAATCATGTCATCTGCGAAGCTATTCGAGAGGGACTTTACATAGATGATCTAGCGTCTGGAGCCGATGACGTAAAAGAAGCTTTTGATTTATCAATAGGATGCAAAGAAGTCATGAGCAGAGCGGGAATGAATTTGCGAAAATGGAAAACAAATTCAAGAGAACTAAGAGAAAAATGGAACGAAAATATGGGAAAGTCAGAGGATTTCCTACTAACAGACCCCAGAAATCCGGATTCAACCATTTTAGGCATAAAATGGAAACCAGAAAAGGATTGTTTGGCATTTGACATGACAGGTCTGTTGGAATTTCTGGTCGAGAAAAAATGCACCAAAAGATTCATTTTACAAGCAGTAGCCAGGATATTCGATCCTCTGGGCCTACTAGCACCCTTCACGGTTCGAGGAAAATTTCTATTCCAAGAACTTTGGCAGAGAGGTGTTGATTGGGACGATCAATTAGACGATGAATTGGTAAAAATCTTTGAAAACTGATGTCAAGAAGTACCGCACCTTGGAAAGATCGAAATCCCAAGGCACTATTTCCAAGAAAGGAGCGAAGGTTCTACCATACCGTACAAGGAACTCGTTTCCTTTTGTGACGCAAGCGAAAAGGGATACGCTGCTGTGGTGTATTTACGGTACAAGACATCGGAAGGGAAGATCGGAACTACTCTAGTGGCAGCTAAAAGCCGAGTAGCGCCTCTGAAGAAAACCAGTTCAAATGATAAGAAAATCACGACCACGAAGATCACACTGCCGAAACTAGAATTAACGGCAGCCCTACTAGGAGCACGGCTAGTAAAATACTTGCTAGAGAAGGATTTTGCAAGGGAAAATCCCAAATTGTCAATGTGGACGGACAGCACCATAGCTCTGGGATGGATCAAACATTCACCAAACAAGTATTTACCCTACGTCAGCAACAGAGTAAGCGAAATCCAGAGTCTAACGGACCCGACTACTTGGCACTACTGTCGAGGGGTTAACAACCCTGCTGATTTACCTACGAGGGGAAGAAAAGCAGAAGAGCTTCTCACACTCAAGTTATGGTGGGAAGGGCCACCATTTTTAAGAATGGAGGAAAAAGATTGGATTAAAGAGAATCCAAGCCCGGGAATTTACCCAAAGGCTTGCGATGAAGAACTTAGACCGGCGTTTAAGGATACATACCAAGGAGCCTGTATAAGCGGAAAGGAAACTGAACCCTTCCTCGACTTAGAAAGGTTCAGCACTCTAAAGAAAGTACTACGGGTAATGGCCTGGGTACACAGATTCGTTGGAAACGTCAGAGCGAGAGTGTCAAAGAAAAAAGAGGAGTGGAAAGGGGGACCCTTGGATGCTGAAGAAATAAACAAAGCCGAGAGGATAGTCATCCAACAAGAACAGAAAAGAGATTATGGAAACGAAATCTCAAGAATTAAGAATAAACAAGAAATTTCGAAAGAATCGAAGCTATATCTACTAGACCCGTTCCTAGATGAAAATGGACTACTGAGCGTTGGAGGTAGATTAGAAAAGTCAGAGTTCACGTATAGAGAAAAGCACCCCGGGATATTGGACCCGACAAATAGACTATCTCGTTTAGTCGCAGATTCCTGCCACCTAAAAACAATGCACGGAGGTCAAGGAATGACGATGACGCATCTGAGGGAAAGATTTTGGATCCCCAGAGCACGCCAATTGATAAAATCAAGAATCAATTCTTGTTTAATCTGTCGAAGATTATCGGCCAAGCCAGGGAAACAGATTGAAGCACCGCTTCCGGCGGACCGGATTAGAAAAGCCAAACCGTTTGAAATAACCGGGGTGGATTTTGCCGGACCACTACATACTAAAACCGGCAAAACCACGACTGAAAAATCTTATATGCGCCGTCACGAGAGCGACGCATTTAGAATTGGTACCAAGCTTGACCACGGAAAGGTTTCTCCAGGCTTTTCGGCAGTTTGCCGCCCGACGGGGAATACCATCAACGATCTATAGCGACAACGCGCTCACGTTTAAGAAAGCCTCCGAAGACTTAAAGATAATTTGGAAAACCATCCGAGATCCGGATGTTATGAACTACTTTTCGGAAGCCAGGATAACGTGGAAGTTTATCGTTGAACGAGGAGCGTGGTGGGGAGGATGGTACGAGAGGATGGTGGGGCTAACAAAGATAGCTCTAAGGAAGGTTTTAGGTAAAGCCAAACTGGACAAGGAGGAGATGAGGACTCTACTGGCAGAAGTGGAGGCGATTCTGAATTCGAGGCCTCTCACGTTCACCTACAACGAGAAGGACGAGCCCTCTCCTTTAACCCCAGGACATTTTCTAATCGGAGATCGACTGACGTCACTACCGTCGAGAATATTCCCGACCAGCGTAGTCGTCCCGTCAACTAAGAAAGAGTTGACTAATCGCCTAAAGTATCAACAGGCGCTTCTAGAAAGAATCTGGCAAAGATGGAACAAGGAGTACCTTCTGGAGCTTCGCACTAGTAACGAGAGGAAGCCAGCTTCAAAGGGGACAGAATACCAGATCGACGACCTGGTGATGGTTCAGGAGGACCGTACCCCGCGTATGTTGTGGAAAACTGGACTGATAGCCGAATTATTTAAAGGACGCGATGGAATTACAAGATCGTGTAGGGTTAGATTACCTAACGGAACATTTTTGAAACGCCCTATACAGTTGCTCTACAAATTAGAAGTTTTAAATTAGAATACATTTGTATTGCATGTTGTGTTTTATTCTGTATCATTTTATTGGATTGTTTGAATTTACTTGTATTGGGATTAAGGGATTAATTTGAATTTAAAGATGAACTTCTAAAAGTTCATGGGGGGAGCGTGACGTAAATCGTAAATTGAACTGAGATACTTAGCTTTAAAATGCCAATATTCATGGATAGGGAGAACTTATTCCTAAGGGGATAAGTTTTCTTGGTTAAGGGTTAAGACCACCGGCATGGACCGCTCCTATTTTTGGAGGTTCGCCCCCTCTGTTGACGATTCCTCGATTCGGGGGATTATAAGATACCGAGCGAGATTGGGAGTGAAAAAAGGGGGATTTCATTTTGAGTTTTTTGGGTACTTTTTCAATAAGAAAAGACCACTCTCCATATATTTTTTGGGATGTAAAGACGTGTTGGTCGGAGTAACCGTATTTTGTACATTAAAGTTCATGATAATTTTGTGTTTTTCGCTAACCCTTGGACTGAACCATTATTTCACCTTCGAGGAGTATTGGTTTTAAAACTATTCTGTGACACCGCTTTCGGATGGGCTCGAACCACCAACCTTTCGGTTAACAGCTGAACGCTCTAACCATTGCGCCACGGAAGCCCAAAAATTAAATGTTCGTCAGGTATTGTGGAAAAACTCTTATTTTTTACGTCACGTCTGAGACATCAAAACAACGCTCCCGGGTGGGCTCGAACCAACAACGTTTTGGTTAACATCCGAACGCGATAACCATGGAGCCAAGGAAGCTCAGAAATGAAACGGTCGTCAGGTATTGTGGAAAAACTTTGGCTTTATACGTTACATTTGAGATCCCACAACACCGCTCCCCGGTGGGCTCGAACCAACAACCTTTCGGTAAACAGCCGAACGCGCTAACCATTGCGCCACGGAAGCCCAAAAATTAAATGGTCGTCAGGTATTGTGGGAAAACTTTGGCTTTATACGTTACATTTGAGATCCCACAACACCGCTCCCGGGTGGGCTCGAACCACCAACCTTTTGGTTAACATCCGAACGCGCTATCCATGGAGCCAAGGAAGCTCAAAAATGAAAAGTTCGTCAGGTATTGTGGAGAAACTTAGACTTTTTACGTCCCATTTGAGATCCCACAACACCGCTCCCGGGTGGGCTCGAACCACCAACCTTTCGGTTAACAGCTGAACGCTCTAACCATTGCGCCACGGAAGCCCAAAAATTAAATGTTCGTCAGGTATTGTGGAAAAACTCTTATTTTTTACGTCACATCTGAGACCTCACAACACCGCTCCCGGGTGGGCTCGAACCAACAACCTTTTGGTTAACACCGAACGCGATAACCATGGAGCCAAGGAAGCTCAGAAATGAAATGGTCGTCAGGTATTGTGGAAAAACTTTGACTTTTTACGTCACATCTGAGACCCCATAACACCTGTCCCGGGTGGGCTCGAACTAGCAATCTTTCGGTTAACAGTCGAACGCGCTTACCATTGTGCCACGGAAGTTAAGAAAAAAATTGTCGTCAGGTATATAAAAAACTTTGACTTTTTACGTAACATCTGAGACAACACAACATCGCTCCCGTGTGGGCTCGAACCACCAACCTTTCGGTTAACAGCCGAACGCGCTAACCATTGAGCCACGGAAACTCAGAAATTAAATGATTGGCAGGTATTGTGGAAAAACTTTGACTTTTTATATTACATCTGAGGCCTCACAACTCCGCTCTCGGGTGGGCTCGCCACCAACCTTTCGGTTAACAGCCGAACGCGCTAACCAATGAGCCACGGAAGCCCAAAAATTAAATGGTCGTCAGGTATTATGGAAAAACTTTGGCTTTTTACGTCATTTATACCAAAACACACCAACGTTCCCGGGTGGGCTCGAACTAGCAATCTTTCGGTTAACAGTCGAACGCGCTAAATATTGTGCCATGGAAGTCTAGAAAATAAATTGTCGTCAGGTGTAACAAAAGTTTTTCCACAATACCTGCCGATCATTTAATTTCTGAGTTTCCGTGGCTCAATGGTTAGTGCGTTCGGCTGTTAACCGAAAGGTTGGTGGTTCGAGCCCACCCGGGAGCGGTGTTGTGTTGTCTCAGATGTAACGTAAAAAGTCAAGGTTTTTCTAGAATACCTGACGAGAATTTTTTTCTAAACTTCCGTGGCACAATGGTTAGCGCGTTCGGCTGTTAACCGAAAGATTGCTAGTTTTAGCCCACCCGGGAACGTTGGCGTGTTTTGTGATAAATAACGTAAAAAGTCAAAGTTTTTCCATAATACCTGACGACCATTTAATTTTTGGGCTTCCGTGGCGCAATGGTTAGCGCGTTCAGCTGTTAATAAAAGGGTTGGTGGTTCGAGTTCAACCGGGAGCGGAGTTGTGAGTTCTCAGATGTAACATAAAAAGTCAAAGTTTTTCCACAATACCTGCCGATCATTTAATTTCAGAGTTTCCGTGGCTCAATGGTTAGCGCGTTCAGCTGTTAACCGAGAGGTTGGTGGTTCGAGCCCACCCGGGAGCGGAGTTTTGAGGCCTCAGATGTAACATAAAAAGTCAAAGTTTTTCCAGAATACCTGCCGATCATTTAATTTCTGAGTTTCCGTGGCTCAATGGTTAGCGCGTTCGGCTGTTAACCGAAAGGTTGGTGGTTCGAGCCCACCTGGAAGCGGTGTTGTGTTGTTTCAGATGTAACGTAAAAAGTCAAGGTTTTTCTAGAATACCTGACGAGAATTTTTTTCTAAACTTCCGTGGCACAATGGTTAGCGCGTTCGGCTGTTAACCGAAAGATTGCTAGTTTTAGCCCACCCGGGAACGTTGGCGTGTTTTGTGATAAATAACGTAAAAAGTCAAAGTTTTTCCATAATACCTGACGACCATTTAATTTTTGGGCTTCCGTGGCGCAATGGTTAGCGCGTTCAGCTGTTAATAAAAGGGTTGGTGGTTCGAGTTCAACCGGGAGCGGAGTTGTGAGTTCTCAGATGTAACATAAAAAGTCAAAGTTTTTCCACAATACCTGCCGATCATTTAATTTCAGAGTTTCCGTGGCTCAATGGTTAGCGCGTTCAGCTGTTAACCGAGAGGTTGGTGGTTCGAGCCCACCCGGGAGCGGAGTTTTGAGGCCTCAGATGTAACATAAAAAGTCAAAGTTTTTCCAGAATACCTGCCGATCATTTAATTTCTGAGTTTCCGTGGCTCAATGGTTAGCGCGTTCGGCTGTTAACCGAAAGGTTGGTGGTTCGAGCCCACCTGGAAGCGGTGTTGTGTTGTTTCAGATGTAACGTAAAAAGTCAAAGTTTTTAACGTAAAAAGTCAAAGTTTTTAACGTAAAAAGTCAAAGTTTTTCCATAATACCTGACGACCATTTAATTTTTGGGCTTCCGTGGCGCAATGGTTAGCGCGTTCAGCTGTTAATCAAAAGGTTGGTGGTTCGAGCCCACCCGGGAGCGGTGTTGTGTTGTGTCAGATGTAACGTAAAAAGTCAAAGTTTTTCTACAATACCTGACGACAACTTATTTTCTAAACTTCCGTGACACAATGGTTAGCGCGTTCGGCTGTTAACCGAAAGATTGCTAGTTCGAGCCCACCCGGGAACGTTGGTGTGTTTTGTGATAAATAACGTAAAAAGTCAAAGTTTTTCCATAATACCTGACGACCATTTAATTTTTGGGCTTCCGTGGCGCAATGGTTAGCGCGTTCAGCTGTTAATCAAAAGGTTGGTGGTTCGAGCCCAACCGGGAGCGGAGTTGTGAGGTCTCAGATATAACATAAATAGTCAAAGTTTTTCCACAATTCCTGCCGCTCATTTAATTTCTGAATTTCCGTGGCTCAATGGTTAGTGCGTTCGGCTGTTAAACGAAAGGTTGGTGGTTCCAGCCCACCCGGGAGCGGTGTTGTGTTACTTCAGACGTAACGTAAAAAGTCAAAGTTTTTCTAGAATACCTGACGACAATTTATTTTCTAAACTTCCGTGGCACAATGGTTAGAGCGTTCGGCTGTTAACCGAAAGATTGCTAATTCGAGCCCACCCGGGAACGTTGGTGTGTTTTGGTATAAATAACGTAAAAAGTCAAAGTTCTTCCATAATACCTGACGACCATTTAATTTTTGGGCTTCCGTGGCGCAATGGTTAGCGCGTTCAGCTGTTAGTAAAAAAATTGGTTGTTTGAGCCCAACCGGGAGCGGAGTTGTGAGGTCTCAGATGTAACATAAAAAGTCAAAGGTTTCCACAATACCTGCCGATCATTTAATTTCTGAGTTTCCGTGGCTCAATGGTTAGCGCGTTCGGCTGTTAACCGAAAGGTTGATGGTTCGAGCCCACCCGGGAGCGGAGTTGTGAGGCCTCAGATGTAACATAAAAAGTCAAAGTTTTTCCACAATACTTGCCGATCATTTAATTTCTGAGTTTCCGTGGCTCAATGGTTAGCGCGTTCGGCTGTTAACCGAAAGGTTGGTGGTTCGAGCCCACCCGGGAGCGGTGTTGTGTTGTTTCAGATGTAACGTTAAATGTCAAAGTTTTTCTACAATACCGGACGACAAATTAATTTCTCAACTTCCGTGGCACAATGGTTAGCGCGTTCGGCTGTTAACCGAAAGATTGCTAGTTCGAGCCCACCCGGGAACGTTGGTGTGTTTTGTGATAAATAACGTAAAAAGTCAAAGTTTTTCCATAATACCTGACGACCATTTAATATTTGGGCTTCCGTGGCGCAATGGTTAGCGGGTTCAGCTGTTAGTAAAAAGGTTGGTGGTTCGAGCCCAACCGGGAGCGGAGTTGTGAGGTCTCAGATGTAACCATAAAAAGTCAAAGTTTTTCCACAATACCTGCCGATCATTTTATTTCTGAGTTTCCGTGGCTCAATGGTTTGCGCGTTCGGCTGTTAACCGAAAGGTTGGTGGTTCGAGCCCACCCGGGAGCGGAGTTGTGAGGCCTCAGATGTAACATAAAAAGTCAAAGATTTTCCACAATTACTCCCGATCATTTAACATCTGAGTTTCCTTGGCTCAATTGTTAGCACGATCGGCTGTTAACCGAAAGGTTGGTGGTTCGAGCCCAGCCGGGAGCGGTGTTGTGTTGTGTCAGATGTAACGAAAAAAGTCAAAGTTTTTCTACAATACCTGACGACATTTTATTTTCTAAACTTCCGTGGCACAATGGTTAGCGCGTTCGGCTTTTAACCGAAAGATTGCTAGTTCGAGCCCACCCGGGAACGTTGGTGTGTTTTGTGATAAATAACGTAAAAAGTCAAAGTTTTTCCATAATACCTGACGACTGTTTAGTTTTTGGGCTTCCGTGGCGCAATGGTTAGCGCGTTAAGCTGTTAGTAAAAAGGTTGGTGGTTCGAGCCCAACCGGGAGCGGTGTTGTGTTGTCTCAGATGTAACGTAAAAAGTCAAGGTTTTTCTAGAATACCTGACGAGAATTTTTTTCTAAACTTCCGTGGCACAATGGTTAGCGCGTTCGGCTGTTAACCGAAAGATTGCTAGTTTTAGCCCACCCGGGAACGTTGGCGTGTTTTGTGATAAATAACGTAAAAAGTCAAAGTTTTTCCATAATACCTGACGACCATTTAATTTTTGGGCTTCCGTGGCGCAATGGTTAGCGCGTTCAGCTGTTAATAAAAGGGTTGGTGGTTCGAGTTCAACCGGGAGCGGAGTTGTGAGGTCTCAGATGTAACATAAAAAGTCAAAGTTTTTCCACAATACCTGCCGATCATTTAATTTCAGAGTTTCCGTGGCTCAATGGTTAGCGCGTTCGGCTGTTAACCGAGAGGTTGGTGGTTCGAGCCCACCCGGGAGCGGAGTTTTGAGGCCTCAGATGTAACATAAAAAGTCAAAGTTTTTCCAGAATACCTGCCGATCATTTAATTTCTGAGTTTCCGTGGCTCAATGGTTAGCGCGTTCGGCTGTTAACCGAAAGGTTGGTGGTTCGAGCCCACCTGGAAGCGGTGTTGTGTTGTTTCAGATGTAACGTAAAAAGTCAAAGTTTTTAACGTAAAAAGTCAAAGTTTTTCCATAATACCTGACGACCATTTAATTTTTGGGCTTCCGTGGCGCAATGGTTAGCGCGTTCAGCTGTTAATCAAAAGGTTGGTGGTTCGAGCCCACCCGGGAGCGGTGTTGTGTTGTGTCAGATGTAACGTAAAAAGTCAAAGTTTTTCTACAATACCTGACGACAACTTATTTTCTAAACTTCCGTGACACAATGGTTAGCGCGTTCGGCTGTTAACCGAAAGATTGCTAGTTCGAGCCCACCCGGGAACGTTGGTGTGTTTTGTGATAAATAACGTAAAAAGTCAAAGTTTTTCCATAATACCTGACGACCATTTAATTTTTGGGCTTCCGTGGCGCAATGGTTAGCGCGTTCAGCTGTTAATCAAAAGGTTGGTGGTTCGAGCCCAACCGGGAGCGGTGTTGTGAGGTCTCAGATATAACATAAATAGTCAAAGTTTTTCCACAATTCCTGCCGATCATTTAATTTCTGAATTTCCGTGGCTCAATGGTTAGTGCGTTCGGCTGTTAAACGAAAGGTTGGTGGTTCGAGCCCACCCGGGAGCGGTGTTGTGTTACTTCAGACGTAACGTAAAAAGTCAAAGTTTTTCTAGAATACCTGACGACAATTTATTTTCTAAACTTCCGTGGCACAATGGTTAGAGCGTTCGGCTGTTAACCGAAAGATTGCTAATTCGAGCCCACCCGGGAACGTTTGTGTTTTTTGGTATAAATAACGTAAAAGTCAAAGTTCTTCCATAATACCTGACGACCATTTAATTTTTGGGCTTCCGTGGCGCAATAATGGTTAGCGCGTTCAGCTGTTAATCAAAAGGTTGGTGGTTCGAGCCCACCTGGAAGCGGTGTTGTGTTGTTTCAGATGTAACGTAAAAAGTCAAAGATATCCACAATACCTGCCGATCATTTAATTTCTGAGTTTCCGTGGCTCAAGGGTTAGCGCGTTCGGCTGTTAACCGAAAGGTTGTTGTTCGAGCCCACCCGGGAGCGGTGTTGTGTTGTTTCAGATGTAACGTAAAAAGTCAAAGTTTTTCTAGAATACCTGACGACAATTTATTTTCTAAACTTCCGTGGCACAATGGTTAGAGCGTTCGGCTGTTTACCGAAAGATTGCTAGATCGAGCCCACCCGGGAACGTTGATGTGTTTTGGTATAAATAACGTAAAAAGTCAAAGTTTTTCCATAATACCTGACGATTATTTAATTTTTGGGCTTCCGTGGCGCAATGGTTAGCGCGTTCAGCTGTTAGTAAAAAGGTTGGTTGTTTGAGCCCAACCGGGAGCGGAGTTGTGAGGTCTCAGATGTAACATAAAAAGTCAAAGGTTTCCACAATACCTGCCGATCATTTAATTTCCTAGTTTCCGTGGCTCAATGGTTAGCGCGTTCGGCTGTTAACCGAAAGGTTGATGGTTCGAGCCCACCCGGGAGCGGAGTTGTGAGGCCTCAGATGTAACATAAAAAGTCAAAGTTTTTCCACAATACTTGCCGATCATTTAATTTCTGAGTTTCCGTGGCTCAATGGTTAGCGCGTTCGCCTGTTAACCGAAAGGTTGGTGGTTCGAGCCCACCCGGGAGCGGTGTTGTGCTGTTTCAGATGTAACGTTAAATGTCAAAGTTTTTCTACAATACCGGACGACAATTTAATTTCTCAACTTCCGTGGCACAATGGTTAGCGCGTTCGGCTGTTAACCGAAAGATTGCTAGTTCGAGCCCACCCGGGAACGTTGGTGTGTTTTGTGATAAATAACGTAAAAAGTCAAAGTTTTTCCATAATACCTGACGACCATTTAATTTTTGGGCTTCCGTGGCGCAATGGTTAGCGGGTTCAGCTGTTAGTAAAAAGGTTGGTGGTTCGAGCCCAACCGGGAGCGGAGTTGTGAGGTCTCAGATGTAACCATAAAAAGTCAAAGTTTTTCCACAATACCTGCCGATCATTTAATTTCTGAGTTTCCGTGGCTCAATGGTTTGCGCGTTCGGCTGTTAACCGAAAGGTTGGTGGTTCGAGCCCACCCGGGAGCGGAGTTGTGAGGCCTCAGATGTAACATAAAAAGTCAAAGATTTTCCACAATACCTGCCGATCATTTAACATCTGAGTTTCCTTGGCTCAATTGTTAGCACGATCGGATGTTAACCGAAAGGTTGGTGGTTCGAGCCCAGCCGGGAGCGGTGTTGTGTTGTGTCAGATGTAACGAAAAAAGTCAAAGTTTTTCTACAATACCTGACGACATTTTATTTTCTAAACTTCCGTGGCACAATGGTTAGCGCGTTCGGCTGTTAACCGAAAGATTGCTAGTTCGAGCCCACCCGGGAACGTTGGTGTGTTTTGTGATAAATAACGTAAAAAGTCAAAGTTTTTCCATAATACCTGACGACTGTTTAATTTTTGGGCTTCCGTGGCGCAATGGTTAGCGCGTTCAGCTGTTAGTAAAAAGATTGGTGGTTCGAGCCCAACCGGGAGCGGTGTTGTGTTGTGTCAGATGTAACGTAAAAAGTCAAAGTTTTTCTACAATACCTGACGACAATTTATTTTCTAAACTTCCGTGGCACAATGGTTAGCGCGTTCGGCTCTTAACTGAAAGATTGCTAGTTCGAGCCCACCCGGGAACGTTGGTGTGTTTTGGTAAAAATAACGAATAAAGTCAAAGTTTTTCCATAATACCTGACGACCATTTAATTTTTGGGCTTCCGTGGCGCAATGGTTAGCGCGTTCAGCTGTTAATCAAAAGGTTGGTGGTTCGAGCCCACCCGGGAGCGGTGTTGTGAGGTCTCAGATGTAACATAAAAAGTCAAAGTTTTTCCACAATACCAGCCGATCATTTAATTTCTGAGTTTCCGTGGCTCAATGGTTAGCGCGTTCGGCTATTAACCGAAAGGTTAGTGGTTCGAGCCCACCCGGGAGCGGAGTTGTGAGGCCTCAGATGTAACATAAAAAGTCAAAGTTTTTCCACAATACCTGCCGATCATTTAATTTCTGAGTTTCCGTGGCTCAATGGTTAGTGCGTTCGGCTGTTAACCGAAAGGTTGGTGGTTCGAGCCCACCCGGGAGCGGTGTTGTGTTGTCTCAGATATAACATAAATAGTCAAAGTTTTTCCACAATTCCTGCCGATCATTTAATTTCTGAATTTCCGTGGCTCAATGGTTAGTGCGTTCGGCTGTTAAACGAAAGGTTGGTGGTTCGAGCCCACCCGGGAGCGGTGTTGTGTTACTTCAGACGTAACGTAAAAAGTCAAAGTTTTTCTAGAATACCTGACGACAATTTATTTTCTAAACTTCCGTGGCACAATGGTTAGAGCGTTCGGCTGTTAACCGAAAGATTGCTAATTCGAGCCCACCCGGGAACGTTGGTGTGTTTTGGTATAAATAACGTAAAAGTCAAAGTTCTTCCATAATACCTGACGACCATTTAATTTTTGGGCTTCCGTGGCGCAATAATGGTTAGCGCGTTCAGCTGTTAATCAAAAGGTTGGTGGTTCGAGCCCACCTGGAAGCGGTGTTGTGTTGTTTCAGATGTAACGTAAAAAGTCAAAGATATCCACAATACCTGCCGATCATTTAATTTCTGAGTTTCCGTGGCTCAAGGGTTAGCGCGTTCGGCTGTTAACCGAAAGGTTGTTGTTCGAGCCCACCCGGGAGCGGTGTTGTGTTGTTTCAGATGTAACGTAAAAAGTCAAAGTTTTTCTAGAATACCTGACGACAATTTATTTTCTAAACTTCCGTGGCACAATGGTTAGAGCGTTCGGCTGTTTACCGAAAGATTGCTAGATCGAGCCCACCCGGGAACGTTGATGTGTTTTGGTATAAATAACGTAAAAAGTCAAAGTTTTTCCATAATACCTGACGATTATTTAATTTTTGGGCTTCCGTGGCGCAATGGTTAGCGCGTTCAGCTGTTAGTAAAAAGGTTGGTTGTTTGAGCCCAACCGGGAGCGGAGTTGTGAGGTCTCAGATGTAACATAAAAAGTCAAAGGTTTCCACAATACCTGCCGATCATTTAATTTCCTAGTTTCCGTGGCTCAATGGTTAGCGCGTTCGGCTGTTAACCGAAAGGTTGATGGTTCGAGCCCACCCGGGAGCGGAGTTGTGAGGCCTCAGATGTAACATAAAAAGTCAAAGTTTTTCCACAATACTTGCCGATCATTTAATTTCTGAGTTTCCGTGGCTCAATGGTTAGCGCGTTCGCCTGTTAACCGAAAGGTTGGTGGTTCGAGCCCACCCGGGAGCGGTGTTGTGCTGTTTCAGATGTAACGTTAAATGTCAAAGTTTTTCTACAATACCGGACGACAATTTAATTTCTCAACTTCCGTGGCACAATGGTTAGCGCGTTCGGCTGTTAACCGAAAGATTGCTAGTTCGAGCCCACCCGGGAACGTTGGTGTGTTTTGTGATAAATAACGTAAAAAGTCAAAGTTTTTCCATAATACCTGACGACCATTTAATTTTTGGGCTTCCGTGGCGCAATGGTTAGCGGGTTCAGCTGTTAGTAAAAAGGTTGGTGGTTCGAGCCCAACCGGGATTGGAGTTGTGAGGTCTCAGATGTAACCATAAAAAGTCAAAGTTTTTCCACAATACCTGCCGATCATTTAATTTCTGAGTTTCCGTGGCTCAATGGTTTGCGCGTTCGGCTGTTAACCGAAAGGTTGGTGGTTCGAGCCCACCCGGGAGCGGAGTTGTGAGGCCTCAGATGTAACATAAAAAGTCAAAGATTTTCCACAATACCTGCCGATCATTTAACATCTGAGTTTCCTTGGCTCAATTGTTAGCACGATCGGCTGTTAACCGAAAGGTTGGTGGTTCGAGCCCAGCCGGGAGCGGTGTTGTGTTGTGTCAGATGTAACGAAAAAAGTCAAAGTTTTTCTACAATACCTGACGACATTTTATTTTCTAAACTTCCGTGGCACAATGGTTAGCGCGTTCGGCTGTTAACCGAAAGATTGCTAGTTCGAGCCCACCCGGGAACGTTGGTGTGTTTTGTGATAAATAACGTAAAAAGTCAAAGTTTTTCCATAATACCTGACGACTGTTTAATTTTTGGGCTTCCGTGGCGCAATGGTTAGCGCGTTCAGCTGTTAGTAAAAAGATTGGTGGTTCGAGCCCAACCGGGAGCGGTGTTGTGTTGTGTCAGATGTAACGTAAAAAGTCAAAGTTTTTCTACAATACCTGACGACAATTTATTTTCTAAACTTCCGTGGCACAATGGTTAGCGCGTTCGGCTCTTAACTGAAAGATTGCTAGTTCGAGCCCACCCGGGAACGTTGGTGTGTTTTGGTAAAAATAACGAATAAAGTCAAAGTTTTTCCATAATACCTGACGACCATTTAATTTTTGGGCTTCCGTGGCGCAATGGTTAGCGCGTTCAGCTGTTAATCAAAAGGTTGGTGGTTCGAGCCCACCCGGGAGCGGTGTTGTGAGGTCTCAGATGTAACATAAAAAGTCAAAGTTTTTCCACAATACCAGCCGATCATTTAATTTCTGAGTTTCCGTGGCTCAATGGTTAGCGCGTTCGGCTATTAACCGAAAGGTTAGTGGTTCGAGCCCACCCGGGAGCGGAGTTGTGAGGCCTCAGATGTAACATAAAAAGTCAAAGTTTTTCCACAATACCTGCCGATCATTTAATTTCTGAGTTTCCGTGGCTCAATGGTTAGTGCGTTCGGCTGTTAACCGAAAGGTTGGTGGTTCGAGCCCACCCGGGAGCGGTGTTGTGTTGTCTCAGATATAACATAAATAGTCAAAGTTTTTCCACAATTCCTGCCGATCATTTAATTTCTGAATTTCCGTGGCTCAATGGTTAGTGCGTTCGGCTGTTAAACGAAAGGTTGGTGGTTCGAGCCCACCCGGGAGCGGTGTTGTGTTACTTCAGACGTAACGTAAAAAGTCAAAGTTTTTCTAGAATACCTGACGACAATTTATTTTCTAAACTTCCGTGGCACAATGGTTAGAGCGTTCGGCTGTTAACCGAAAGATTGCTAATTCGAGCCCACCCGGGAACGTTGGTGTGTTTTGGTATAAATAACGTAAAAGTCAAAGTTCTTCCATAATACCTGACGACCATTTAATTTTTGGGCTTCCGTGGCGCAATAATGGTTAGCGCGTTCAGCTGTTAATCAAAAGGTTGGTGGTTCGAGCCCACCTGGAAGCGGTGTTGTGTTGTTTCAGATGTAACGTAAAAAGTCAAAGATATCCACAATACCTGCCGATCATTTAATTTCTGAGTTTCCGTGGCTCAAGGGTTAGCGCGTTCGGCTGTTAACCGAAAGGTTGTTGTTCGAGCCCACCCGGGAGCGGTGTTGTGTTGTTTCAGATGTAACGTAAAAAGTCAAAGTTTTTCTAGAATACCTGACGACAATTTATTTTCTAAACTTCCGTGGCACAATGGTTAGAGCGTTCGGCTGTTTACCGAAAGATTGCTAGATCGAGCCCACCCGGGAACGTTGATGTGTTTTGGTATAAATAACGTAAAAAGTCAAAGTTTTTCCATAATACCTGACGATTATTTAATTTTTGGGCTTCCGTGGCGCAATGGTTAGCGCGTTCAGCTGTTAGTAAAAAGGTTGGTTGTTTGAGCCCAACCGGGAGCGGAGTTGTGAGGTCTCAGATGTAACATAAAAAGTCAAAGGTTTCCACAATACCTGCCGATCATTTAATTTCCTAGTTTCCGTGGCTCAATGGTTAGCGCGTTCGGCTGTTAACCGAAAGGTTGATGGTTCGAGCCCACCCGGGAGCGGAGTTGTGAGGCCTCAGATGTAACATAAAAAGTCAAAGTTTTTCCACAATACTTGCCGATCATTTAATTTCTGAGTTTCCGTGGCTCAATGGTTAGCGCGTTCGCCTGTTAACCGAAAGGTTGGTGGTTCGAGCCCACCCGGGAGCGGTGTTGTGCTGTTTCAGATGTAACGTTAAATGTCAAAGTTTTTCTACAATACCGGACGACAATTTAATTTCTCAACTTCCGTGGCACAATGGTTAGCGCGTTCGGCTGTTAACCGAAAGATTGCTAGTTCGAGCCCACCCGGGAACGTTGGTGTGTTTTGTGATAAATAACGTAAAAAGTCAAAGTTTTTCCATAATACCTGACGACCATTTAATTTTTGGGCTTCCGTGGCGCAATGGTTAGCGGGTTCAGCTGTTAGTAAAAAGGTTGGTGGTTCGAGCCCAACCGGGAGCGGAGTTGTGAGGTCTCAGATGTAACCATAAAAAGTCAAAGTTTTTCCACAATACCTGCCGATCATTTAATTTCTGAGTTTCCGTGGCTCAATGGTTTGCGCGTTCGGCTGTTAACCGAAAGGTTGGTGGTTCGAGCCCACCCGGGAGCGGAGTTGTGAGGCCTCAGATGTAACATAAAAAGTCAAAGATTTTCCACAATACCTGCCGATCATTTAACATCTGAGTTTCCTTGGCTCAATTGTTAGCACGATCGGCTGTTAACCGAAAGGTTGGTGGTTCGAGCCCAGCCGGGAGCGGTGTTGTGTTGTGTCAGATGTAACGAAAAAAGTCAAAGTTTTTCTACAATACCTGACGACATTTTATTTTCTAAACTTCCGTGGCACAATGGTTAGCGCGTTCGGCTGTTAACCGAAAGATTGCTAGTTCGAGCCCACCCGGGAACGTTGGTGTGTTTTGTGATAAATAACGTAAAAAGTCAAAGTTTTTCCATAATACCTGACGACTGTTTAATTTTTGGGCTTCCGTGGCGCAATGGTTAGCGCGTTCAGCTGTTAGTAAAAAGATTGGTGGTTCGAGCCCAACCGGGAGCGGTGTTGTGTTGTGTCAGATGTAACGAAAAAAGTCAAAGTTTTTCTACAATACCTGACGACATTTTATTTTCTAAACTTCCGTGGCACAATGGTTAGCGCGTTCGGCTCTTAACCGAAAGATTGCTAGTTTGAGCCCACCCGGGAACGTTGGTGTGTTTTGGTAAAAATAACGAATAAAGTCAAAGTTTTTCCATAATACCTGACGACCATTTAATTTTTGGGCTTCCGTGGCGCAATGGTTAGCGCGTTCAGCTGTTAATCAAAAGGTTGGTGGTTCGAGCCCACCCGGGAGCGGTGTTGTGTTGTCTCAGATGTAACGTAAAAAGTCAAGGTTTTTCTAGAATACCTGACGAGAATTTTTTTCTAAACTTCCGTGGCACAATGGTTAGCGCGTTTGGCTGCTAACCGAAAGATTGCTAGTTCGAGCCCACCCGGGAACGTTGGTGTGTTTTGGTATAAATAACGTAAAAAGTCAAAGTTTTTCCATAATACTTGACGACCACTTAATTTTTGGGCTTCCGTGGCGCAATGATTAGCGCGTTCGGCTGTTAACCGAAAGGTTGGTGGTTCGAGCCCACCCGGGAGCGGTGTTGTGTTTTGTCAGATGTAACGTAAAAAGTCAAAGTTTTTCTACAATACCTGACGACAAGTTATTTTCTAAACTTCCATGGCACAATGGTTAGCGCGTTCGCCTGTTAACCGAAAGATTGCTAGTTCGAGCCCACTCGGGAACGTTGGTGTGTTTTGGTATAAATAACGTAAAAAGTCAAAGTTTTCCATAATTCCTGACGACCATTTAATTTTTGGGCTTACGTGGCGCAATGGTTAGCGCGTTCAGCTGCTAATCAAAAGGTTGGTGGTTCGAGCCCACCCGGGAGCGGTGTTGTGTTGTCTCAGATGTATAGTAAAAAGTCAAAGTTTTTCTACAATACCTGACGACAATTTATTTTCTAAGCTTCCGTGGCACAATGGTTAGCGCGTTCGGCTGCTAACCGAAAGATTGCTAGTTCGAGCCCACCCGGGAACGTTGGTGTGTTTTGGTAAAAATAACGTAAAAAGTCAAAGTTTTTCCATAATACCTGACGACCATTTAATTTTTGGGCTTCCGTGGCACAATGGTTAGCGCGTTCGGCTGCTAACCGAAAGATTGCTAGTTCGAGCCCACCCGGGAACGTTTTTGTGTTTTGTGATAAATAACGTAAAAAGTCAAAGTTTTTCCACAATACCTGCCGATCATTTAATTTCTGAGTTTCCGTGGCTCAAGGGTTAGCGCGTTCGGCTGTTAACCGAAAGGTTGGTGGTTCGAGCCCACCCGGGAGCGGTGTTGTGTTGTCTCAGATGTATAGTAAAAAGTCAAAGTTTTTCTAGAATACCTGACGACAATTTATTTTCTAAACTTCCGTGGCACAATGGTTAGAGCGTTCGGCTGTTAACCGAAAGATTGCTAATTCGAGCCCACCCGGGAACGTTGGTGTGTTTTGGTATAAATAACTCAAAATATGCTTTTCTGGCCGTGAAACGTCGATTTTGAAAATGTTATTAAAAATTGAGGTACATTTTTATTTATTGTTCAATCGAGATGAAATCACTTTTAAGGAGTATTTTATAGAGAATTAAGCTGAATTCGGTCAAAAATTTGTCCAGAAAAAAATGCATTTAAAAATGTACCGAAAAAATCGCATGTTTTTTTTCTTCAAGATACAAAATCCGTGACAACGATTTCTTGTTGAAAATTGAATTTTAACAGTTTTTTGAATGAATATCGTTACATTTGCTTGAATTAAAGCAAAAATTATGGTTTCAGTGGTTAAATTTGAAAATAGTGAAGAAATACTCAAAATATGCTTCTCTGGCCGTGAAACGTCGATTTTGAAAATGTTATTAAAAATCGAGGTACATTTTTATTTATTGTTCAATCGAGATGAAATCACTTTTAAGGAGTATTTTATAGAGAATTAAGCTGAATTCGGTCAAAAATTTGTCCAGAAAAAAATGCATTCAAAAATGTACCGAAAAAATCGCATGTTTTTTTTCTTCAAGATACAAAATCCGTGACAACGATTTCTTGTTGAAAATTGAATTTTAACAGTTTTTTGATTGAATGTCGTTACATTTGCTTGAATTAAAGTAAAATGTACAAAAATAACGGCTTCAGTGGTTATATTTGAAAATAGTTAAGAAATACTCAAAATATGCTTTTCTGGCCGTGAAACGTCGATTTTGAAAATGTTATTAAAAATCGAGGTACATTTTTATTTATTGTTCAATCGAGATGAAATCACTTTTAAGGAGTATTTTATAGAGAATTAAGCTGAATTCGGTCAAAAATTTGTCCAGAAAAAAATGCATTCAAAAATATACCGAAAAAATCGTATGTTTTTTTTCTTCAAGATACAAAATCCGTGACAACGATTTCTTGTTGAAAATTGAATTTTAACAGTTTTTTGATTGAATGTCGTTACATTTGCTTGAATTAAAGTAAAATGTACAAAAATAACGGCTTCAGTGGTTATATTTGAAAATAGTTAAGAAATACTCAAAATATGCTTTTCTGGCCGTGAAACGTCGATTTTGAAAATGTTATTAAAAATCGAGGTACATTTTTATTTATTGTTCAATCGAGATGAAATCACTTTTAAGGAGTATTTTATAGAGAATTAAGCTGAATTCGGTCAAAAATTTGTCCAGAAAAAAATGCATTCAAAAATGTACCGAAAAAATCGTATGTTTTTTTTCTTCAAGATACAAAATCCGTGACAACGATTTCTTGTTGAAAATTGAATTTTAACAGTTTTTTGATTGAATGTCGTTACATTTGCTTGAATTAAAGTAAAATGTACAAAAATAACGGCTTCAGTGGTTATATTTGAAAATAGTTAAGAAATACTCAAAATATGCTTTTCTGGCCGTGAAACGTCGATTTTGAAAATGTTATTAAAAATCGAGGTACATTTTTATTTATTGTTCAATCGAGATGAAATCACTTTTAAGGAGTATTTTATAGAGAATTAAGCTGAATTCGGTCAAAATTTTGTCCAGAAAAAAATGCATTCAAAAATGTACCGAAAAAATCGCATGTTTTTTTCTTCAAGATACAAAATCCGTGACTACGATTTCTTATTGAAAATTGAATTTTAACAGTTTTTTGATTGAATGTCGTTACATTTGCTTGAATTAAAGCAAAAAGTACAAAAATAACGGCTTCAGTGGCTATATTTGAAAATAGTTAAGAAATACTCAAAATATGCTTTTCTGGCCGTGAAATGTCGATTTTGAAAATGTTATTAAAAATCGAGGTACATTTTTATTTATTGTTCAATCGAGATGAAAACACTTTTAAGGAGTATTTTATAGAGAATTAAGCTGAATTCGGTCCAAAATTTGTCCAGAAAAAAATGCATTTAAAAATGTACCGAAAAAATCGCATGTTTTTTTTCTTCAAGATACAAAATCCGTGACAACGATTTCTTGTTGAAAATTGAATTTTAACAGTTTTTTGATTGAATGTCGTTACATTTGCTTGAATTAAAGTAAAATGTACAAAAATAACGGCTTCAGTGGTTATATTTGAAAATAGTTAAGAAATACTAAAAATATGCTTTTCTGGCCGTGAAACGTCGATTTTGAAAATGTTATTAAAAATCGAGGTACATTTTTATTTATTGTTCAATCGAGATGAAATCACTTTTAAGGAGTATTTTATAGAGAATTAAGCTGAATTCGGTCAAAATTTTGTCCAGAAAAAAATGCATTCAAAAATGTACCGAAAAAATCGTATGTTTTTTTTCTTCAAGATACAAAATCCGTGACAACGATTTCTTGTTGAAAATTGAATTTTAACAGTTTTTTGAATGACTATCGTTACATTTGCTTGAATTAAAGCAAAAAGTACAAAAATAACGGCTTCAGTGGCTATATTTGAAAATAGTTAAGAAATACTCAAAATATGCTTTTCTGGCCGTGAAACGTCGATTTTGAAAATGTTATTAAAAATCGAGGTACATTTTTATTTATTGTTCAATCGAGATGAAATCACTTTTAAGGAGTATTTTATAGAGAATTAAGCTGAATTCGGTAAAAAATTTGTCCAGAAAAAAATGCATTCAAAAATGTACCGAAAAAATCGCATGTTTTTTTCTTCAAGATACAAAATCCGTGACTACGATTTCTTATTGAAAATTGAATTTTAACAGTTTTTTGATTGAATGTCGTTACATTTGCTTGAATTAAAGCAAAAAGTACAAAAATAACGGCTTCAGTGGCTATATTTGAAAATAGTTAAGAAATACTCAAAATATTCTTTTCTGGCCGTGAAATGTCGATTTTGAAAATGTTATTAAAAATCGAGGTACATTTTTATTTATTGTTCAATCGAGATGAAATCACTTTTAAGGAGTATTTTATAGAGAATTAAGCTGAATTCGGTCAAAAATTTGTCCAGAAAAAAATGCATTTAAAAATGTACCGAAAAAATCGCATGTTTTTTTTCTTCAAGATACAAAATCCGTGACAACGATTTCTTGTTGAAAATTGAATTTTAACAGTTTTTTGAATGAATATCGTTACATTTGCTTGAATTAAAGCAAAAAGTACAAAAATTATGGTTTCAGTGGTTAAATTTGAAAATAGTGAAGAAATACTCAAAATATGCTTCTCTGGCCGTGAAACGTCGATTTTGAAAATGTTATTAAAAATCGAGGTACATTTTTATTTATTGTTCAATCGAGATGAAATCACTTTTAAGGAGTATTTTATAGAGAATTAAGCTGAATTCGGTAAAAAATTTGTCCAGAAAAAAATGCATTCAAAAATGTACCGAAAAAATCGCATGTTTTTTTCTTCAAGATACAAAATCCGTGACTACGATTTCTTATTGAAAATTGAATTTTAACAGTTTTTTGATTGAATGTCGTTACATTTGCTTGAATTAAAGTATAATGTTCAAAAATAACGGCTTCAGTGGTTATATTTGAAAATAGTTAAGAAATACTCAAAATATGCTTTTCTGGCCGTGAAACGTCGATTTTGAAAATATTATTAAAAATCGAGGTACATTTTTATTTATTGTTCAATCGAGATGAAATCACTTTTAAGGAGTATTTTATAGAGAATTAAACTGAATTCGGTCAAAAATTTGTCCAGAAAAAAATGCATTCAAAAATGTACCGAAAAAATCGCATGTTTTTCTTCTTCAAGATACAAAATCCGTGACAACGATTTCTTGTTGAAAATTGAATTTTAACAGTTTTTTGAATGAATATCGTTACATTTGCTTGAATTAAAGCAAAAATTATGGTTTCAGTGGTTAAATTTGAAAATAGTGAAGAAATACTCAAAATATGCTTCTCTGGCCGTGAAACGTCGATTTTGAAAATGTTATTAAAAATCGAGGTACATTTTTATTTATTGTTCAATCGAGATGAAATCACTTTTAAGGAGTATTTTATAGAGAATTAAGCTGAATTCGGTCAAAATTTTGTCCAGAAAAAAATGCATTCAAAAATGTACCGAAAAAATCGTGTTTTTTTTCTTCAAGATACAAAATCCGTGACAACGATTTCTTGTTGAAAATTGAATTTTAACAGTTTTTTGAATGACTATCGTTACATTTGCTTGAATTAAAGCAAAAAGTACAAAAATAACGGCTTCAGTGGCTGTATTTGAAAATAGTTAAGAAATACTCAAAATATGCTTTTCTGGCCGTGAAACGTCGATTTTGAAAATGTTATTAAAAATCGAGGTACATTTTTATTTATTGTTCAATCGAGATGAAATCACTTTTAAGGAGTATTTTATAGAGAATTAAGCTGAATTCGGTAAAAAATTTGTCCAGAAAAAAATGCATTCAAAAATGTACCGAAAAAATCGCATGTTTTTTTCTTCAAGATACAAAATCCGTGACTACGATTTCTTATTGAAAATTGAATTTTAACAGTTTTTTGATTGAATGTCGTTACATTTGCTTGAATTAAAGTATAATGTACAAAAATAACGGCTTCAGTGGTTATATTTGAAAATAGTTAAGAAATACTCAAAATATGCTTTTCTGGCCGTGAAACGTCGATTTTGAAAATATTATTAAAAATCGAGGTACATTTTTATTTATTGTTCAATCGAGATGAAATCACTTTTAAGGAGTATTTTATAGAGAATTAAACTGAATTCGGTCAAAAATTTGTCCAGAAAAAAATGCATTCAAAAATGTACCGAAAAAATCGCATGTTTTTCTTCTTCAAGATACAAAATCCGTGACAACGATTTCTTGTTGAAAATTGAATTTTAACAGTTTTTTGAATGAATATCGTTACATTTGCTTGAATTAAAGCAAAAATTATGGTTTCAGTGGTTAAATTTGAAAATAGTGAAGAAATACTCAAAATATGCTTCTCTGGCCGTGAAACGTCGATTTTGAAAATGTTATTAAAAATCGAGGTACATTTTTATTTATTGTTCAATCGAGATGAAATCACTTTTAAGGAGTATTTTATAGAGAATTAAGCTGAATTCGGTCAAAATTTTGTCCAGAAAAAAATGCATTCAAAAATGTACCGAAAAAATCGTGTTTTTTTTCTTCAAGATACAAAATCCGTGACAACGATTTCTTGTTGAAAATTGAATTTTAACAGTTTTTTGAATGACTATCGTTACATTTGCTTGAATTAAAGCAAAAAGTACAAAAATAACGGCTTCAGTGGCTGTATTTGAAAATAGTTAAGAAATACTCAAAATATGCTTTTCTGGCCGTGAAACGTCGATTTTGAAAATGTTATTAAAAATCGAGGTACATTTTTATTTATTGTTCAATCGAGATGAAATCACTTTTAAGGAGTATTTTATAGAGAATTAAGCTTAATTCGGTAAAAAATTGGTCCAGAAAAAAATGCATTCAAAAATGTACCGAAAAAATCGCATGTTTTTTCTTCAAGATACAAAATCCGTGACTACGATTTCTTATTGAAAATTGAATTTTAACAGTTTTTTGATTGAATGTCGTTACATTTGCTTGAATTAAAGTAAAATGTACAAAAATAACGGCTTCAGTGGTTATATTTGAAAATAGTTAAGAAATACTCAAAATATGCTTTTCTGGCCGTGAAACGTCGATTTTGAAAATGTTATTAAAAATCGAGGTACATTTTTATTTATTGTTCAATCGAGATGAAATCACTTTTAAGGAGTATTTTATAGAGAATTAAGCTGAATTCGGTAAAAAATTTGTCCAGAAAAAAATGCATTCAAAAATGTACCGAAAAAATCGCATGTTTTTTTCTTCAAGATACAAAATCCGTGACTACGATTTCTTATTGAAAATTGAATTTTAACAGTTTTTTGATTGAATGTCGTTACATTTGCTTGAATTAAAGTATAATGTACAAAAATAACGGCTTCAGTGGTTATATTTGAAAATAGTTAAGAAATACTCAAAATATGCTTTTCTGGCCGTGAAACGTCGATTTTGAAAATATTATTAAAAATCGAGGTACATTTTTATTTATTGTTCAATCGAGATGAAATCACTTTTAAGGAGTATTTTATAGAGAATTAAACTGAATTCGGTCAAAAATTTGTCCAGAAAAAAATGCATTCAAAAATGTACCGAAAAAATCGCATGTTTTTCTTCTTCAAGATACAAAATCCGTGACAACGATTTCTTGTTGAAAATTGAATTTTAACAGTTTTTTGAATGAATATCGTTACATTTGCTTGAATTAAAGCAAAAATTATGGTTTCAGTGGTTAAATTTGAAAATAGTGAAGAAATACTCAAAATATGCTTCTCTGGCCGTGAAACGTCGATTTTGAAAATGTTATTAAAAATCGAGGTACATTTTTATTTATTGTTCAATCGAGATGAAATCACTTTTAAGGAGTATTTTATAGAGAATTAAGCTGAATTCGGTCAAAATTTTGTCCAGAAAAAAATGCATTCAAAAATGTACCGAAAAAATCGTGTTTTTTTTCTTCAAGATACAAAATCCGTGACAACGATTTCTTGTTGAAAATTGAATTTTAACAGTTTTTTGAATGACTATCGTTACATTTGCTTGAATTAAAGCAAAAAGTACAAAAATAACGGCTTCAGTGGCTGTATTTGAAAATAGTTAAGAAATACTCAAAATATGCTTTTCTGGCCGTGAAACGTCGATTTTGAAAATGTTATTAAAAATCGAGGTACATTTTTATTTATTGTTCAATCGAGATGAAATCACTTTTAAGGAGTATTTTATAGAGAATTAAGCTTAATTCGGTAAAAAATTGGTCCAGAAAAAAATGCATTCAAAAATGTACCGAAAAAATCGCATGTTTTTTCTTCAAGATACAAAATCCGTGACTACGATTTCTTATTGAAAATTGAATTTTAACAGTTTTTTGATTGAATGTCGTTACATTTGCTTGAATTAAAGTAAAATGTACAAAAATAACGGCTTCAGTGGTTATATTTGAAAATAGTTAAGAAATACTCAAAATATGCTTTTCTGGCCGTGAAACGTCGATTTTGAAAATGTTATTAAAAATCGAGGTACATTTTTATTTATTGTTCAATCGAGATGAAATCACTTTTAAGGAGTATTTTATAGAGAATTAAGCTGAATTCGGTAAAAAATTTGTCCAGAAAAAAATGCATTCAAAAATGTACCGAAAAAATCGCATGTTTTTTTCTTCAAGATACAAAATCCGTGACTACGATTTCTTATTGAAAATTGAAATTTAACAGTTTTTTGATTGAATGTCGTTACATTTGCTTGAATTAAAGTAAAATGTACAAAAATAACGGCTTCAGTGGTTATATTTGAAAATAGTTAAGAAATACTCAAAATATGCTTTTCTGGCCGTGAAACGTCGATTTTGAAAATGTTATTAAAAATCGAGGTACATTTTTATTTATTGTTCAATCGAGATGAAATCACTTTTAAGGAGTATTTTATAGAGAATTAAGCTGAATTCGGTCAAAAATTTGTCCAGAAAAAAATGCATTCAAAAATGTACCGAAAAAATCGTATGTTTTTTTTCTTCAAGATACAAAATCCGTGACAACGATTTCTTGTTGAAAATTGAATTTTAACAGTTTTTTGATTGAATGTCGTTACATTTGCTTGAATTAAAGTAAAATGTACAAAAATAACGGCTTCAGTGGTTATATTTGAAAATAGTTAAGAAATACTCAAAATATGCTTTTCTGGCCGTGAAACGTCGATTTTGAAAATGTTATTAAAAATCGAGGTACATTTTTATTTATTGTTCAATCGAGATGAAATCACTTTTAAGGAGTATTTTATAGAGAATTAAGCTGAATTCGGTCAAAAATTTGTCCAGAAAAAAATGCATTCAAAAATGTACCGAAAAAATCGTGTTTTTTTTCTTCAAGATACAAAATCCGTGACAACGATTTCTTGTTGAAAATTGAATTTTAACAGTTTTTTGAATGACTATCGTTACATTTGCTTGAATTAAAGCAAAAAGTACAAAAATAACGGCTTCAGTGGCTGTATTTGAAAATAGTTAAGAAATACTCAAAATATGCTTTTCTGGCCGTGAAACGTCGATTTTGAAAATGTTATTAAAAATCGAGGTACATTTTTATTTATTGTTCAATCGAGATGAAATCACTTTTAAGGAGTATTTTATAGAGAATTAAGCTTAATTCGGTAAAAAATTTGTCCAGAAAAAAATGCATTCAAAAATGTACCGAAAAAATCGCATGTTTTTTCTTCAAGATACAAAATCCGTGACTACGATTTCTTATTGAAAATTGAATTTTAACAGTTTTTTGATTGAATGTCGTTACATTTGCTTGAATTAAAGTAAAATGTACAAAAATAACGGCTTCAGTGGTTATATTTGAAAATAGTTAAGAAATACTCAAAATATGCTTTTCTGGCCGTGAAACGTCGATTTTGAAAATGTTATTAAAAATCGAGGTACATTTTTATTTATTGTTCAATCGAGATGAAATCACTTTTAAGGAGTATTTTATAGAGAATTAAGCTGAATTCGGTAAAAAATTTGTCCAGAAAAAAATGCATTCAAAAATGTACCGAAAAAATCGCATGTTTTTTTCTTCAAGATACAAAATCCGTGACTACGATTTCTTATTGAAAATTGAATTTTAACAGTTTTTTGATTGAATGTCGTTACATTTGCTTGAATTAAAGTAAAATGTACAAAAATAACGGCTTCAGTGGTTATATTTGAAAATAGTTAAGAAATACTCAAAATATGCTTTTCTGGCCGTGAAACGTCGATTTTGAAAATGTTATTAAAAATCGAGGTACATTTTTATTTATTGTTCAATCGAGATGAAATCACTTTTAAGGAGTATTTTATAGAGAATTAAGCTTAATTCGGTCAAAAATTTGTCCAGAAAAAAATGCATTCAAAAATGTACCGAAAAAATCGTATGTTTTTTTCTTCAAGATACAAAATCCGTGACAACGATTTCTTGTTGAAAATTGAATTTTAACAGTTTTTTGATTGAATGTCGTTACATTTGCTTGAATTAAAGTAAAATGTACAAAAATAACGCCTTCAGTGGTTATATTTGAAAATAGTTAAGAAATACTCAAAATATGCTTTTCTGGCCGTGAAACGTCGATTTTGAAAATGTTATTAAAAATCGAGGTACATTTTTATTTATTGTTCAATCGAGATGAAATCACTTTTAAGGAGTATTTTATAGAGAATTAAGCTGAATTCGGTCAAAAATTTGTCCAGAAAAAAATGCATTCAAAAATGTACCGAAAAAATCGCATGTTTTTTCTTCAAGATACAAAATCCGTGACTACGATTTCTTATTGAAAATTGAATTTTAACAGTTTTTTGATTGAATGTCGTTACATTTGCTTGAATTAAAGTAAAATGTACAAAAATAACGGCTTCAGTGGTTATATTTGAAAATAGTTAAGAAATACTCAAAATATGCTTTTCTGGCCGTGAAACGTCGATTTTGAAAATGTTATTAAAAATCGAGGTACATTTTTATTTATTGTTCAATCGAGATGAAATCACTTTTAAGGAGTATTTTATAGAGAATTAAGCTGAATTCGGTCAAAAATTTGTCCAGAAAAAAATGCATTCAAAAATGTACCGAAAAAATCGCATGTTTTTCTTCTTCAAGATACAAAATCCGTGACAACGATTCCTTGTTGAAAATTGAATTTTAACAGTTTTTTGAATGACTATCGTTACATTTGCTTGAATTAAAGCAAAAAGTACAAAAATAACGGCTTCAGTGGCTATATTTGAAAATAGTTAAGAAATACTCAAAATATGCTTTTCTGGTCGTGAAACGTCGATTTTGAAAATGTTATTAAAAATCGAGGTACATTTTTATTTATTGTTCAATCGAGATGAAATCACTTTTAAGGAGTATTTTATAGAGAATTAAGCTGAATTCGGTAAAAAATTTGTCCAGAAAAAAATGCATTCAAAAATGTACCGAAAAAATCGCATGTTTTTTTCTTCAAGATACAAAATCCGTGACTACGATTTCTTATTGAAAATTGAATTTTAACAGTTTTTTGATTGAATGTCGTTACATTTGCTTGAATTAAAGTAAAATGTACAAAAATAACGGCTTCAGTGGTTATATTTGAAAATAGTTAAGAAATACTCAAAATATGCTTTTCTGGCCGTGAAACGTCGATTTTGAAAATGTTATTAAAAATCGAGGTACATTTTTATTTATTGTTCAATCGAGATGAAATCACTTTTAAGGAGTATTTTATAGAGAATTAAGCTTAATTCGGTAAAAAATTTGTCCAGAAAAAAATGCATTCAAAAATGTACCGAAAAAATCGCATGTTTTTTCTTCAAGATACAAAATCCGTGACTACGATTTCTTATTGAAAATTGAATTTTAACAGTTTTTTGATTGAATGTCGTTACATTTGCTTGAATTAAAGTAAAATGTACAAAAATAACGGCTTCAGTGGTTATATTTGAAAATAGTTAAGAAATACTCAAAATATGCTTTTCTGGCCGTGAAACGTCGATTTTGAAAATGTTATTAAAAATCGAGGTACATTTTTATTTATTGTTCAATCGAGATGAAATCACTTTTAAGGAGTATTTTATAGAGAATTAAGCTGAATTCGGTAAAAAATTTGTCCAGAAAAAAATGCATTCAAAAATGTACCGAAAAAATCGCATGTTTTTTTCTTCAAGATACAAAATCCGTGACTACGATTTCTTATTGAAAATTGAATTTTAACAGTTTTTTGATTGAATGTCGTTACATTTGCTTGAATTAAAGTAAAATGTACAAAAATAACGGCTTCAGTGGTTATATTTGAAAATAGTTAAGAAATACTCAAAATATGCTTTTCTGGCCGTGAAACGTCGATTTTGAAAATGTTATTAAAAATCGAGGTACATTTTTATTTATTGTTCAATCGAGATGAAATCACTTTTAAGGAGTATTTTATAGAGAATTAAGCTTAATTCGGTCAAAAATTTGTCCAGAAAAAAATGCATTCAAAAATGTACCGAAAAAATCGTATGTTTTTTTTCTTCAAGATACAAAATCCGTGACAACGATTTCTTGTTGAAAATTGAATTTTAACAGTTTTTTGATTGAATGTCGTTACATTTGCTTGAATTAAAGTAAAATGTACAAAAATAACGCCTTCAGTGGTTATATTTGAAAATAGTTAAGAAATACTCAAAATATGCTTTTCTGGCCGTGAAACGTCGATTTTGAAAATGTTATTAAAAATCGAGGTACATTTTTATTTATTGTTCAATCGAGATGAAATCACTTTTAAGGAGTATTTTATAGAGAATTAAGCTGAATTCGGTCAAAAATTTGTCCAGAAAAAAATGCATTCAAAAATGTACCGAAAAAATCGCATGTTTTTTCTTCAAGATACAAAATCCGTGACTACGATTTCTTATTGAAAATTGAATTTTAACAGTTTTTTGATTGAATGTCGTTACATTTGCTTGAATTAAAGTAAAATGTACAAAAATAACGGCTTCAGTGGTTATATTTGAAAATAGTTAAGAAATACTCAAAATATGCTTTTCTGGCCGTGAAACGTCGATTTTGAAAATGTTATTAAAAATCGAGGTACATTTTTATTTATTGTTCAATCGAGATGAAATCACTTTTAAGGAGTATTTTATAGAGAATTAAGCTGAATTCGGTCAAAAATTTGTCCAGAAAAAAATGCATTCAAAAATGTACCGAAAAAATCGCATGTTTTTCTTCTTCAAGATACAAAATCCGTGACAACGATTCCTTGTTGAAAATTGAATTTTAACAGTTTTTTGAATGACTATCGTTACATTTGCTTGAATTAAAGCAAAAAGTACAAAAATAACGGCTTCAGTGGCTATATTTGAAAATAGTTAAGAAATACTCAAAATATGCTTTTCTGGTCGTGAAACGTCGATTTTGAAAATGTTATTAAAAATCGAGGTACATTTTTATTTATTGTTCAATCGAGATGAAATCACTTTTAAGGAGTATTTTATAGAGAATTAAGCTGAATTCGGTAAAAAATTTGTCCAGAAAAAAATGCATTCAAAAATGTTCCGAAAAAATCGCATGTTTTTTTCTTCAAGATACAAAATCCGTGACTACGATTTCTTATTGAAAATTGAATTTTAACAGTTTTTTGATTGAATGTCGTTACATTTGCTTGAATTAAAGTAAAATGTACAAAAATAACGGCTTCAGTGGTTATATTTGAAAATAGTTAAGAAATACTCAAAATATGCTTTTCTGGCCGTGAAACGTCGATTTTGAAAATGTTATTAAAAATCGAGGTACATTTTTATTTATTGTTCAATCGAGATGAAATCACTTTTAAGGAGTATTTTATAGAGAATTAAGCTGAATTCGGTCAAAAATTTGTCCAGAAAAAAATGCATTCAAAAATGTACCGAAAAAATCGCATGTTTTTCTTCTTCAAGATACAAAATCCGTGACAACGATTTCTTGTTGAAAATTGAATTTTAACAGTTTTTTGAATGACTATCGTTACATTTGCTTGAATTAAAGCAAAAAGTACAAAAATAACGGCTTCAGTGGCTATATTTGAAAATAGTTAAGAAATACTCAAAATATGCTTTTCTGGCCGTGAAATGTCGATTTTGAAAATGTTATTAAAAATCGAGGTACATTTTTATTTATTGTTCAATCGAGATGAAATCACTATTAAGGAGTATTTTATAGAGAATTAAGCTGAATTCGGTAAAAAATTTGTCCGGAAAAAATGCATTCAAAAATGTACCGAAAAAATCGCATGTTTTTTTCTTCAAGATACAAAATCCGTGACTACGATTTCTTATTGAAAATTGAATTTTAACAGTTTTTTGATTGAATGTCGTTACATTTGCTTGAATTAAAGTAAAATGTACAAAAATAACGGCTTCAGTGGTTATATTTGAAAATAGTTAAGAAATACTCAAAATATGCTTTTCTGGTCGTGAAACGTCGATTTTGAAAATGTTATTAAAAATCGAGGTACATTTTTATTTATTGTTCAATCGAGATGAAATCACTTTTAAGGAGTATTTTATAGAGAATTAAACTGAATTCGGTAAAAAATTTGTCCAGAAAAAAATGCATTCAAAAATGTACCGAAAAAATCGCATGTTTTTTTCTTCAAGTCGTCAGGTATTGTAGAAAAACTTTGACTTTTTACGATACATCTGAGACAACACGACACCGCTCCCGGGTGGGCTCGAACCACCAACCTTTTGATAAACAGCTGAACGCGCTAACCATTGCGCCACGGAAGCCCAAAAATTAAATGGTCGTCAGGTATTATGGAAAAACTTTGACTTTTTACGTTATTTATACCAAAACACACCAACGTTCCCGGGTGGGCTCGAACTTGCAATCTTTCGGTTAACAGCCGAACGCGCTAACCATTGTGCCACGGAAGTTTTGAAAATAAATTGTCGTCAGTATTGTAGAAAAACTTTGACTTTTTATGTTACATCTGAGGCCTCACAACTCCGCTCCTGGGTGGGCTCGAACCACCAACCTTTCGGTTAACAGCCGAACGCGCTAACCACTGAGCCACGGAAACTCAGAAATTAAATGATCGGCAGGTATGGTGGAAAAACTTTGACTTTTTACGTTATTTTTACCAAAACACACCAACTTTCCCGGGTGGGCTCGAACTAGCAATCTTTCGGTTAACAGCCGAACGCGCTAACCATTGACCCACGGAAACTCAGAAATTAAATAATCGGCAGGTATTGTGGAAAAACTTTGACTTTTTACGTTATTTATACCAAAACACACCAACGTTCCCGGGTGGGCTCGAACTAGCAATCTTTCGGTTAACAGCCGAACGCGCTAACCATTGACCCACGGAAACTCAGAAATTAAATGATCGGCAGGTATTGTGGAAAAACTTTGACTTTTTACGTTACATTTGAGACTTCACAACACCTCTCCCGGTTGGGCTCGAACCACCAACCTTTTGAATAACAGCGGAGCGCGCTAACCATTGCGCCACGGAAGCCCAAAAACTATTTGCTCGTCAGGTATTGTGGAAAAACTTTGGCTTTATACGTGACATTTGAGATCCCACAACACCGCTCCCGGGTGGGCTCGAACCACCAACCTATTGGTTAACAGCCGAACGCGCTAACCATTGTGCCACGGAAGTTTTGAAAATAAATTGTCGTCAGTATTGTAGAAAAACTTTGACTTTTTATGTTACATCTGAGGCCTCACAACTCCGCTCCCGGGTGGGCTCGAACCACCAACCTTTCGGTTAACAGCCGAACGCGCTAACCATTGAGCCACGGAAACTCAGAAATTAAATGATCGGCAGGTATGGTGGAAAAACTTTTCAAAATCGACGTTTCACGACCAGAAAAGCATATTTTGAGTATTTCTTAACTATTTTCAAATATAGCCACTGAAGCCGTTATTTTTGTACTTTTTGCTTTAATTCAAGCAAATGTAACGATAAACATTCAAAAAACTGTTAAAATTCAATTTTCAACAAGGAATCGTTGTCACGGATTTTGTATCTTGAAGAAGAAAAACATGCGATTTTTTCGGTACATTTTTGAATGCATTTTTTTCTGGACAAATTTTTGACCGAATTCAGCTTAATTCTCTATAAAATACTCCTTAAAAGTGATTTTATCTCGATTGAACAATAAATAAAAATGTACCTCGATTTTTAATAACATTTTCAAAATCGACGTTTCACGGCCAGAAAAGCATATTTTGAGTATTTCTTCACTATTTTCAAATATAACCACTGAAGCCGTTATTTTTGTACATTTTACTTTAATTCAAGCAAATGTAACGATAAACATTCAAAAAACTGTTAAAATTCAATTTTCAACAAGGAATCGTTGTCACGGATTTTGTATCTTGAAGAAGAAAAACATGCGATTTTTTCGGTACATTTTTGAATGCATTTTTTTCTGGACAAATTTTTTACCGAATTCAGCTTAATTCTCTATAAAATACTCCTTAAAAGTGATTTCATCTCGATTGAACAATAAATAAAAATGTACCTCGATTTTTAATAACATTTTCAAAATCGACGTTTCACGGCCAGAAAAGCATATTTTGAGTATTTCTTAACTATTTTCAAATATAGCCACTGAAGCCGTTATTTTTGTACTTTTTGCTTTAATTCAAGCAAATGTAACGATAGTCATTCAAAAAACTGTTAAAATTCAATTTTCAACAAGAAATCGTTGTCACGGATTTTGTATCTTGAAGAAAAAAAACATACGATTTTTTCGGTACATTTTTGAATGCATTTTTTTCTGGACAAATTTTTGACCGAATTCAGCTTAATTCTCTATAAAATACTCCTTAAAAGTGATTTCATCTCGATTGAACAATAAATAAAAATGTACCTCGATTTTTAATAACATTTTCAAAATCGACGTTTCACGGCCAGAAAAGCATATTTTGAGTATTTCTTAACTATTTTCAAATATAACCACTGAAGCCGTTATTTTTGTACATTTTACTTTAATTCAAGCAAATGTAACGACATTCAATCAAAAAACTGTTAAAATTCAATTTTCAATAAGAAATCGTAGTCACGGAATTTGTATCTTGAAGAAAAAAACATGCGACTTTTTCGGTACATTTTTGAATGCATTTTTTTCTGGACAAATTTTTTACCGAATTCAGCTTAATGCTCTATAAAATACTCCTTAAAAGAGATTTCATCTCGATTGAACAATAAATAAAAATGTACCTCGACTTTTAATAACATTTTCAAAATCACCGTTTCACGGCCAGAAAAGCATATTTTGAGTATTTCTTAACTATTTTCAAATATAACCACTGAAGCCGTTATTTTTGTACATTTTACTTTAATTCAAGCAAATGTAACGACATTCAATCAAAAAACTGTTAAAATTCAATTTTCAATAAGAAATCGTAGTCACGGATTTTGTATCTTGAAGAAAAAAACATGCGATTTTTTCGGTACATTTTTGAATGCATTTTTTTCTGGACAAATTTTTTACCGAATTCAGCTTAATTCTCTATAAAATACTCCTTAAAAGTGATTTCATCTCGATTGAACAATAAATAAAAATGTACCTCGATTTTTAATAACATTTTCAAAATCGACGTTTCACGGCCAGAAAAGCATATTTTGAGTATTTCTTAACTATTTTCAAATATAGCCACTGAAGCCGTTATTTTTGTACTTTTTGCTTTAATTCAAGCAAATGTAACGATAGTCATTCAAAAAACTGTTAAAATTCAATTTTCAATAAGAAATCGTAGTCACGGAATTTGTATCTTGAAGAAATAACATGCGACTTTTTCGGTACATTTTTGAATGCATTTTTTTCTGGACAAATTTTTTACCGAATTCAGCTTAATGCTCTATAAAATACTCCTTAAAAGAGATTTCATCTCGATTGAACAATAAATAAAAATGTACCTCGACTTTTAATAACATTTTCAAAATCGACGTTTCACGGCCAGAAAAGCATATTTTGAGTATTTCTTAACTATTTTCAAATATAACCACTGAAGCCGTTATTTTTGTACATTTTACTTTAATTCAAGCAAATGTAACGACATTCAATCAAAAAACTGTTAAAATTCAATTTTCAATAAGAAATCGTAGTCACGGATTTTGCATCTTGAAGAAAAAAACATGCGATTTTTTCGGTATATTTTTGAATGCATTTTTTCTGGACAAATTTTTTACCGATTTCAGCTTAATTCTCTATAAAATACTCCTTAAAAGTGATTTCATCTCGATTGAACAATAAATAAAAATGTACCTCGATTTTTAATAACATTTTCAAAATCGACGTTTCACGGCCAGAAAAGCATATTTTGAGTATTTCTTAACTATTTTCAAATATAGCCACTGAAGCCGTTATTTTTGTACTTTTTGCTTTAATTCAAGCAAATGTAACGATAGTCATTCAAAAAACTGTTAAAATTCAATTTTCAACAAGAAATCGTTGTCACGGATTTTGTATCTTGAAGAAAAAAAACATACGATTTTTTCGGTACATTTTTGAATGCATTTTTTTCTGGACAAATTTTTGACCGAATTCAGCTTAATTCTCTATAAAATACTCCTTAAAAGTGATTTCATCTCGATTGAACAATAAATAAAAATGTACCTCGATTTTTAATAACATTTTCAAAATCGACGTTTCACGGCCAGAAAAGCATATTTTGAGTATTTCTTAACTATTTTAAAATATAACCACTGAAGCCGTTATTTTTGTACATTTTACTTTAATTCAAGCAAATGTAACGACATTCAATCAAAAAACTGTTAAAATTCAATTTTCAATAAGAAATCGTAGTCACGGAATTTGTATCTTGAAGAAAAAAACATGCGACTTTTTCGGTACATTTTTGAATGCATTTTTTTCTGGACAAATTTTTTACCGAATTCAGCTTAATGCTCTATAAAATACTCCTTAAAAGAGATTTCATCTCGATTGAACAATAAATAAAAATGTACCTCGACTTTTAATAACATTTTCAAAATCGACGTTTCACGGCCAGAAAAGCATATTTTGAGTATTTCTTAACTATTTTCAAATATAACCACTGAAGCCGTTATTTTTGTACATTTTACTTTAATTCAAGCAAATGTAACGACATTCAATCAAAAAACTGTTAAAATTCAATTTTCAATAAGAAATCGTAGTCACGGATTTTGTATCTTGAAGAAAAAAACATGCGATTTTTTCGGTACATTTTTGAATGCATTTTTTTCTGGACAAATTTTTTACCGAATTCAGCTTAATTCTCTATAAAATACTCCTTAAAAGTGATTTCATCTCGATTGAACAATAAATAAAAATGTACCTCGATTTTTAATAACATTTTCAAAATCGACGTTTCCCGGCCAGAGAAGCATATTTTGAGTATTTCTTCACTATTTTCAAATTTAACCACTGAAACCATAATTTTTGCTTTAATTCAAGCAAATGTAACGATATTCATTCAAAAAACTGTTAAAATTCAATTTTCAATAAGAAATCGTAGTCACGGATTTTGTATCTTGAAGAAAAAAACATGCGATTTTTTCGGTACATTTTTGAATGCATTTTTTTCTGGACAAATTTTTTACCGAATTCAGCTTAATTCTCTATAAAATACTCCTTAAAAGTGATTTCATCTCGATTGAACAATAAATAAAAATGTACCTCGATTTTTAATAACATTTTCAAAATCGACGTTTCACGGCCAGAAAAGCATATTTTGAGTATTTCTTAACTATTTTCAAATATAGCCACTGAAGCCGTTATTTTTGTACTTTTTGCTTTAATTCAAGCAAATGTAACGATAGTCATTCAAAAAACTGTTAAAATTCAATTTTCAACAAGAAATCGTTGTCACGGATTTTGTATCTTGAAGAAAAAAAACATACGATTTTTTCGGTACATTTTTGAATGCATTTTTTTCTGGACAAATTTTTGACCGAATTCAGCTTAATTCTCTATAAAATACTCCTTAAAAGTGATTTCATCTCGATTGAACAATAAATAAAAATGTACCTCGATTTTTAATAACATTTTCAAAATCGACGTTTCACGGCCAGAAAAGCATATTTTGAGTATTTCTTAACTATTTTAAAATATAACCACTGAAGCCGTTATTTTTGTACATTTTACTTTAATTCAAGCAAATGTAACGACATTCAATCAAAAAACTGTTAAAATTCAATTTTCAATAAGAAATCGTAGTCACGGAATTTGTATCTTGAAGAAAAAAACATGCGACTTTTTCGGTACATTTTTGAATGCATTTTTTTCTGGACAAATTTTTTACCGAATTCAGCTTAATGCTCTATAAAATACTCCTTAAAAGAGATTTCATCTCGATTGAACAATAAATAAAAATGTACCTCGACTTTTAATAACATTTTCAAAATCGACGTTTCACGGCCAGAAAAGCATATTTTGAGTATTTCTTAACTATTTTCAAATATAACCACTGAAGCCGTTATTTTTGTACATTTTACTTTAATTCAAGCAAATGTAACGACATTCAATCAAAAAACTGTTAAAATTCAATTTTCAATAAGAAATCGTAGTCACGGATTTTGTATCTTGAAGAAAAAAACATGCGATTTTTTCGGTACATTTTTGAATGCATTTTTTTCTGGACAAATTTTTTACCGAATTCAGCTTAATTCTCTATAAAATACTCCTTAAAAGTGATTTCATCTCGATTGAACAATAAATAAAAATGTACCTCGATTTTTAATAACATTTTCAAAATCGACGTTTCACGGCCAGAAAAGCATATTTTGAGTATTTCTTAACTATTTTCAAATATAGCCACTGAAGCCGTTATTTTTGTACTTTTTGCTTTAATTCAAGCAAATGTAACGATAGTCATTCAAAAAACTGTTAAAATTCAATTTTCAATAAGAAATCGTAGTCACGGAATTTGTATCTTGAAGAAAAAAACATGCGACTTTTTCGGTACATTTTTGAATGCATTTTTTTCTGGACAAATTTTTTACCGAATTCAGCTTAATGCTCTATAAAATACTCCTTAAAAGAGATTTCATCTCGATTGAACAATAAATAAAAATGTACCTCGACTTTTAATAACATTTTCAAAATCGACGTTTCACGGCCAGAAAAGCATATTTTGAGTATTTCTTAACTATTTTCAAATATAACCACTGAAGCCGTTATTTTTGCACATTTTACTTTAATTCAAGCAAATGTAACGACATTCAATCAAAAAACTGTTAAAATTCAATTTTCAATAAGAAATCGTAGTCACGGATTTTGTATCTTGAAGAAAAAAACATGCGATTTTTTCGGTACATTTTTGAATGCATTTTTTTCTGGACAAATTTTTTACCGAATTCAGCTTAATTCTCTATAAAATACTCCTTAAAAGTGATTTCATCTCGATTGAACAATAAATAAAAATGTACCTCGATTTTTAATAACATTTTCAAAATCGACGTTTCACGGCCAGAAAAGCATATTTTGAGTATTTCTTAACTATTTTCAAATATAGCCACTGAAGCCGTTATTTTTGTACTTTTTGCTTTAATTCAAGCAAATGTAACGATAGTCATTCAAAAAACTGTTAAAATTCAATTTTCAACAAGAAATCGTTGACACGGATTTTGTATCTTGAAGAAAAAAAACATACGATTTTTTCGGTACATTTTTGAATGCATTTTTTTCTGGACAAATTTTTGACCGAATTCAGCTTAATTCTCTATAAAATACTCCTTAAAAGTGATTTCATCTCGATTGAACAATAAATAAAAATGTACCTCGATTTTTAATAACATTTGCAAAATCGACGTTTCACGGCCAGAAAAGCATATTTTGAGTATTTCTTAACTATTTTCAAATATAACCACTGAAGCCGTTATTTTTGTACATTTTACTTTAATTCAAGCAAATGTAACGACATTCAATCAAAAAACTGTTAAAATTCAATTTTCAATAAGAAATCGTAGTCACGGAATTTGTATCTTGAAGAAAAAAACATGCGACTTTTTCGGTACATTTTTGAATGCATTTTTTTCTGGACAAATTTTTTACCGAATTCAGCTTAATGCTCTATAAAATACTCCTTAAAAGAGATTTCATCTCGATTGAACAATAAATAAAAATGTACCTCGACTTTTAATAACATTTTCAAAATCACCGTTTCACGGCCAGAAAAGCATATTTTGAGTATTTCTTAACTATTTTCAAATATAACCACTGAAGCCGTTATTTTTGTACATTTTACTTTAATTCAAGCAAATGTAACGACATTCAATCAAAAAACTGTTAAAATTCAATTTTCAATAAGAAATCGTAGTCACGGATTTTGTATCTTGAAGAAAAAAACATGCGATTTTTTCGGTACATTTTTGAATGCATTTTTTTCTGGACAAATTTTTTACCGAATTCAGCTTAATTCTCTATAAAATACTCCTTAAAAGTGATTTTATCTCGATTGAACAATAAATAAAAATGTACCTCGATTTTTAATAACATTTTCAAAATCGACGTTTCACGGCCAGAAAAGCATATTTTGAGTATTTCTTAACTATTTTCAAATATAGCCACTGAAGCCGTTATTTTTGTACTTTTTGCTTTAATTCAAGCAAATGTAACGATAGTCATTCAAAAAACTGTTAAAATTCAATTTTCAATAAGAAATCGTAGTCACGGAATTTGTATCTTGAAGAAATAACATGCGACTTTTTCGGTACATTTTTGAATGCATTTTTTTCTGGACAAATTTTTTACCGAATTCAGCTTAATGCTCTATAAAATACTCCTTAAAAGAGATTTCATCTCGATTGAACAATAAATAAAAATGTACCTCGACTTTTAATAACATTTTCAAAATCGACGTTTCACGGCCAGAAAAGCATATTTTGAGTATTTCTTAACTATTTTCAAATATAACCACTGAAGCCGTTATTTTTGTACATTTTACTTTAATTCAAGCAAATGTAACGACATTCAATCAAAAAACTGTTAAAATTCAATTTTCAATAAGAAATCGTAGTCACGGATTTTGCATCTTGAAGAAAAAAACATGCGATTTTTTCGGTATATTTTTGAATGCATTTTTTCTGGACAAATTTTTTACCGATTTCAGCTTAATTCTCTATAAAATACTCCTTAAAAGTGATTTCATCTCGATTGAACAATAAATAAAAATGTACCTCGATTTTTAATAACATTTTCAAAATCGACGTTTCACGGCCAGAAAAGCATATTTTGAGTATTTCTTAACTATTTTCAAATATAGCCACTGAAGCCGTTATTTTTGTACTTTTTGCTTTAATTCAAGCAAATGTAACGATAGTCATTCAAAAAACTGTTAAAATTCAATTTTCAACAAGAAATCGTTGTCACGGATTTTGTATCTTGAAGAAAAAAAACATACGATTTTTTCGGTACATTTTTGAATGCATTTTTTTCTGGACAAATTTTTGACCGAATTCAGCTTAATTCTCTATAAAATACTCCTTAAAAGTGATTTCATCTCGATTGAACAATAAATAAAAATGTACCTCGATTTTTAATAACATTTTCAAAATCGACGTTTCACGGCCAGAAAAGCATATTTTGAGTATTTCTTAACTATTTTAAAATATAACCACTGAAGCCGTTATTTTTGTACATTTTACTTTAATTCAAGCAAATGTAACGACATTCAATCAAAAAACTGTTAAAATTCAATTTTCAATAAGAAATCGTAGTCACGGAATTTGTATCTTGAAGAAAAAAACATGCGACTTTTTCGGTACATTTTTGAATGCATTTTTTTCTGGACAAATTTTTTACCGAATTCAGCTTAATGCTCTATAAAATACTCCTTAAAAGAGATTTCATCTCGATTGAACAATAAATAAAAATGTACCTCGACTTTTAATAACATTTTCAAAATCGACGTTTCACGGCCAGAAAAGCATATTTTGAGTATTTCTTAACTATTTTCAAATATAACCACTGAAGCCGTTATTTTTGTACATTTTACTTTAATTCAAGCAAATGTAACGACATTCAATCAAAAAACTGTTAAAATTCAATTTTCAATAAGAAATCGTAGTCACGGATTTTATATCTTGAAGAAAAAAACATGCGATTTTTTCGGTACATTTTTGAATGCATTTTTTTCTGGACAAATTTTTTACCGAATTCAGCTTAATTCTCTATAAAATACTCCTTAAAAGTGATTTCATCTCGATTGAACAATAAATAAAAATGTACCTCGATTTTTAATAACATTTTCAAAATCGACGTTTCACGGCCAGAGAAGCATATTTTGAGTATTTCTTCACTATTTTCAAATTTAACCACTGAAACCATAATTTTTGCTTTAATTCAAGCAAATGTAACGATATTCATTCAAAAAACTGTTAAAATTCAATTTTCAATAAGAAATCGTAGTCACGGATTTTGTATCTTGAAGAAAAAAACATGCGATTTTTTCGGTACATTTTTGAATGCATTTTTTTCTGGACAAATTTTTGACCGAATTCAGCTTAATTCTCTATAAAATACTCCTTAAAAGTGATTTCATCTCGATTGAACAATAAATAAAAATGTACCTCGATTTTTAATAACATTTTCAAAATCGACGTTTCACGGCCAGAAAAGCATATTTTGAGTATTTCTTAACTATTTTAAAATATAACCACTGAAGCCGTTATTTTTGTACATTTTACTTTAATTCAAGCAAATGTAACGACATTCAATCAAAAAACTGTTAAAATTCAATTTTCAATAAGAAATCGTAGTCACGGAATTTGTATCTTGAAGAAAAAAACATGCGACTTTTTCGGTACATTTTTGAATGCATTTTTTTCTGGACAAATTTTTTACCGAATTCAGCTTAATGCTCTATAAAATACTCCTTAAAAGAGATTTCATCTCGATTGAACAATAAATAAAAATGTACCTCGACTTTTAATAACATTTTCAAAATCGACGTTTCACGGCCAGAAAAGCATATTTTGAGTATTTCTTAACTATTTTCAAATATAACCACTGAAGCCGTTATTTTTGTACATTTTACTTTAATTCAAGCAAATGTAACGACATTCAATCAAAAAACTGTTAAAATTCAATTTTCAATAAGAAATCGTAGTCACGGATTTTGTATCTTGAAGAAAAAAACATGCGATTTTTTCGGTACATTTTTGAATGCATTTTTTTCTGGACAAATTTTTTACCGAATTCAGCTTAATTCTCTATAAAATACTCCTTAAAAGTGATTTCATCTCGATTGAACAATAAATAAAAATGTACCTCGATTTTTAATAACATTTTCAAAATCGACGTTTCACGGCCAGAAAAGCATATTTTGAGTATTTCTTAACTATTTTCAAATATAGCCACTGAAGCCGTTATTTTTGTACTTTTTGCTTTAATTCAAGCAAATGTAACGATAGTCATTCAAAAAACTGTTAAAATTCAATTTTCAATAAGAAATCGTAGTCACGGAATTTGTATCTTGAAGAAAAAAACATGCGACTTTTTCGGTACATTTTTGAATGCATTTTTTTCTGGACAAATTTTTTACCGAATTCAGCTTAATGCTCTATAAAATACTCCTTAAAAGAGATTTCATCTCGATTGAACAATAAATAAAAATGTACCTCGACTTTTAATAACATTTTCAAAATCGACGTTTCACGGCCAGAAAAGCATATTTTGAGTATTTCTTAACTATTTTCAAATATAACCACTGAAGCCGTTATTTTTGCACATTTTACTTTAATTCAAGCAAATGTAACGACATTCAATCAAAAAACTGTTAAAATTCAATTTTCAATAAGAAATCGTAGTCACGGATTTTGTATCTTGAAGAAAAAAACATGCGATTTTTTCGGTACATTTTTGAATGCATTTTTTTCTGGACAAATTTTTTACCGAATTCAGCTTAATTCTCTATAAAATACTCCTTAAAAGTGATTTCATCTCGATTGAACAATAAATAAAAATGTACCTCGATTTTTAATAACATTTTCAAAATCGACGTTTCACGGCCAGAAAAGCATATTTTGAGTATTTCTTAACTATTTTCAAATATAGCCACTGAAGCCGTTATTTTTGTACTTTTTGCTTTAATTCAAGCAAATGTAACGATAGTCATTCAAAAAACTGTTAAAATTCAATTTTCAACAAGAAATCGTTGTCACGGATTTTGTATCTTGAAGAAAAAAAACATACGATTTTTTCGGTACATTTTTGAATGCATTTTTTTCTAAACAAATTTTTGACCGAATTCAGCTTAATTCTCTATAAAATACTCCTTAAAAGTGATTTCATCTCGATTGAACAATAAATAAAAATGTACCTCGATTTTTAATAACATTTTCAAAATCGACGTTTCACGGCCAGAAAAGCATATTTTGAGTATTTCTTAACTATTTTCAAATATAGCCACTGAAGCCGTTATTTTTGTACTTTTTGCTTTAATTCAAGCAAATGTAACGATAGTCATTCAAAAAACTGTTAAAATTCAATTTTCAATAAGAAATCGTAGTCACGGAATTTGTATCTTGAAGAAAAAAACATGCGACTTTTTCGGTACATTTTTGAATGCATTTTTTTCTGGACAAATTTTTTACCGAATTCAGCTTAATGCTCTATAAAATACTCCTTAAAAGAGATTTCATCTCGATTGAACAATAAATAAAAATGTACCTCGACTTTTAATAACATTTTCAAAATCGACGTTTCACGGCCAGAAAAGCATATTTTGAGTATTTCTTAACTATTTTCAAATATAACCACTGAAGCCGTTATTTTTGTACATTTTACTTTAATTCAAGCAAATGTAACGACATTCAATCAAAAAACTGTTAAAATTCAATTTTCAATAAGAAATCGTAGTCACGGATTTTGCATCTTGAAGAAAAAAACATGCGATTTTTTCGGTATATTTTTGAATGCATTTTTTTCTGGACAAATTTTTTACCGATTTCAGCTTAATTCTCTATAAAATACTCCTTAAAAGTGATTTCATCTCGATGGAACAATAAATAAAAATGTACCTCGATTTTTAATAACATTTTCAAAATCGACGTTTCACGGCCAGAAAAGCATATTTTGAGTATTTCTTAACTATTTTCAAATATAGCCACTGAAGCCGTTATTTTTGTACTTTTTGCTTTAATTCAAGCAAATGTAACGATATTCATTCAAAAAACTGTTAAAATTCAATTTTCAATAAGAAATCGTAGTCACGGAATTTGTATCTTGAAGAAAAAAACATGCGACTTTTTCGGTACATTTTTGAATGCATTTTTTTCTGGACAAATTTTTTACCGAATTCAGCTTAATGCTCTATAAAATACTCCTTAAAAGAGATTTCATCTCGATTGAACAATAAATAAAAATGTACCTCGACTTTTAATAACATTTTCAAAATCGACGTTTCACGGCCAGAAAAGCATATTTTGAGTATTTCTTAACTATTTTCAAATATAACCACTGAAGCCGTTATTTTTGTACATTTTACTTTAATTCAAGCAAATGTAACGACATTCAATCAAAAAACTGTTAAAATTCAATTTTCAATAAGAAATCGTAGTCACGGATTTTGCATCTTGAAGAAAAAAACATGCGATTTTTTCGGTATATTTTTGAATGCATTTTTTTCTGGACAAATTTTTTACCGATTTCAGCTTAATTCTCTATAAAATACTCCTTAAAAGTGATTTCATCTCGATGGAACAATAAATAAAAATGTACCTCGATTTTTAATAACATTTTCAAAATCGACGTTTCACGGCCAGAAAAGCATATTTTGAGTATTTCTTAACTATTTTCAAATATAGCCACTGAAGCCGTTATTTTTGTACTTTTTGCTTTAATTCAAGCAAATGTAACGATAGTCATTCAAAAAACTGTTAAAATTCAATTTTCAACAAGAAATCGTTGTCACGGATTTTGTATCTTGAAGAAAAAAAACATACGATTTTTTCGGTACATTTTTGAATGCATTTTTTTCTGGACAAATTTTTGAGCGAATTCAGCTTAATTCTCTATAAAATACTCCTTAAAAGTGATTTCATCTCGATTGAACAATAAATAAAAATGTACCTCGATTTTTAATAACATTTTCAAAATCGACGTTTCACGGCCAGAAAAGCATATTTTGAGTATTTCTTAACTATTTTAAAATATAACCACTGAAGCCGTTATTTTTGTACATTTTACTTTAATTCAAGCAAATGTAACGACATTCAATCAAAAAACTGTTAAAATTCAATTTTCAATAAGAAATCGTAGTCACGGAATTTGTATCTTGAAGAAAAAAACATGCGACTTTTTCGGTACATTTTTGAATGCATTTTTTTCTGGACAAATTTTTTACCGAATTCAGCTTAATGCTCTATAAAATACTCCTTAAAAGAGATTTTATCTCGATTGAACAATAAATAAAAATGTACCTCGACTTTTAATAACATTTTCAAAATCGACGTTTCACGGCCAGAAAAGCATATTTTGAGTATTTCTTAACTATTTTCAAATATAACCACTGAAGCCGTTATTTTTGTACATTTTACTTTAATTCAAGCAAATGTAACGACATTCAATCAAAAAACTGTTAAAATTCAATTTTCAATAAGAAATCGTAGTCACGGACTTTGTATCTTGAAGAAAAAAACATGCGATTTTTTCGGTACATTTTTGAATGCATTTTTTTCTGGACAAATTTTTTACCGAATTCAGCTTAATTCTCTATAAAATACTCCTTAAAAGTGATTTCATCTCGATTGAACAATAAATAAAAATGTACCTCGATTTTTAATAACATTTTCAAAATCGACGTTTCACGGCCAGAAAAGCATATTTTGAGTATTTCTTAACTATTTTCAAATATAGCCACTGAAGCCGTTATTTTTGTACTTTTTGCTTTAATTCAAGCAAATGTAACGATAGTCATTCAAAAAACTGTTAAAATTCAATTTTCAATAAGAAATCGTAGTCACGGAATTTGTATCTTGAAGAAAAAAACATGCGACTTTTTCGGTACATTTTTGAATGCATTTTTTTCTGGACAAATTTTTTACCGAATTCAGCTTAATGCTCTATAAAATACTCCTTAAAAGAGATTTCATCTCGATTGAACAATAAATAAAAATGTACCTCGACTTTTAATAACATTTTCAAAATCGACGTTTCACGGCCAGAAAAGCATATTTTGAGTATTTCTTAACTATTTTCAAATATAACCACTGAAGCCGTTATTTTTGCACATTTTACTTTAATTCAAGCAAATGTAACGACATTCAATCAAAAAACTGTTAAAATTCAATTTTCAATAAGAAATCGTAGTCACGGATTTTGTATCTTGAAGAAAAAAACATGCGATTTTTTCGGTACATTTTTGAATGCATTTTTTTCTGGACAAATTTTTTACCGAATTCAGCTTAATTCTCTATAAAATACTCCTTAAAAGTGATTTCATCTCGATTGAACAATAAATAAAAATGTACCTCGATTTTTAATAACATTTTCAAAATCGACGTTTCACGGCCAGAAAAGCATATTTTGAGTATTTCTTAACTATTTTCAAATATAGCCACTGAAGCCGTTATTTTTGTACTTTTTGCTTTAATTCAAGCAAATGTAACGATAGTCATTCAAAAAACTGTTAAAATTCAATTTTCAACAAGAAATCGTTGTCACGGATTTTGTATCTTGAAGAAAAAAAACATACGATTTTTTCGGTACATTTTTGAATGCATTTTTTTCTAAACAAATTTTTGACCGAATTCAGCTTAATTCTCTATAAAATACTCCTTAAAAGTGATTTCATCTCGATTGAACAATAAATAAAAATGTACCTCGATTTTTAATAACATTTTCAAAATCGACGTTTCACGGCCAGAAAAGCATATTTTGAGTATTTCTTAACTATTTTCAAATATAACCACTGAAGCCGTTATTTTTGTACATTTTACTTTAATTCAAGCAAATGTAACGACATTCAATCAAAAAACTGTTAAAATTCAATTTTCAATAAGAAATCGTAGTCACGGATTTTGTATCTTGAAGAAAAAAACATGCGATTTTTTCGGTACATTTTTGAATGCATTTTTTTCTGGGCAAATTTTTTACCGAATTCAGCTTAATTCTCTATAAAATACTCCTTAAAAGTGATTTCATCTCGATTGAATAATAAATAAAAATGTACCTCGATTTTTAATAACATTTTCAAAATCGACGTTTCACGGCCAGAGAAGCATATTTTGAGTATTTCTTCACTATTTTCAAATTTAACCACTGAAACCATAATGTTTGTACTTTTTGCTTTAATTCAAGCAAATGTAACAATATTCATTCAAAAAACTGTTAAAATTCAATTTTCAACAAGAAATCGTTGTCACGGATTTTGTATCTTGAAGAAAAAAAACATGCGATTTTTTCGGTACATTTTTAAATGCATTTTTTTCTGGACAAATTTTTGACCGAATTCCGCTTAATTCTCTATAAAATACTCCTTAAAAGTGATTTCATCTCGATTGAACAATAAATAAAAATGTACTTCGATTTTTAATAACATTTTCAAAATCGACATTTCACGGCCAGAAAAGCATATTTTGAGTATTTCTTAACTATTTTCAAATATAGCCACTGAAGCCGTTATTTTTGTACTTTTTGCTTTAATTCAAGCAAATGTAACGATAGTCATTCAAAAAACTGTTAAAATTCAATTTTCAACAAGAAATCGTTGTCACGGATTTTGTATCTTGAAGAAGAAAAACATGCGATTTTTTCGGTACATTTTTGAATGCATTTTTTTCTGGACAAATTTTTGACCGAATTCAGCTTAATTCTCTATAAAATACTCCTTAAAAGTGATTTCATCTCGATTGAACAATAAATAAAAATGTACCTCGATTTTTAATAACATTTTCAAAATCGACGTTTCACGGCCAGAAAAGCATATTTTGAGTATTTCTTAACTATTTTCAAATATAGCCACTGAAGCCGTTATTTTTGTACTTTTTGCTTTAATTCAAGCAAATGTAACGATAGTCATTCAAAAAACTGTTAAAATTCAATTTTCATTAAGAAATCGTTGTCACGGATTTTGTATCTTGAAGAAAAAAAACATACGATTTTTTCGGTACATTTTTGAATGCATTTTTTTCTGGACAAATTTTTTACCGAATTCAGCTTAATTCTCTATAAAATACTCCTTAAAAGTGATTTCATCTCGATTGAACAATAAATAAAAATGTACCTCGATTTTTAATAACATTTTCAAAATCGACGTTTCACGGCCAGAAAAGCATATTTTGAGTATTTCTTAACTATTTTCAAATATAACCACTGAAGCCGTTATTTTTGTACATTTTGCTTTAATTCAAGCAAATGTAACGACATTCAATCAAAAAACTGTTAAAATTCAATTTTCAATAAGAAATCGTAGTCACGGAATTTGTATCTTGAAGAAAAAAACATGCGACTTTTTCGGTACATTTTTGAATGCATTTTTTTCTGGACAAATTTTTTACCGAATTCAGCTTAATGCTCTATAAAATACTCCTTAAAAGAGATTTCATCTCGATTGAACAATAAATAAAAATGTACCTCGACTTTTAATAACATTTTCAAAATCGACGTTTCACGGCCAGAAAAGCATATTTTGAGTATTTCTTAACTATTTTCAAATATAACCACTGAAGCCGTTATTTTTGTACATTTTACTTTAATTCAAGCAAATGTAACGACATTCAATCAAAAAACTGTTAAAATTCAATTTTCAATAAGAAATCGTAGTCACGGAATTTGTATCTTGAAGAAAAAAACATGCGACTTTTTCGGTACATTTTTGAATGCATTTTTTTCTGGACAAATTTTTTACCGAATTCAGCTTAATGCTCTATAAAATACTCCTTAAAAGAGATTTCATCTCGATTGAACAATAAATAAAAATGTACCTCGACTTTTAATAACATTTTCAAAATCGACGTTTCACGGCCAGAAAAGCATATTTTGAGTATTTCTTAACTATTTTCAAATATAACCACTGAAGCCGTTATTTTTGTACATTTTACTTTAATTCAAGCAAATGTAACGACATTCAATCAAAAAACTGTTAAAATTCAATTTTCAATAAGAAATCGTAGTCACGGATTTTGCATCTTGAAGAAAAAAACATGCGATTTTTTCGGTATATTTTTGAATGCATTTTTTTCTGGACAAATTTTTTACCGATTTCAGCTTAATTCTCTATAAAATACTCCTTAAAAGTGATTTCATCTCGATGGAACAATAAATAAAAATGTACCTCGATTTTTAATAACATTTTCAAAATCGACGTTTCACGGCCAGAAAAGCATATTTTGAGTATTTCTTAACTATTTTCAAATATAGCCACTGAAGCCGTTATTTTTGTACTTTTTGCTTTAATTCAAGCAAATGTAACGATAGTCATTCAAAAAACTGTTAAAATTCAATTTTCAACAAGAAATCGTTGTCACGGATTTTGTATCTTGAAGAAAAAAAACATACGATTTTTTCGGTACATTTTTGAATGCATTTTTTTCTGGACAAATTTTTGAGCGAATTCAGCTTAATTCTCTATAAAATACTCCTTAAAAGTGATTTCATCTCGATTGAACAATAAATAAAAATGTACCTCGATTTTTAATAACATTTTCAAAATCGACGTTTCACGGCCAGAAAAGCATATTTTGAGTATTTCTTAACTATTTTCAAATATAGCCACTGAAGCCGTTATTTTTGTACTTTTTGCTTTAATTCAAGCAAATGTAACGATAGTCATTCAAAAAACTGTTAAAATTCAATTTTCAATAAGAAATCGTAGTCACGGAATTTGTATCTTGAAGAAAAAAACATGCGACTTTTTCGGTACATTTTTGAATGCATTTTTTTCTGGACAAATTTTTTACCGAATTCAGCTTAATGCTCTATAAAATACTCCTTAAAAGAGATTTCATCTCGATTGAACAATAAATAAAAATGTACCTCGACTTTTAATAACATTTTCAAAATCGACGTTTCACGGCCAGAAAAGCATATTTTGAGTATTTCTTAACTATTTTCAAATATAACCACTGAAGCCGTTATTTTTGCACATTTTACTTTAATTCAAGCAAATGTAACGACATTCAATCAAAAAACTGTTAAAATTCAATTTTCAATAAGAAATCGTAGTCACGGATTTTGTATCTTGAAGAAAAAAACATGCGATTTTTTCGGTACATTTTTGAATGCATTTTTTTCTGGACAAATTTTTTACCGAATTCAGCTTAATTCTCTATAAAATACTCCTTAAAAGTGATTTCATCTCGATTGAACAATAAATAAAAATGTACCTCGATTTTTAATAACATTTTCAAAATCGACGTTTCACGGCCAGAAAAGCATATTTTGAGTATTTCTTAACTATTTTCAAATAAAGCCACTGAAGCCGTTATTTTTGTACTTTTTGCTTTAATTCAAGCAAATGTAACGATAGTCATTCAAAAAACTGTTAAAATTCAATTTTCAACAAGAAATCGTTGTCACGGATTTTGTATCTTGAAGAAAAAAAACATACGATTTTTTCGGTACATTTTTGAATGCATTTTTTTCTAAACAAATTTTTGACCGAATTCAGCTTAATTCTCTATAAAATACTCCTTAAAAGTGATTTCATCTCGATTGAACAATAAATAAAAATGTACCTCGATTTTTAATAACATTTTCAAAATCGACGTTTCACGGCCAGAAAAGCATATTTTGAGTATTTCTTAACTATTTTCAAATATAACCACTGAAGCCGTTATTTTTGTACATTTTACTTTAATTCAAGCAAATGTAACGACATTCAATCAAAAAACTGTTAAAATTCAATTTTCAATAAGAAATCGTAGTCACGGATTTTGTATCTTGAAGAAAAAAACATGCGATTTTTTCGGTACATTTTTGAATGCATTTTTTTCTGGGAAAATTTTTTACCGAATTCAGCTTAATTCTCTATAAAATACTCCTTAAAAGTGATTTCATCTCGATTGAATAATAAATAAAAATGTACCTCGATTTTTAATAACATTTTCAAAATCGACGTTTCACGGCCAGAGAAGCATATTTTGAGTATTTCTTCACTATTTTCAAATTTAACCACTGAAACCATAATGTTTGTACTTTTTGCTTTAATTCAAGCAAATGTAACAATATTCATTCAAAAAACTGTTAAAATTCAATTTTCAACAAGAAATCGTTGTCACGGATTTTGTATCTTGAAGAAAAAAAACATGCGATTTTTTCGGTACATTTTTAAATGCATTTTTTTCTGGACAAATTTTTGACCGAATTCCGCTTAATTCTCTATAAAATACTCCTTAAAAGTGATTTCATCTCGATTGAACAATAAATAAAAATGTACTTCGATTTTTAATAACATTTTCAAAATCGACATTTCACGGCCAGAAAAGCATATTTTGAGTATTTCTTAACTATTTTCAAATATAGCCACTGAAGCCGTTATTTTTGTACTTTTTGCTTTAATTCAAGCAAATGTAACGATAGTCATTCAAAAAACTGTTAAAATTCAATTTTCAACAAGAAATCGTTGTCACGGATTTTGTATCTTGAAGAAGAAAAACATGCGATTTTTTCGGTACATTTTTGAATGCATTTTTTTCTGGACAAATTTTTGACCGAATTCAGCTTAATTCTCTATAAAATACTCCTTAAAAGTGATTTCATCTCGATTGAACAATAAATAAAAATGTACCTCGATTTTTAATAACATTTTCAAAATCGACGTTTCACGGCCAGAAAAGCATATTTTGAGTATTTCTTAACTATTTTCAAATATAGCCACTGAAGCCGTTATTTTTGTACTTTTTGCTTTAATTCAAGCAAATGTAACGATAGTCATTCAAAAAACTGTTAAAATTCAATTTTCATTAAGAAATCGTTGTCACGGATTTTGTATCTTGAAGAAAAAAAACATACGATTTTTTCGGTACATTTTTGAATGCATTTTTTTCTGGACAAATTTTTTACCGAATTCAGCTTAATTCTCTATAAAATACTCCTTAAAAGTGATTTCATCTCGATTGAACAATAAATAAAAATGTACCTCGATTTTTTATAACATTTTCAAAATCGACGTTTCACGGCCAGAAAAGCATATTTTGAGTATTTCTTAACTATTTTCAAATATAACCACTGAAGCCGTTATTTTTGTACATTTTGCTTTAATTCAAGCAAATGTAACGACATTCAATCAAAAAACTGTTAAAATTCAATTTTCAATAAGAAATCGTAGTCACGGAATTTGTATCTTGAAGAAAAAAACATGCGACTTTTTCGGTACATTTTTGAATGCATTTTTTTCTGGACAAATTTTTTACCGAATTCAGCTTAATGCTCTATAAAATACTCCTTAAAAGAGATTTCATCTCGATTGAACAATAAATAAAAATGTACCTCGACTTTTAATAACATTTTCAAAATCGACGTTTCACGGCCAGAAAAGCATATTTTGAGTATTTCTTAACTATTTTCAAATATAACCACTGAAGCCGTTATTTTTGTACATTTTACTTTAATTCAAGCAAATGTAACGACATTCAATCAAAAAATTGTTAAAATTCAATTTTCAATAAGAAATCGTAGTCACGGATTTTGTATCTTGAAGAAAAAAACATGCGATTTTTTCGGTACATTTTTGAATGCATTTTTTTCTGGACAAATTTTTTACCGAATTCAGCTTAATTCTCTATAAAATACTCCTTAAAAGTGATTTCATCTCGATTGAACAATAAATAAAAATGTACCTCGATTTTTAATAACATTTTCAAAATCGACGTTTCACGGCCAGAAAAGCATATTTTGAGTATTTCTTCACTATTTTCAAATTTAACCACTGAAACCATAATTTTTGTACTTTTTGCTTTAATTCAAGCAAATGTAACGATATTCATTCAAAAAACTGTTAAAATTCAATTTTCAACAAGAAATCATTGTCATGGATTTTGTATCTTGAAGAAAAAAAACATGCGATTTTTTCGGTACATTTTTGAATGCATTTTTTTCTGGACAAATTTTTGACCGAATTCAGCTTAATTCTCTATAAAATACTCCTTAAAAGTGATTTCATCTCGATTGAACAATAAATAAAAATGTACCTCGATTTTTAATAACATTTTCAAAATCGACGTTTCACGGCCAGAGAAGCATATTTTGAGTATTTCTTCACTATTTTCAAATTTAACCACTGAAACCATAATTTTTGTACTTTTTGCTTTACTTCAAGCAAATGTAACGATATTCATTCAAAAAACTGTTAAAATTCAGTTTTCAACAAGAAATCGTTGTCACGGATTTTGTATCTTGAAGAAAAAAAACATGCGATTTTTTCGGTACATTTTTAAATGCATTTTTTTCTGGACAAATTTTTGACCGAATTCAGCTTAATTCTCTATAAAATACTCCTTAAAAGTGATTTCATCTCGATTGAACAAAAAATAAAAATGTACTTCGATTTTTAATAACATTTTCAAAATCGACGTTTCACGGCCAGAAAAGCATATTTTGAGTATTTCTTAACTATTTTCAAATATAACCACTGAAGCCGTTATTTTTGTACATTTTACTTTAATTCAAGCAAATGTAACGACATTCAATCAAAAAAATGTTAAAATTCAATTTTCAATAAGAAATCGTAGTCACGGATTTTGTATCTTGAAGAAAAAAAACATGCGATTTTTTCGGTACATTTTTGAATGCATTTTTTTCTGGACAAATTTTTTACCGAATTCAGCTTAATTCTCTATAAAATACTCCTTAAAAGTGATTTCATCTCGATTGAACAATAAATAAAAATGTACCTCGATTTTTAATAACATTTTCAAAATCGACGTTTCACGGCCAAAAAAGCATATTTTGAGTATTTCTTAACTATTTTCAAATATAGCCACTGAAGCCGTTATTTTTGTACTTTTTGCTTTAATTCAAGCAAATGTAACGATAGTCATTCAAAAAACTGTTAAAATTCAATTTTCAACAAGAAATCGTTGTCACGGATTTTGTATCTTGAAGAAAAAAAACATGCGATTTTTTCGGTACATTTTTAAATGCATTTTTTTCTGGACAAATTTTTGACCGAATTCAGCTTAATTCTCTATAAAATACTCCTTAAAAGTGATTTCATCTCGATTGAACAATAAATAAAAATGTACTTCGATTTTTAATAACATTTTCAAAATCGACGTTTCACGGCCAGAAAAGCATATTTTGAGTATTTCTTAACTATTTTCAAATATAACCACTGAAGCCGTTATTTTTGTACATTTTACTTTAATTCAAGCAAATGTAACGACATTCAATCAAAAAACTGTTAAAATTCAATTTTCAATAAGAAATCGTAGTCACGGATTTTGTATCTTGAAGAAAAAAAACATGCGATTTTTTCGGTACATTTTTGAATGCATTTTTTTCTGGACAAATTTTTTACCGAATTCAGCTTAATTCTCTATAAAAAACTCCTTAAAAGTGATTTCATCTTGATTGAACAATAAATAAAAATGTACCTCGATTTTTAATAACATTTTCAAAATCGACGTTTCACGGCCAGAGAAGCATATTTTGAGTATTTCTTCACTATTTTCAAATTTAACCACTGAAACCATAATTTTTGTACTTTTTGCTTTAATTCAAGCAAATGTAACGATATTCATTCAAAAAACTGTTAAAATTCAATTTTCAACAAGAAATCATTGTCATGGATTTTGTATCTTGAAGAAAAAAAACATGCGATTTTTTCGGTACATTTTTGAATGCATTTTTTTCTGGACAAATTTTTGACCGAATTCAGCTTAATTCTCTATAAAATACTCCTTAAAAGTGATTTCATCTCGATTGAACAATAAATAAAAATGTACCTCGATTTTTAATAACATTTTCAAAATCGACGTTTCACGGCCAGAGAAGCATATTTTGAGTATTTCTTCACTATTTTCAAATTTAACCACTGAAACCATAATTTTTGTACTTTTTGCTTTAATTCAAGCAAATGTAACGATATTCATTCAAAAAACTGTTAAAATTCAGTTTTCAACAAGAAATCGTTGTCACGGATTTTGTATCTTGAAGAAAAAAAACATGCGATTTTTTCGGTACATTTTTAAATGCATTTTTTTCTGGACAAATTTTTGACCGAATTCAGCTTAATTCTCTATAAAATACTCCTTAAAAGTGATTTCATCTCGATTGAACAAAAAATAAAAATGTACTTCGATTTTTAATAACATTTTCAAAATCGACGTTTCACGGCCAGAAAAGCATATTTTGAGTATTTCTTAACTATTTTCAAATATAACCACTGAAGCCGTTATTTTTGTACATTTTACTTTAATTCAAGCAAATGTAACGACATTCAATCAAAAAAATGTTAAAATTCAATTTTCAATAAGAAATCGTAGTCACGGATTTTGTATCTTGAAGAAAAAAAACATGCGATTTTTTCGGTACATTTTTGAATGCATTTTTTTCTGGACAAATTTTTGACCGAATTCAGCTTAATTCTCTATAAAATACTCCTTAAAAGTGATTTCATCTCGATTGAACAATAAATAAAAATGTACCTCGATTTTTAATAACATTTTCAAAATCGACGTTTCACGGCCAAAAAAGCATATTTTGAGTATTTCTTAACTATTTTCAAATATAGCCACTGAAGCCGTTATTTTTGTACTTTTTGCTTTAATTCAAGCAAATGTAACGATAGTCATTCAAAAAAGTGTTAAAATTCAATTTTCAACAAGAAATCGTTGTCACGGATTTTGTATCTTGAAGAAAAAAAACATGCGATTTTTTCGGTACATTTTTAAATGCATTTTTTTCTGGACAAATTTTTGACCGAATTCAGCTTAATTCTCTATAAAATACTCCTTAAAAGTGATTTCATCTCGATTGAACAATAAATAAAAATGTACTTCGATTTTAATTAACATTTTCAAAATCGACGTTTCACGGCCAGAAAAGCATATTTTGAGTATTTCTTAACTATTTTCAAATATAGCCACTGAAGCCGTTATTTTTGTACTTTTTGCTTTAATTCAAGCAAATGTAACGATAGTCATTCAAAAAACTGTTAAAATTCAATTTTCAACAAGAAATCGTTTTCACGGATTTTGTATCTTGAAGAAAAAAAACATGCGATTTTTTCGGTACATTTTTGAATGCATTTTTTTCTGGACAAATTTTTGACCGAATTCAGCTTAATTCTCTATAAAATACTCCTTAAAAGAGATTTCATCTCGATTGAACAATAAATAAAAATGTACCTCGACTTTTAATAACATTTTCAAAATCGACGTTTCACGGCCAGAAAAGCATATTTTGAGTATTTCTTAACTATTTTCAAATATAACCACTGAAGCCGTTATTTTTGTACATTTTACTTTAATTCAAGCAAATGTAACGAAATTCAATCAAAAAACTGTTAAAATTCAATTTTCAATAAGAAATCGTAGTCACGGATTTTGTATCTTGAAGAAAAAAACATGCGATTTTTTCGGTACATTTTTGAATGCATTTTTTTCTGGGCAAATTTTTTACCGAATTCAGCTTAATTCTCTATAAAATACTCCTTAAAAGTGATTTCATCTCGATTGAACAATAAATAAAAATGTACCTCGATTTTTAATAACATTTTCAAAATCGACGTTTCACGGCCAGAGAAGCATATTTTGAGTATTTCTTCACTATTTTCAAATTTAACCACTGAAAGCATAATGTTTGTACTTTTTGCTTTAATTCAAGCAAATGTAACGATATTCATTCAAAAAACTGTTAAAATTCAATTTTCAACAAGAAATCGTTGTCACGGATTTTGTATCTTGAAGAAAAAAAACATGCGATTTTTTCGGTACATTTTTAAATGCATTTTTTTCTGGACAAATTTTTGACCGAATTCCGCTTAATTCTCTATAAAATACTCCTTAAAAGTGATTTCATCTCGATTGAACAATAAATAAAAATGTACTTCGATTTTTAATAACATTTTCAAAATCGACGTTTCACGGCCAGAAAAGCATATTTTGAGTATTTCTTAACTATTTTCAAATATAACCACTGAAGCCGTTATTTTTGTACATTTTACTTTAATTCAAGCAAATGTAACGACATTCAATCAAAAAACTGTTAAAATTCAATTTTCAATAAGAAATCGTAGTCACGGATTTTGTATCTTGAAGAAAAAAAACATGCGATTTTTTCGGTACATTTTTGAATGCATTTTTTTCTGGACAAATTTTTTACCGAATTCAGCTTAATTCTCTATAAAAAACTCCTTAAAAGTGATTTCATCTCGATTGAACAATAAATAAAAATGTACCTCGATTTTTAATAACATTTTCAAAATCGACGTTTCACGGCCAGAGAAGCATATTTTGAGTATTTCTTCACTATTTTCAAATTTAACCACTGAAACCATAATTTTTGTACTTTTTGCTTTAATTCAAGCAAATGTAACGATATTCATTCAAAAAACTGTTAAAATTCAATTTTCAACAAGAAATCATTGTCATGGATTTTGTATCTTGAAGAAAAAAAACATGCGATTTTTTCGGTACATTTTTGAATGCATTTTTTTCTGGACAAATTTTTGACCGAATTCAGCTTAATTCTCTATAAAATACTCCTTAAAAGTGATTTCATCTCGATTGAACAATAAATAAAAATGTACCTCGATTTTTAATAACATTTTCAAAATCGACGTTTCACGGCCAGAGAAGCATATTTTGAGTATTTCTTCACTATTTTCAAATTTAACCACTGAAACCATAATTTTTGTACTTTTTGCTTTAATTCAAGCAAATGTAACGATATTCATTCAAAAAACTGTTAAAATTCAGTTTTCAACAAGAAATCGTTGTCACGGATTTTGTATCTTGAAGAAAAAAAACATGCGATTTTTTCGGTACATTTTTAAATGCATTTTTTTCTGGACAAATTTTTGACCGAATTCAGCTTAATTCTCTATAAAATACTCCTTAAAAGTGATTTCATCTCGATTGAACAATAAATAAAAATGTACCTCGATTTTTAATAACATTTTCAAAATCGACGTTTCACGGCCAAAAAAGCATATTTTGAGTATTTCTTAACTATTTTCAAATATAGCCACTGAAGCCGTTATTTTTGTACTTTTTGCTTTAATTCAAGCAAATGTAACGATAGTCATTAAAAAAACTGTTAAAATTCAATTTTCAACAAGAAATCGTTGTCACGGATTTTGTATCTTGAAGAAAAAAAACATGCGAATTTTTCGGTACATTTTTAAATGCATTTTTTTCTGGACAAATTTTTGACCGAATTCAGCTTAATTCTCTATAAAATACTCCTTAAAAGTGATTTCATCTCGATTGAACAATAAATAAAAATGTACTTCGATTTTAATTAACATTTTCAAAATCGACGTTTCACGGCCAGAAAAGCATATTTTGAGTATTTCTTAACTATTTTCAAATATAGCCACTGAAGCCGTTATTTTTGTACTTTTTGCTTTAATTCAAGCAAATGTAACGATAGACATTCAAAAAACTGTTAAAATTCAATTTTCAACAAGAAATCGTTTTCACGGATTTTGTATCTTGAAGAAAAAAAACATGCGATTTTTTCGGTACAATTTTGAATGCATTTTTTTCTGGACAAATTTTTGACCGAATTCAGCTTAATTCTCTATAAAATACTCCTTAAAAGAGATTTCATCTCGATTGAACAATAAATAAAAATGTACCTCGACTTTTAATAACATTTTCAAAATCGACGTTTCACGGCCAGAAAAGCATATTTTGAGTATTTCTTAACTATTTTCAAATATAACCACTGAAGCCGTTATTTTTGTACATTTTACTTTAATTCAAGCAAATGTAACGACATTCAATCAAAAAACTGTTAAAATTCAATTTTCAATAAGAAATCGTAGTCACGGATTTTGTATCTTGAAGAAAAAAACATGCGATTTTTTCGGTACATTTTTGAATGCATTTTTTTCTGGGCAAATTTTTTACCGAATTCAGCTTAATTCTCTATAAAATACTCCTTAAAAGTGATTTCATCTCGATTGAACAATAAATAAAAATGTACCTCGATTTTTAATAACATTTTCAAAATCGACGTTTCACGGCCAGAGAAGCATATTTTGAGTATTTCTTAACTATTTTCAAATATAACCACTGAAGCCGTTATTTTTGTACATTTTACTTTAATTCAAGCAAATGTAACGACATTCAATCAAAAAACTGTTAAAATTCAATTTTCAATAAGAAATCGTAGTCACGGATTTTGTATCTTGAAGAAAAAAAACATGCGATTTTTTCGGTACATTTTTGAATGCATTTTTTTCTGGACAAATTTTTTACCGAATTCAGCTTAATTCTCTATAAAAAACTCCTTAAAAGTGATTTCATCTCGATTGAACAATAAATAAAAATGTACCTCGATTTTTAATAACATTTTCAAAATCGACGTTTCACGGCCAGAGAAGCATATTTTGAGTATTTCTTCACTATTTTCAAATTTAACCACTGAAACCATAATTTTTGTACTTTTTGCTTTAATTCAAGCAAATGTAACGATATTCATTCAAAAAACTGTTAAAATTCAATTTTCAACAAGAAATCATTGTCATGGATTTTGTATCTTGAAGAAAAAAAACATGCGATTTTTTCGGTACATTTTTGAATGCATTTTTTTCTGGACAAATTTTTGACCGAATTCAGCTTAATTCTCTATAAAATACTCCTTAAAAGTGATTTCATCTCGATTGAACAATAAATAAAAATGTACCTCGATTTTTAATAACATTTTCAAAATCGACGTTTCACGGCCAGAGAAGCATATTTTGAGTATTTCTTCACTATTTTCAAATTTAACCACTGAAACCATAATTTTTGTACTTTTTGCTTTAATTCAAGCAAATGTAACGATATTCATTCAAAAAACTGTTAAAATTCAGTTTTCAACAAGAAATCGTTGTCACGGATTTTGTATCTTGAAGAAAAAAAACATGCGATTTTTTCGGTACATTTTTAAATGCATTTTTTTCTGGACAAATTTTTGACCGAATTCAGCTTAATTCTCTATAAAATACTCCTTAAAAGTGATTTCATCTCGATTGAACAATAAATAAAAATGTACTTCGATTTTTAATAACATTTTCAAAATCGACGTTTCACGGCCAGAAAAGCATATTTTGAGTATTTCTTAACTATTTTCAAATATAACCACTGAAGCCGTTATTTTTGTACATTTTACTTTAATTCAAGCAAATGTAACGACATTCAATCAAAAAACTGTTAAAATTCAATTTTCAATAAGAAATCGTAGTCACGGATTTTGTATCTTGAAGAAAAAAAACATGCGATTTTTTCGGTACATTTTTGAATGCATTTTTTTCTGGACAAATTTTTTACCGAATTCAGCTTAATTCTCTATAAAAAACTCCTTAAAAGTGATTTCATCTTGATTGAACAATAAATAAAAATGTACCTCGATTTTTAATAACATTTTCAAAATCGACGTTTCACGGCCAGAGAAGCATATTTTGAGTATTTCTTCACTATTTTCAAATTTAACCACTGAAACCATAATTTTTGTACTTTTTGCTTTAATTCAAGCAAATGTAACGATATTCATTCAAAAAACTGTTAAAATTCAATTTTCAACAAGAAATCATTGTCATGGATTTTGTATCTTGAAGAAAAAAAACATGCGATTTTTTCGGTACATTTTTGAATGCATTTTTTTCTGGACAAATTTTTGACCGAATTCAGCTTAATTCTCTATAAAATACTCCTTAAAAGTGATTTCATCTCGATTGAACAATAAATAAAAATGTACCTCGATTTTTAATAACATTTTCAAAATCGACGTTTCACGGCCAGAGAAGCATATTTTGAGTATTTCTTCACTATTTTCAAATTTAACCACTGAAACCATAATTTTTGTACTTTTTGCTTTAATTCAAGCAAATGTAACGATATTCATTCAAAAAACTGTTAAAATTCAGTTTTCAACAAGAAATCGTTGTCACGGATTTTGTATCTTGAAGAAAAAAACATGCGATTTTTTCGGTACATTTTTAAATGCATTTTTTTCTGGACAAATTTTTGACCGAATTCAGCTTAATTCTCTATAAAATACTCCTTAAAAGTGATTTCATCTCGATTGAACAAAAAATAAAAATGTACTTCGATTTTTAATAACATTTTCAAAATCGACGTTTCACGGCCAGAAAAGCATATTTTGAGTATTTCTTAACTATTTTCAAATATAACCACTGAAGCCGTTATTTTTGTACATTTTACTTTAATTCAAGCAAATGTAACGACATTCAATCAAAAAAATGTTAAAATTCAATTTTCAATAAGAAATCGTAGTCACGGATTTTGTATCTTGAAGAAAAAAAACATGCGATTTTTTCGGTACATTTTTGAATGCATTTTTTTCTGGACAAATTTTTGACCGAATTCAGCTTAATTCTCTATAAAATACTCCTTAAAAGTGATTTCATCTCGATTGAACAATAAATAAAAATGTACCTCGATTTTTAATAACATTTTCAAAATCGACGTTTCACGGCCAAAAAAGCATATTTTGAGTATTTCTTAACTATTTTCAAATATAGCCACTGAAGCCGTTATTTTTGTACTTTTTGCTTTAATTCAAGCAAATGTAACGATAGTCATTCAAAAAAGTGTTAAAATTCAATTTTCAACAAGAAATCGTTGTCACGGATTTTGTATCTTGAAGAAAAAAAACATGCGATTTTTTCGGTACATTTTTAAATGCATTTTTTTCTGGACAAATTTTTGACCGAATTCAGCTTAATTCTCTATAAAATACTCCTTAAAAGTGATTTCATCTCGATTGAACAATAAATAAAAATGTACTTCGATTTTAATTAACATTTTCAAAATCGACGTTTCACGGCCAGAAAAGCATATTTTGAGTATTTCTTAACTATTTTCAAATATAGCCACTGAAGCCGTTATTTTTGTACTTTTTGCTTTAATTCAAGCAAATGTAACGATAGTCATTCAAAAAACTGTTAAAATTCAATTTTCAACAAGAAATCGTTTTCACGGATTTTGTATCTTGAAGAAAAAAAACATGCGATTTTTTCGGTACATTTTTGAATGCATTTTTTTCTGGACAAATTTTTGACCGAATTCAGCTTAATTCTCTATAAAATACTCCTTAAAAGAGATTTCATCTCGATTGAACAATAAATAAAAATGTACTTCGATTTTTAATAACATTTTCAAAATCGACGTTTCACGGCCAGAAAAGCATATTTTGAGTATTTCTTAACTATTTTCAAATATAACCACTGAAGCCGTTATTTTTGTACATTTTACTTTAATTCAAGCAAATGTAACGACATTCAATCAAAAAACTGTTAAAATTCAATTTTCAATAAGAAATCGTAGTCACGGATTTTGTATCTTGAAGAAAAAAAACATGCGATTTTTTCGGTACATTTTTGAATGCATTTTTTTCTGGACAAATTTTTTACCGAATTCAGCTTAATTCTCTATAAAAAACTCCTTAAAAGTGATTTCATCTTGATTGAACAATAAATAAAAATGTACCTCGATTTTTAATAACATTTTCAAAATCGACGTTTCACGGCCAGAGAAGCATATTTTGAGTATTTCTTCACTATTTTCAAATTTAACCACTGAAACCATAATTTTTGTACTTTTTGCTTTAATTCAAGCAAATGTAACGATATTCATTCAAAAAACTGTTAAAATTCAATTTTCAACAAGAAATCATTGTCATGGATTTTGTATCTTGAAGAAAAAAAACATGCGATTTTTTCGGTACATTTTTGAATGCATTTTTTTCTGGACAAATTTTTGACCGAATTCAGCTTAATTCTCTATAAAATACTCCTTAAAAGTGATTTCATCTCGATTGAACAATAAATAAAAATGTACCTCGATTTTTAATAACATTTTCAAAATCGACGTTTCACGGCCAGAGAAGCATATTTTGAGTATTTCTTCACTATTTTCAAATTTAACCACTGAAACCATAATTTTTGTACTTTTTGCTTTAATTCAAGCAAATGTAACGATATTCATTCAAAAAACTGTTAAAATTCAGTTTTCAACAAGAAATCGTTGTCACGGATTTTGTATCTTGAAGAAAAAAAACATGCGATTTTTTCGGTACATTTTTAAATGCATTTTTTTCTGGACAAATTTTTGACCGAATTCAGCTTAATTCTCTATAAAATACTCCTTAAAAGTGATTTCATCTCGATTGAACAAAAAATAAAAATGTACTTCGATTTTTAATAACATTTTCAAAATCGACGTTTCACGGCCAGAAAAGCATATTTTGAGTATTTCTTAACTATTTTCAAATATAACCACTGAAGCCGTTATTTTTGTACATTTTACTTTAATTCAAGCAAATGTAACGACATTCAATCAAAAAAATGTTAAAATTCAATTTTCAATAAGAAATCGTAGTCACGGATTTTGTATCTTGAAGAAAAAAAACATGCGATTTTTTCGGTACATTTTTGAATGCATTTTTTTCTGGACAAATTTTTGACCGAATTCAGCTTAATTCTCTATAAAATACTCCTTAAAAGTGATTTCATCTCGATTGAACAATAAATAAAAATGTACCTCGATTTTTAATAACATTTTCAAAATCGACGTTTCACGGCCAAAAAAGCATATTTTGAGTATTTCTTAACTATTTTCAAATATAGCCACTGAAGCCGTTATTTTTGTACTTTTTGCTTTAATTCAAGCAAATGTAACGATAGTCATTCAAAAAAGTGTTAAAATTCAATTTTCAACAAGAAATCGTTGTCACGGATTTTGTATCTTGAAGAAAAAAAACATGCGATTTTTTCGGTACATTTTTAAATGCATTTTTTTCTGGACAAATTTTTGACCGAATTCAGCTTAATTCTCTATAAAATACTCCTTAAAAGTGATTTCATCTCGATTGAACAATAAATAAAAATGTACTTCGATTTTAATTAACATTTTCAAAATCGACGTTTCACGGCCAGAAAAGCATATTTTGAGTATTTCTTAACTATTTTCAAATATAGCCACTGAAGCCGTTATTTTTGTACTTTTTGCTTTAATTCAAGCAAATGTAACGATAGTCATTCAAAAAACTGTTAAAATTCAATTTTCAACAAGAAATCGTTTTCACGGATTTTGTATCTTGAAGAAAAAAAACATGCGATTTTTTCGGTACATTTTTGAATGCATTTTTTTCTGGACAAATTTTTGACCGAATTCAGCTTAATTCTCTATAAAATACTCCTTAAAAGAGATTTCATCTCGATTGAACAATAAATAAAAATGTACCTCGACTTTTAATAACATTTTCAAAATCGACGTTTCACGGCCAGAAAAGCATATTTTGAGTATTTCTTAACTATTTTCAAATATAACCACTGAAGCCGTTATTTTTGTACATTTTACTTTAATTCAAGCAAATGTAACGAAATTCAATCAAAAAACTGTTAAAATTCAATTTTCAATAAGAAATCGTAGTCACGGATTTTGTATCTTGAAGAAAAAAACATGCGATTTTTTCGGTACATTTTTGAATGCATTTTTTTCTGGGCAAATTTTTTACCGAATTCAGCTTAATTCTCTATAAAATACTCCTTAAAAGTGATTTCATCTCGATTGAACAATAAATAAAAATGTACCTCGATTTTTAATAACATTTTCAAAATCGACGTTTCACGGCCAGAGAAGCATATTTTGAGTATTTCTTCACTATTTTCAAATTTAACCACTGAAAGCATAATGTTTGTACTTTTTGCTTTAATTCAAGCAAATGTAACGATATTCATTCAAAAAACTGTTAAAATTCAATTTTCAACAAGAAATCGTTGTCACGGATTTTGTATCTTGAAGAAAAAAAACATGCGATTTTTTCGGTACATTTTTAAATGCATTTTTTTCTGGACAAATTTTTGACCGAATTCCGCTTAATTCTCTATAAAATACTCCTTAAAAGTGATTTCATCTCGATTGAACAATAAATAAAAATGTACTTCGATTTTTAATAACATTTTCAAAATCGACGTTTCACGGCCAGAAAAGCATATTTTGAGTATTTCTTAACTATTTTCAAATATAACCACTGAAGCCGTTATTTTTGTACATTTTACTTTAATTCAAGCAAATGTAACGACATTCAATCAAAAAACTGTTAAAATTCAATTTTCAATAAGAAATCGTAGTCACGGATTTTGTATCTTGAAGAAAAAAAACATGCGATTTTTTCGGTACATTTTTGAATGCATTTTTTTCTGGACAAATTTTTTACCGAATTCAGCTTAATTCTCTATAAAAAACTCCTTAAAAGTGATTTCATCTCGATTGAACAATAAATAAAAATGTACCTCGATTTTTAATAACATTTTCAAAATCGACGTTTCACGGCCAGAGAAGCATATTTTGAGTATTTCTTCACTATTTTCAAATTTAACCACTGAAACCATAATTTTTGTACTTTTTGCTTTAATTCAAGCAAATGTAACGATATTCATTCAAAAAACTGTTAAAATTCAATTTTCAACAAGAAATCATTGTCATGGATTTTGTATCTTGAAGAAAAAAAACATGCGATTTTTTCGGTACATTTTTGAATGCATTTTTTTCTGGACAAATTTTTGACCGAATTCAGCTTAATTCTCTATAAAATACTCCTTAAAAGTGATTTCATCTCGATTGAACAATAAATAAAAATGTACCTCGATTTTTAATAACATTTTCAAAATCGACGTTTCACGGCCAGAGAAGCATATTTTGAGTATTTCTTCACTATTTTCAAATTTAACCACTGAAACCATAATTTTTGTACTTTTTGCTTTAATTCAAGCAAATGTAACGATATTCATTCAAAAAACTGTTAAAATTCAGTTTTCAACAAGAAATCGTTGTCACGGATTTTGTATCTTGAAGAAAAAAAACATGCGATTTTTTCGGTACATTTTTAAATGCATTTTTTTCTGGACAAATTTTTGACCGAATTCAGCTTAATTCTCTATAAAATACTCCTTAAAAGTGATTTCATCTCGATTGAACAATAAATAAAAATGTACCTCGATTTTTAATAACATTTTCAAAATCGACGTTTCACGGCCAAAAAAGCATATTTTGAGTATTTCTTAACTATTTTCAAATATAGCCACTGAAGCCGTTATTTTTGTACTTTTTGCTTTAATTCAAGCAAATGTAACGATAGTCATTAAAAAAACTGTTAAAATTCAATTTTCAACAAGAAATCGTTGTCACGGATTTTGTATCTTGAAGAAAAAAAACATGCGATTTTTTCGGTACATTTTTAAATGCATTTTTTTCTGGACAAATTTTTGACCGAATTCAGCTTAATTCTCTATAAAATACTCCTTAAAAGTGATTTCATCTCGATTGAACAATAAATAAAAATGTACTTCGATTTTAATTAACATTTTCAAAATCGACGTTTCACGGCCAGAAAAGCATATTTTGAGTATTTCTTAACTATTTTCAAATATAGCCACTGAAGCCGTTATTTTTGTACTTTTTGCTTTAATTCAAGCAAATGTAACGATAGACATTCAAAAAACTGTTAAAATTCAATTTTCAACAAGAAATCGTTTTCACGGATTTTGTATCTTGAAGAAAAAAAACATGCGATTTTTTCGGTACAATTTTGAATGCATTTTTTTCTGGACAAATTTTTGACCGAATTCAGCTTAATTCTCTATAAAATACTCCTTAAAAGAGATTTCATCTCGATTGAACAATAAATAAAAATGTACCTCGACTTTTAATAACATTTTCAAAATCGACGTTTCACGGCCAGAAAAGCATATTTTGAGTATTTCTTAACTATTTTCAAATATAACCACTGAAGCCGTTATTTTTGTACATTTTACTTTAATTCAAGCAAATGTAACGACATTCAATCAAAAAACTGTTAAAATTCAATTTTCAATAAGAAATCGTAGTCACGGATTTTGTATCTTGAAGAAAAAAACATGCGATTTTTTCGGTACATTTTTGAATGCATTTTTTTCTGGGCAAATTTTTTACCGAATTCAGCTTAATTCTCTATAAAATACTCCTTAAAAGTGATTTCATCTCGATTGAACAATAAATAAAAATGTACCTCGATTTTTAATAACATTTTCAAAATCGACGTTTCACGGCCAGAGAAGCATATTTTGAGTATTTCTTAACTATTTTCAAATATAACCACTGAAGCCGTTATTTTTGTACATTTTACTTTAATTCAAGCAAATGTAACGACATTCAATCAAAAAACTGTTAAAATTCAATTTTCAATAAGAAATCGTAGTCACGGATTTTGTATCTTGAAGAAAAAAAACATGCGATTTTTTCGGTACATTTTTGAATGCATTTTTTTCTGGACAAATTTTTTACCGAATTCAGCTTAATTCTCTATAAAAAACTCCTTAAAAGTGATTTCATCTCGATTGAACAATAAATAAAAATGTACCTCGATTTTTAATAACATTTTCAAAATCGACGTTTCACGGCCAGAGAAGCATATTTTGAGTATTTCTTCACTATTTTCAAATTTAACCACTGAAACCATAATTTTTGTACTTTTTGCTTTAATTCAAGCAAATGTAACGATATTCATTCAAAAAACTGTTAAAATTCAATTTTCAACAAGAAATCATTGTCATGGATTTTGTATCTTGAAGAAAAAAAACATGCGATTTTTTCGGTACATTTTTGAATGCATTTTTTTCTGGACAAATTTTTGACCGAATTCAGCTTAATTCTCTATAAAATACTCCTTAAAAGTGATTTCATCTCGATTGAACAATAAATAAAAATGTACCTCGATTTTTAATAACATTTTCAAAATCGACGTTTCACGGCCAGAGAAGCATATTTTGAGTATTTCTTCACTATTTTCAAATTTAACCACTGAAACCATAATTTTTGTACTTTTTGCTTTAATTCAAGCAAATGTAACGATATTCATTCAAAAAACTGTTAAAATTCAGTTTTCAACAAGAAATCGTTGTCACGGATTTTGTATCTTGAAGAAAAAAAACATGCGATTTTTTCGGTACATTTTTAAATGCATTTTTTTCTGGACAAATTTTTGACCGAATTCAGCTTAATTCTCTATAAAATACTCCTTAAAAGTGATTTCATCTCGATTGAACAATAAATAAAAATGTACTTCGATTTTTAATAACATTTTCAAAATCGACGTTTCACGGCCAGAAAAGCATATTTTGAGTATTTCTTAACTATTTTCAAATATAACCACTGAAGCCGTTATTTTTGTACATTTTACTTTAATTCAAGCAAATGTAACGACATTCAATCAAAAAACTGTTAAAATTCAATTTTCAATAAGAAATCGTAGTCACGGATTTTGTATCTTGAAGAAAAAAAACATGCGATTTTTTCGGTACATTTTTGAATGCATTTTTTTCTGGACAAATTTTTTACCGAATTCAGCTTAATTCTCTATAAAAAACTCCTTAAAAGTGATTTCATCTTGATTGAACAATAAATAAAAATGTACCTCGATTTTTAATAACATTTTCAAAATCGACGTTTCACGGCCAGAGAAGCATATTTTGAGTATTTCTTCACTATTTTCAAATTTAACCACTGAAACCATAATTTTTGTACTTTTTGCTTTAATTCAAGCAAATGTAACGATATTCATTCAAAAAACTGTTAAAATTCAATTTTCAACAAGAAATCATTGTCATGGATTTTGTATCTTGAAGAAAAAAAACATGCGATTTTTTCGGTACATTTTTGAATGCATTTTTTTCTGGACAAATTTTTGACCGAATTCAGCTTAATTCTCTATAAAATACTCCTTAAAAGTGATTTCATCTCGATTGAACAATAAATAAAAATGTACCTCGATTTTTAATAACATTTTCAAAATCGACGTTTCACGGCCAGAGAAGCATATTTTGAGTATTTCTTCACTATTTTCAAATTTAACCACTGAAACCATAATTTTTGTACTTTTTGCTTTAATTCAAGCAAATGTAACGATATTCATTCAAAAAACTGTTAAAATTCAGTTTTCAACAAGAAATCGTTGTCACGGATTTTGTATCTTGAAGAAAAAAACATGCGATTTTTTCGGTACATTTTTAAATGCATTTTTTTCTGGACAAATTTTTGACCGAATTCAGCTTAATTCTCTATAAAATACTCCTTAAAAGTGATTTCATCTCGATTGAACAAAAAATAAAAATGTACTTCGATTTTTAATAACATTTTCAAAATCGACGTTTCACGGCCAGAAAAGCATATTTTGAGTATTTCTTAACTATTTTCAAATATAACCACTGAAGCCGTTATTTTTGTACATTTTACTTTAATTCAAGCAAATGTAACGACATTCAATCAAAAAAATGTTAAAATTCAATTTTCAATAAGAAATCGTAGTCACGGATTTTGTATCTTGAAGAAAAAAAACATGCGATTTTTTCGGTACATTTTTGAATGCATTTTTTTCTGGACAAATTTTTGACCGAATTCAGCTTAATTCTCTATAAAATACTCCTTAAAAGTGATTTCATCTCGATTGAACAATAAATAAAAATGTACCTCGATTTTTAATAACATTTTCAAAATCGACGTTTCACGGCCAAAAAAGCATATTTTGAGTATTTCTTAACTATTTTCAAATATAGCCACTGAAGCCGTTATTTTTGTACTTTTTGCTTTAATTCAAGCAAATGTAACGATAGTCATTCAAAAAAGTGTTAAAATTCAATTTTCAACAAGAAATCGTTGTCACGGATTTTGTATCTTGAAGAAAAAAAACATGCGATTTTTTCGGTACATTTTTAAATGCATTTTTTTCTGGACAAATTTTTGACCGAATTCAGCTTAATTCTCTATAAAATACTCCTTAAAAGTGATTTCATCTCGATTGAACAATAAATAAAAATGTACTTCGATTTTAATTAACATTTTCAAAATCGACGTTTCACGGCCAGAAAAGCATATTTTGAGTATTTCTTAACTATTTTCAAATATAGCCACTGAAGCCGTTATTTTTGTACTTTTTGCTTTAATTCAAGCAAATGTAACGATAGTCATTCAAAAAACTGTTAAAATTCAATTTTCAACAAGAAATCGTTTTCACGGATTTTGTATCTTGAAGAAAAAAAACATGCGATTTTTTCGGTACATTTTTGAATGCATTTTTTTCTGGACAAATTTTTGACCGAATTCAGCTTAATTCTCTATAAAATACTCCTTAAAAGAGATTTCATCTCGATTGAACAATAAATAAAAATGTACCTCGACTTTTAATAACATTTTCAAAATCGACGTTTCACGGCCAGAAAAGCATATTTTGAGTATTTCTTAACTATTTTCAAATATAACCACTGAAGCCGTTATTTTTGTACATTTTACTTTAATTCAAGCAAATGTAACGAAATTCAATCAAAAAACTGTTAAAATTCAATTTTCAATAAGAAATCGTAGTCACGGATTTTGTATCTTGAAGAAAAAAACATGCGATTTTTTCGGTACATTTTTGAATGCATTTTTTTCTGGGCAAATTTTTTACCGAATTCAGCTTAATTCTCTATAAAATACTCCTTAAAAGTGATTTCATCTCGATTGAACAATAAATAAAAATGTACCTCGATTTTTAATAACATTTTCAAAATCGACGTTTCACGGCCAGAGAAGCATATTTTGAGTATTTCTTCACTATTTTCAAATTTAACCACTGAAAGCATAATGTTTGTACTTTTTGCTTTAATTCAAGCAAATGTAACGATATTCATTCAAAAAACTGTTAAAATTCAATTTTCAACAAGAAATCGTTGTCACGGATTTTGTATCTTGAAGAAAAAAAACATGCGATTTTTTCGGTACATTTTTAAATGCATTTTTTTCTGGACAAATTTTTGACCGAATTCCGCTTAATTCTCTATAAAATACTCCTTAAAAGTGATTTCATCTCGATTGAACAATAAATAAAAATGTACTTCGATTTTTAATAACATTTTCAAAATCGACGTTTCACGGCCAGAAAAGCATATTTTGAGTATTTCTTAACTATTTTCAAATATAACCACTGAAGCCGTTATTTTTGTACATTTTACTTTAATTCAAGCAAATGTAACGACATTCAATCAAAAAACTGTTAAAATTCAATTTTCAATAAGAAATCGTAGTCACGGATTTTGTATCTTGAAGAAAAAAAACATGCGATTTTTTCGGTACATTTTTGAATGCATTTTTTTCTGGACAAATTTTTTACCGAATTCAGCTTAATTCTCTATAAAAAACTCCTTAAAAGTGATTTCATCTCGATTGAACAATAAATAAAAATGTACCTCGATTTTTAATAACATTTTCAAAATCGACGTTTCACGGCCAGAGAAGCATATTTTGAGTATTTCTTCACTATTTTCAAATTTAACCACTGAAACCATAATTTTTGTACTTTTTGCTTTAATTCAAGCAAATGTAACGATATTCATTCAAAAAACTGTTAAAATTCAATTTTCAACAAGAAATCATTGTCATGGATTTTGTATCTTGAAGAAAAAAAACATGCGATTTTTTCGGTACATTTTTGAATGCATTTTTTTCTGGACAAATTTTTGACCGAATTCAGCTTAATTCTCTATAAAATACTCCTTAAAAGTGATTTCATCTCGATTGAACAATAAATAAAAATGTACCTCGATTTTTAATAACATTTTCAAAATCGACGTTTCACGGCCAGAGAAGCATATTTTGAGTATTTCTTCACTATTTTCAAATTTAACCACTGAAACCATAATTTTTGTACTTTTTGCTTTAATTCAAGCAAATGTAACGATATTCATTCAAAAAACTGTTAAAATTCAGTTTTCAACAAGAAATCGTTGTCACGGATTTTGTATCTTGAAGAAAAAAAACATGCGATTTTTTCGGTACATTTTTAAATGCATTTTTTTCTGGACAAATTTTTGACCGAATTCAGCTTAATTCTCTATAAAATACTCCTTAAAAGTGATTTCATCTCGATTGAACAAAAAATAAAAATGTACTTCGATTTTTAATAACATTTTCAAAATCGACGTTTCACGGCCAGAAAAGCATATTTTGAGTATTTCTTAACTATTTTCAAATATAACCACTGAAGCCGTTATTTTTGTACATTTTACTTTAATTCAAGCAAATGTAACGACATTCAATCAAAAAAATGTTAAAATTCAATTTTCAATAAGAAATCGTAGTCACGGATTTTGTATCTTGAAGAAAAAAAACATGCGATTTTTTCGGTACATTTTTGAATGCATTTTTTTCTGGACAAATTTTTTACCGAATTCAGCTTAATTCTCTATAAAATACTCCTTAAAAGTGATTTCATCTCGATTGAACAATAAATAAAAATGTACCTCGATTTTTAATAACATTTTCAAAATCGACGTTTCACGGCCAAAAAAGCATATTTTGAGTATTTCTTAACTATTTTCAAATATAGCCACTGAAGCCGTTATTTTTGTACTTTTTGCTTTAATTCAAGCAAATGTAACGATAGTCATTAAAAAAACTGTTAAAATTCAATTTTCAACAAGAAATCGTTGTCACGGATTTTGTATCTTGAAGAAAAAAAACATGCGATTTTTTCGGTACATTTTTAAATGCATTTTTTTCTGGACAAATTTTTGACCGAATTCAGCTTAATTCTCTATAAAATACTCCTTAAAAGTGATTTCATCTCGATTGAACAATAAATAAAAATGTACTTCGATTTTAATTAACATTTTCAAAATCGACGTTTCACGGCCAGAAAAGCATATTTTGAGTATTTCTTAACTATTTTCAAATATAGCCACTGAAGCCGTTATTTTTGTACTTTTTGCTTTAATTCAAGCAAATGTAACGATAGTCATTCAAAAAACTGTTAAAATTCAATTTTCAACAAGAAATCGTTTTCACGGATTTTGTATCTTGAAGAAAAAAAACATGCGATTTTTTCGGTACAATTTTGAATGCATTTTTTTCTGGACAAATTTTTGACCGAATTCAGCTTAATTCTCTATAAAATACTCCTTAAAAGAGATTTCATCTCGATTGAACAATAAATAAAAATGTACCTCGACTTTTAATAACATTTTCAAAATCGACGTTTCACGGCCAGAAAAGCATATTTTGAGTATTTCTTAACTATTTTCAAATATAACCACTGAAGCCGTTATTTTTGTACATTTTACTTTAATTCAAGCAAATGTAACGACATTCAATCAAAAAACTGTTAAAATTCAATTTTCAATAAGAAATCGTAGTCACGGATTTTGTATCTTGAAGAAAAAAACATGCGATTTTTTCGGTACATTTTTGAATGCATTTTTTTCTGGGCAAATTTTTTACCGAATTCAGCTTAATTCTCTATAAAATACTCCTTAAAAGTGATTTCATCTCGATTGAACAATAAATAAAAATGTACCTCGATTTTTAATAACATTTTCAAAATCGACGTTTCACGGCCAGAGAAGCATATTTTGAGTATTTCTTAACTATTTTCAAATATAACCACTGAAGCCGTTATTTTTGTACATTTTACTTTAATTCAAGCAAATGTAACGACATTCAATCAAAAAACTGTTAAAATTCAATTTTCAATAAGAAATCGTAGTCACGGATTTTGTATCTTGAAGAAAAAAACATGCGATTTTTTCGGTACATTTTTGAATGCATTTTTTTCTGGGCAAATTTTTTACCGAATTCAGCTTAATTCTCTATAAAATACTCCTTAAAAGTGATTTCATCTCGATTGAACAATAAATAAAAATGTACCTCGATTTTTAATAACATTTTCAAAATCGACGTTTCACGGCCAGAGAAGCATATTTTGAGTATTTCTTAACTATTTTCAAATATAACCACTGAAGCCGTTATTTTTGTACATTTTACTTTAATTCAAGCAAATGTAACGACATTCAATCAAAAAACTGTTAAAATTCAATTTTCAATAAGAAATCGTAGTCACGGATTTTGTATCTTGAAGAAAAAAACATGCGATTTTTTCGGTACATTTTTGAATGCATTTTTTTCTGGGCAAATTTTTTACCGAATTCAGCTTAATTCTCTATAAAATACTCCTTAAAAGTGATTTCATCTCGATTGAACAATAAATAAAAATGTACCTCGATTTTTAATAACATTTTCAAAATCGACGTTTCACGGCCAGAGAAGCATATTTTGAGTATTTCTTCACTATTTTCAAATTTAACCACTGAAACCATAATGTTTGTACTTTTTGCTTTAATTCAAGCAAATGTAACGATATTCATTCAAAAAACTGTTAAAATTCAATTTTCAACAAGAAATCGTTGTCACGGATTTTGTATCTTGAAGAAAAAAAACATGCGATTTTTTCGGTACATTTTTAAATGCATTTTTTTCTGGACAAATTTTTGACCGAATTCCGCTTAATTCTCTATAAAATACTCCTTAAAAGTGATTTCATCTCGATTGAACAATAAATAAAAATGTACTTCGATTTTTAATAACATTTTCAAAATCGACATTTCACGGCCAGAAAAGCATATTTTGAGTATTTCTTAACTATTTTCAAATATAGCCACTGAAGCCGTTATTTTTGTACTTTTTGCTTTAATTCAAGCAAATGTAACGATAGTCATTCAAAAAACTGTTAAAATTCAATTTTCAACAAGAAATCGTTGTCACGGATTTTGTATCTTGAAGAAGAAAAACATGCGATTTTTTCGGTACATTTTTGAATGCATTTTTTTCTGGACAAATTTTTGACCGAATTCAGCTTAATTCTCTATAAAATACTCCTTAAAAGTGATTTCATCTCGATTGAACAATAAATAAAAATGTACCTCGATTTTTAATAACATTTTCAAAATCGACGTTTCACGGCCAGAAAAGCATATTTTGAGTATTTCTTAACTATTTTCAAATATAGCCACTGAAGCCGTTATTTTTGTACTTTTTGCTTTAATTCAAGCAAATGTAACGATAGTCATTCAAAAAACTGTTAAAATTCAATTTTCAACAAGAAATCGTTGTCACGGATTTTGTATCTTGAAGAAAAAAAACATACGATTTTTTCGGTACATTTTTGAATGCATTTTTTTCTGGACAAATTTTTTACCGAATTCAGCTTAATTCTCTATAAAATACTCCTTAAAAGTGATTTCATCTCGATTGAACAATAAATAAAAATGTACCTCGATTTTTAATAACATTTTCAAAATCGACGTTTCACGGCCAGAAAAGCATATTTTGATATTTTCTTAACTATTTTCAAATATAACCACTGAAGCCGTTATTTTTGTACATTTTGCTTTAATTCAAGCAAATGTAACGACATTCAATCAAAAAACTGTTAAAATTCAATTTTCAATAAGAAATCGTAGTCACGGAATTTGTATCTTGAAGAAAAAAACATGCGACTTTTTCGGTACATTTTTGAATGCATTTTTTTCTGGACAAATTTTTTACCGAATTCAGCTTAATGCTCTATAAAATACTCCTTAAAAGTGATTTCATCTCGATTGAACAATAAATAAAAATGTACCTCGATTTTTAATAACATTTTCAAAATCGACGTTTCACGGCCAGAAAAGCATATTTTGAGTATTTCTTAACTATTTTCAAATATAGCCACTGAAGCCGTTATTTTTGTACTTTTTGCTTTAATTCAAGCAAATGTAACGATAGTCATTCAAAAAACTGTTAAAATTCAATTTTCAACAAGAAATCGTTGTCACGGATTTTGTATCTTGAAGAAAAAAAACATACGATTTTTTCGGTACATTTTTGAATGCATTTTTTTCTGGACAAATTTTTTACCGAATTCAGCTTAATGCTCTATAAAATACTCCTTAAAAGAGATTTCATCTCGATTGAACAATAAATAAAAATGTACCTCGACTTTTAATAACATTTTCAAAATCGACGTTTCACGGCCAGAAAAGCATATTTTGAGTATTTCTTAACTATTTTCAAATATAACCACTGAAGCCGTTATTTTTGTACATTTTACTTTAATTCAAGCAAATGTAACGACATTCAATCAAAAAATTGTTAAAATTCAATTTTCAATAAGAAATCGTAGTCACGGATTTTGTATCTTGAAGAAAAAAACATGCGATTTTTTCGGTACATTTTTGAATGCATTTTTTTCTGGACAAATTTTTTACCGAATTCAGCTTAATTCTCTATAAAATACTCCTTAAAAGTGATTTCATCTCGATTGAACAATAAATAAAAATGTACCTCGATTTTTAATAACATTTTCAAAATCGACGTTTCACGGCCAGAAAAGCATATTTTGAGTATTTCTTAACTATTTTCAAATATAGCCACTGAAGCCGTTATTTTTGTACTTTTTGCTTTAATTCAAGCAAATGTAACGATAGTCATTCAAAAAACTGTTAAAATTCAATTTTCAACAAGAAATCGTTGTCACGGATTTTGTATCTTGAAGAAAAAAAACATGCGATTTTTTCGGTACATTTTTGAATGCATTTTTTTCTGGACAAATTTTTGACCGAATTCAGCTTAATTCTCTATAAAATACTCCTTAAAAGAGATTTCATCTCGATTGAACAATAAATAAAAATGTACCTCGACTTTTAATAACATTTTCAAAATCGACGTTTCACGGCCAGAAAAGCATATTTTGAGTATTTCTTAACTATTTTCAAATATAACCACTGAAGCCGTTATTTTTGTACATTTTACTTTAATTCAAGCAAATGTAACGACATTCAATCAAAAAACTGTTAAAATTCAATTTTCAATAAGAAATCGTAGTCACGGATTTTGTATCTTGAAGAAAAAAACATGCGATTTTTTCGGTACATTTTTGAATGCATTTTTTTCTGGGCAAATTTTTTACCGAATTCAGCTTAATTCTCTATAAAATACTCCTTTAAAGTGATTTCATCTCGATTGAACAATAAATAAAAATGTACCTCGATTTTTAATAACATTTTCAAAATCGACGTTTCACGGCCAGAGAAGCATATTTTGAGTATTTCTTAACTATTTTCAAATATAACCACTGAAGCCGTTATTTTTGTACATTTTACTTTAATTCAAGCAAATGTAACGACATTCAATCAAAAAACTGTTAAAATTCAATTTTCAATAAGAAATCGTAGTCACGGATTTTGTATCTTGAAGAAAAAAACATGCGATTTTTTCGGTACATTTTTGAATGCATTTTTTTCTGGGCAAATTTTTTACCGAATTCAGCTTAATTCTCTATAAAATACTCCTTAAAAGTGATTTCATCTCGATTGAACAATAAATAAAAATGTACCTCGATTTTTAATAACATTTTCAAAATCGACGTTTCACGGCCAGAGAAGCATATTTTGAGTATTTCTTAACTATTTTCAAATATAACCACTGAAGCCGTTATTTTTGTACATTTTACTTTAATTCAAGCAAATGTAACGACATTCAATCAAAAAACTGTTAAAATTCAATTTTCAATAAGAAATCGTAGTCACGGATTTTGTATCTTGAAGAAAAAAACATGCGATTTTTTCGGTACATTTTTGAATGCATTTTTTTCTGGGCAAATTTTTTACCGAATTCAGCTTAATTCTCTATAAAATACTCCTTAAAAGTGATTTCATCTCGATTGAACAATAAATAAAAATGTACCTCGATTTTTAATAACATTTTCAAAATCGACGTTTCACGGCCAGAGAAGCATATTTTGAGTATTTCTTAACTATTTTCAAATATAACCACTGAAGCCGTTATTTTTGTACATTTTACTTTAATTCAAGCAAATGTAACGACATTCAATCAAAAAACTGTTAAAATTCAATTTTCAATAAGAAATCGTAGTCACGGATTTTGTATCTTGAAGAAAAAAACATGCGATTTTTTCGGTACATTTTTGAATGCATTTTTTTCTGGGCAAATTTTTTACCGAATTCAGCTTAATTCTCTATAAAATACTCCTTAAAAGTGATTTCATCTCGATTGAACAATAAATAAAAATGTACCTCGATTTTTAATAACATTTTCAAAATCGACGTTTCACGGCCAGAGAAGCATATTTTGAGTATTTCTTAACTATTTTCAAATATAACCACTGAAGCCGTTATTTTTGTACATTTTACTTTATTTCAAGCAAATGTAACGACATTCAATCAAAAAACTGTTAAAATTCAATTTTCAATAAGAAATTGTAGTCACGGATTTTGTATCTTGAAGAAAAAAACATGCGATTTTTTCGGTACATTTTTGAATGCATTTTTTTCTGGGCAAATTTTTTACCGAATTCAGCTTAATTCTCTATAAAATACTCCTTAAAAGTGATTTCATCTCGATTGAACAATAAATAAAAATGTACCTCGATTTTTAATAACATTTTCAAAATCGACGTTTCACGGCCAGAGAAGCATATTTTGAGTATTTCTTCACTATTTTCAAATTTAACCACTGAAACCATAATGTTTGTACTTTTTGCTTTAATTCAAGCAAATGTAACGATATTCATTCAAAAAACTGTTAAAATTCAATTTTCAACAAGAAATCGTTGTCACGGATTTTGTATCTTGAAGAAAAAAAACATGCGATTTTTTCGGTACATTTTTAAATGCATTTTTTTCTGGACAAATTTTTGACCGAATTCCGCTTAATTCTCTATAAAATACTCCTTAAAAGTGATTTCATCTCGATTGAACAATAAATAAAAATGTACTTCGATTTTTAATAACATTTTCAAAATCGACATTTCACGGCCAGAAAAGCATATTTTGAGTATTTCTTAACTATTTTCAAATATAGCCACTGAAGCCGTTATTTTTGTACTTTTTGCTTTAATTCAAGCAAATGTAACGATAGTCATTCAAAAAACTGTTAAAATTCAATTTTCAACAAGAAATCGTTGTCACGGATTTTGTATCTTGAAGAAGAAAAACATGCGATTTTTTCGGTACATTTTTGAATGCATTTTTTTCTTTACAAATTTTTGACCGAATTCAGCTTAATTCTCTATAAAATACTCCTTAAAAGTGATTTCATCTCGATTGAACAATAAATAAAAATGTACCTCGATTTTTAATAACATTTTCAAAATCGACGTTTCACGGCCAGAAAAGCATATTTTGAGTATTTCTTAACTATTTTCAAATATAGCCACTGAAGCCGTTATTTTTGTACTTTTTGCTTTAATTCAAGCAAATGTAACGATAGTCATTCAAAAAACTGTTAAAATTCAATTTTCAACAAGAAATCGTTGTCACGGATTTTGTATCTTGAAGAAAAAAAACATACGATTTTTTCGGTACATTTTTGAATGCATTTTTTTCTGGACAAATTTTTTACCGAATTCAGCTTAATTCTCTATAAAATACTCCTTAAAAGTGATTTCATCTCGATTGAACAATAAATAAAAATGTACCTCGATTTTTAATAACATTTTCAAAATCGACGTTTCACGGCCAGAAAAGCATATTTTGATATTTTCTTAACTATTTTCAAATATAACCACTGAAGCCGTTATTTTTGTACATTTTGCTTTAATTCAAGCAAATGTAACGACATTCAATCAAAAAACTGTTAAAATTCAATTTTCAATAAGAAATCGTAGTCACGGAATTTGTATCTTGAAGAAAAAAACATGCGACTTTTTCGGTACATTTTTGAATGCATTTTTTTCTGGACAAATTTTTTACCGAATTCAGCTTAATGCTCTATAAAATACTCCTTAAAAGAGATTTCATCTCGATTGAACAATAAATAAAAATGTACCTCGACTTTTAATAACATTTTCAAAATCGACGTTTCACGGCCAGAAAAGCATATTTTGAGTATTTCTTAACTATTTTCAAATATAACCACTGAAGCCGTTATTTTTGTACATTTTACTTTAATTCAAGCAAATGTAACGACATTCAATCAAAAAACTGTTAAAATTCAATTTTCAATAAGAAATCGTAGTCACGGAATTTGTATCTTGAAGAAAAAAACATGCGACTTTTTCGGTACATTTTTGAATGCATTTTTTTCTGGACAAATTTTTTACCGAATTCAGCTTAATGCTCTATAAAATACTCCTTAAAAGAGATTTCATCTCGATTGAACAATAAATAAAAATGTACCTCGACTTTTAATAACATTTTCAAAATCGACGTTTCACGGCCAGAAAAGCATATTTTGAGTATTTCTTAACTATTTTCAAATATAACCACTGAAGCCGTTATTTTTGTACATTTTACTTTAATTCAAGCAAATGTAACGACATTCAATCAAAAAATTGTTAAAATTCAATTTTCAATAAGAAATCGTAGTCAAGGATTTTGTATCTTGAAGAAAAAAACATGCGATTTTTTCGGTACATTTTTGAATGCATTTTTTTCTGGACAAATTTTTTACCGAATTCAGCTTAATTCTCTATAAAATACTCCTTAAAAGTGATTTCATCTCGATTGAACAATAAATAAAAATGTACCTCGATTTTTAATAACATTTTCAAAATCGACGTTACACGGCCAAAAAAGCATATTTTGAGTATTTCTTAACTATTTTCAAATATAGCCACTGAAGCCGTTATTTTTGTACTTTTTGCTTTAATTCAAGCAAATGTAACGATAGTCATTCAAAAAACTGTTAAAATTCAATTTTCAACAAGAAATCGTTGTCACGGATTTTGTATCTTGAAGAAAAAAAACATGCGATTTTTTCGGTACATTTTTAAATGCATTTTTTTCTGGGCAAATTTTTGACCGAATTCAGCTTAATTCTCTATAAAATACTCCTTAAAAGTGATTTCATCTCGATTGAACAATAAATAAAAATGTACTTCGATTTTTAATAACATTTTCAAAATCGACGTTTCACGGCCAGAAAAGCATATTTTGAGTATTTCTTAACTATTTTCAAATATAACCACTGAAGCCGTTATTTTTGTACATTTTACTTTAATTCAAGCAAATGTAACGACATTCAATCAAAAAACTGTTAAAATTCAATTTTCAATAAGAAATCGTAGTCACGGAATTTGTATCTTGAAGAAAAAAACATGCGACTTTTTCGGTACATTTTTGAATGCATTTTTTTCTGGACAAATTTTTTACCGAATTCAGCTTAATGCTCTATAAAATACTCCTTAAAAGAGATTTCATCTCGATTGAACAATAAATAAAAATGTACCTCGACTTTTAATAACATTTTCAAAATCGACGTTTCACGGCCAGAAAAGCATATTTTGAGTATTTCTTAACTATTTTCAAATATAACCACTGAAGCCGTTATTTTTGTACATTTTACTTTAATTCAAGCAAATGTAACGACATTCAATCAAAAAATTGTTAAAATTCAATTTTCAATAAGAAATCGTAGTCACGGATTTTGTATCTTGAAGAAAAAAACATGCGATTTTTTCGGTACATTTTTGAATGCATTTTTTTCTGGACAAATTTTTTACCGAATTCAGCTTAATTCTCTATAAAATACTCCTTAAAAGTGATTTCATCTCGATTGAACAATAAATAAAAATGTACCTCGATTTTTAATAACATTTTCAAAATCGACGTTTCACGGCCAGAAAAGCATATTTTGAGTATTTCTTAACTATTTTCAAATATAGCCACTGAAGCCGTTATTTTTGTACTTTTTGCTTTAATTCAAGCAAATATAACGATAGTCATTCAAAAAACTGTTAAAATTCAATTTTCAACAAGAAATCGTTGTCACGGATTTTGTATCTTGAAGAAAAAAAACATGCGATTTTTTCGGTACATTTTTGAATGCATTTTTTTCTGGACAAATTTTTGACCGAATTCAGCTTAATTCTCTATAAAATACTCCTTAAAAGTGATTTCATCTCGATTGAACAATAAATAAAAATGTACCTCGATTTTTAATAACATTTTCAAAATCGACGTTTCACGGCCAGAGAAGCATATTTTGAGTATTTCTTCACTATTTTCAAATTTAACCACTGAAACCATAATTTTTGTACTTTTTGCTTTAATTCAAGCAGATGTAACGATATTCATTCAAAAAACTGTTAAAATTCAATTTTCAACAAGAAATCGTTGTCACGGATTTTGTATCTTGAAGAAAAAAAACATGCGATTTTTTCGGTACATTTTTAAGTGCATTTTTTTCTGGACAAATTTTTGACCGAATTCAGCTTAATTCTCTATAAAATACTCCTTAAAAGTGATTTCATCTCGATTGAACAATAAATAAAAATGTACTTCGATTTTTAATAACATTTTCAAAATCGACGTTTCACGGCCAGAAAAGCATATTTTGAGTATTTCTTAACTATTTTCAAATATAACCACTGAAGCCGTTATTTTTGTACATTTTACTTTAATTCAAGCAAATGTAACGACATTCAATCAAAAAACTGTTAAAATTCAATTTTCAACAAGAAATCGTAGTCACGGAATTTGTATCTTGAAGAAAAAAACATGCGACTTTTTCGGTACATTTTTGAATGCATTTTTTTCTGGACAAATTTTTTACCGAATTCAGCTTAATGCTCTATAAAATACTCCTTAAAAGAGATTTCATCTCGATTGAACAATAAATAAAAATGTACCTCGACTTTTAATAACATTTTCAAAATCGACGTTTCACGGCCAGAAAAGCATATTTTGAGTATTTCTTAACTATTTTCAAATATAACCACTGAAGCCGTTATTTTTGTACATTTTACTTTAATTCAAGCAAATGTAACGACATTCAATCAAAAAATTGTTAAAATTCAATTTTCAATAAGAAATCGTAGTCACGGATTTTGTATCTTGAAGAAAAAAACATGCGATTTTTTCGGTACATTTTTGAATGCATTTTTTTCTGGACAAATTTTTTACCGAATTCAGCTTAATTCTCTATAAAATACTCCTTAAAAGTGATTTCATCTCGATTGAACAATAAATAAAAATGTACCTCGATTTTTAATAACATTTTCAAAATCGACGTTTCACGGCCAGAAAAGCATATTTTGAGTATTTCTTAACTATTTTCAAATATAGCCACTGAAGCCGTTATTTTTGTACTTTTTGCTTTAATTCAAGCAAATATAACGATAGTCATTCAAAAAACTGTTAAAATTCAATTTTCAACAAGAAATCGTTGTCACGGATTTTGTATCTTGAAGAAAAAAAACATGCGATTTTTTCGGTACATTTTTGAATGCATTTTTTTCTGGACAAATTTTTGACCGAATTCAGCTTAATTCTCTATAAAATACTCCTTAAAAGTGATTTCATCTCGATTGAACAATAAATAAAAATGTACCTCGATTTTTAATAACATTTTCAAAATCGACGTTTCACGGCCAGAGAAGCATATTTTGAGTATTTCTTCACTATTTTCAAATTTAACCACTGAAACCATAATTTTTGTACTTTTTGCTTTAATTCAAGCAGATGTAACGATATTCATTCAAAAAACTGTTAAAATTCAATTTTCAACAAGAAATCGTTGTCACGGATTTTGTATCTTGAAGAAAAAAAACATGCGATTTTTTCGGTACATTTTTAAGTGCATTTTTTTCTGGACAAATTTTTGACCGAATTCAGCTTAATTCTCTATAAAATACTCCTTAAAAGTGATTTCATCTCGATTGAACAATAAATAAAAATGTACTTCGATTTTTAATAACATTTTCAAAATCGACGTTTCACGGCCAGAAAAGCATATTTTGAGTATTTCTTAACTATTTTCAAATATAACCACTGAAGCCGTTATTTTTGTACATTTTACTTTAATTCAAGCAAATGTAACGACATTCAATCAAAAAACTGTTAAAATTCAATTTTCAATAAGAAATCGTAGTCACGGATTTTGTATCTTGAAGAAAAAAAACATGCGATTTTTTCGGTACATTTTTGAATGCATTTTTTTCTGGACAAATGTTTTACCGAATTCAGCTTAATTCTCTATAAAAAACTCCTTAAAAGTGATTTCATCTCGATTGAACAATAAATAAAAATGTACCTCGATTTTTAATAACATTTTCAAAATCGACGTTTCACGGCCAGAGAAGCATATTTTGAGTATTTCTTCACTATTTTCAAATTTAACCACTGAAACCATAATTTTTGTACTTTTTGCTTTAATTCAAGCAAATGTAACGATATTCATTCAAAAAACTGTTAAAATTCAATTTTCAACAAGAAATCATTGTCATGGATTTTGTATCTTGAAGAAAAAAAACATGCGATTTTTTCGGTACATTTTTGAATGCATTTTTTTCTGGACAAATTTTTGACCGAATTCAGCTTAATTCTCTATAAAATACTCCTTAAAAGTGATTTCATCTCGATTGAACAATAAATAAAAATGTACCTCGATTTTTAATAACATTTTCAAAATCGACGTTTCACGGCCAGAGAAGCATATTTTGAGTATTTCTTCACTATTTTCAAATTTAACCACTGAAACCATAATTTTTGTACTTTTTGCTTTAATTCAAGCAAATGTAACGATATTCATTCAAAAAACTGTTAAAATTCAGTTTTCAACAAGAAATCGTTGTCACGGATTTTGTATCTTGAAGAAAAAAAACATGCGATTTTTTCGGTACATTTTTAAATGCATTTTTTTCTGGACAAATTTTTGACCGAATTCAGCTTAATTCTCTATAAAATACTCCTTAAAAGTGATTTCATCTCGATTGAACAAAAAATAAAAATGTACTTCGATTTTTAATAACATTTTCAAAATCGACGTTTCACGGCCAGAAAAGCATATTTTGAGTATTTCTTAACTATTTTCAAATATAACCACTGAAGCCGTTATTTTTGTACATTTTACTTTAATTCAAGAAAATGTAACGACATTCAATCAAAAAAATGTTAAAATTCAATTTTCAATAAGAAATCGTAGTCACGGATTTTGTATCTTGAAGAAAAAAAACATGCGATTTTTTCGGTACATTTTTGAATGCATTTTTTTCTGGACAAATTTTTTACCGAATTCAGCTTAATTCTCTATAAAATACTCCTTAAAAGTGATTTCATCTCGATTGAACAATAAATAAAAATGTACCTCGATTTTTAATAACATTTTCAAAATCGACGTTTCACGGCCAAAAAAGCATATTTTGAGTATTTCTTAACTATTTTCAAATATAGCCACTGAAGCCGTTATTTTTGTACTTTTTGCTTTAATTCAAGCAAATGTAACGATAGTCATTCAAAAAACTGTTAAAATTCAATTTTCAACAAGAAATCGTTGTCACGGATTTTGTATCTTGAAGAAAAAAAACATGCGATTTTTTCGGTACATTTTTAAATGCATTTTTTTCTGGACAAATTTTTGACCGAATTCAGCTTAATTCTCTATAAAATACTCCTTAAAAGTGATTTCATCTCGATTGAACAATAAATAAAAATGTACTTCGATTTTAATTAACATTTTCAAAATCGACGTTTCACGGCCAGAAAAGCATATTTTGAGTATTTCTTAACTATTTTCAAATATAGCCACTGAAGCCGTTATTTTTGTACTTTTTGCTTTAATTCAAGCAAATGTAACGATAGTCATTCAAAAAACTGTTAAAATTCAATTTTCAACAAGAAATCGTTTTCACGGATTTTGTATCTTGAAGAAAAAAAACATGCGATTTTTTCGGTACATTTTTGAATGCATTTTTTTCTGGACAAATTTTTGACCGAATTCAGCTTAATTCTCTATAAAATACTCCTTAAAAGAGATTTCATCTCGATTGAACAATAAATAAAAATGTACCTCGACTTTTAATAACATTTTCAAAATCGACGTTTCACGGCCAGAAAAGCATATTTTGAGTATTTCTTAACTATTTTCAAATATAGCCACTGAAGCCGTTATTTTTGTACTTTTTGCTTTAATTCAAGCAAATGTAACGATAGTCATTCAAAAAACTGTTAAAATTCAATTTTCAACAAGAAATCGTTGTTACGGATTTTGTATCTTGAAGAAAAAAAACATACGATTTTTTCGGTACATTTTTGAATGCATTTTTTTCTGGTCAAATTTTTGACCGAATTCAGCTTAATTCTCTATAAAATACTCCTTAAAAGTGATTTCATCTCGATTGAACAATAAATAAAAATGTACCTCGATTTTTAATAACATTTTCAAAATCGACGTTTCACGGCCAGAAAAGCATATTTTGAGTATTTCTTAACTATTTTCAAATATAACCACTGAAGCCGTTATTTTTGTACATTTTACTTTAATTCAAGCAAATGTAACGACATTCAATCAAAAAACTGTTAAAATTCAATTTTCAATAAGAAATCGTAGTCACGGATTTTGTATCTTGAAGAAAAAAACATGCGATTTTTTCGGTACATTTTTGAATGCATTTTTTTCTGTACAAATTTTTTACCGAATTCAGCTTAATTCTCTATAAAATACTCCTTAAAAGTGATTTCATCTCGATTGACCAATAAATAAAAATGTACCTCGATTTTTAATAACATTTTCAAAATCGACGTTTCACGGCCAGAGAAGCATATTTTGAGTATTTCTTCACTATTTTCAAATTTAACCACTGAAACCATAATTTTTGTACTTTTTGCTTTAATTCAAGCAGATGTAACGATATTCATTCAAAAAACTGTTAAAATTCAATTTTCAACAAGAAATCGTTGTCACGGATTTTGTATCTTGAAGAAAAAAAACATGCGATTTTTTCGGTACATTTTTAAGTGCATTTTTTTCTGGACAAATTTTTGACCGAATTCAGCTTAATTCTCTATAAAATACTCCTTAAAAGTGATTTCATCTCGATTGAACAATAAATAAAAATGTACTTCGATTTTTAATAACATTTTCAAAATCGACGTTTCACGGCCAGAAAAGCATATTTTGAGTATTTCTTAACTATTTTCAAATATAACCACTGAAGCCGTTATTTTTGTACATTTTACTTTAATTCAAGCAAATGTAACGACATTCAATCAAAAAACTGTTAAAATTCAATTTTCAATAAGAAATCGTAGTCACGGATTTTGTATCTTGAAGAAAAAAAACATGCGATTTTTTCGGTACATTTTTGAATGCATTTTTTTCTGGACAAATGTTTTACCGAATTCAGCTTAATTCTCTATAAAAAACTCCTTAAAAGTGATTTCATCTCGATTGAACAATAAATAAAAATGTACCTCGATTTTTAATAACATTTTCAAAATCGACGTTTCACGGCCAGAGAAGCATATTTTGAGTATTTCTTCACTATTTTCAAATTTAACCACTGAAACCATAATTTTTGTACTTTTTGCTTTAATTCAAGCAAATGTAACGATATTCATTCAAAAAACTGTTAAAATTCAATTTTCAACAAGAAATCATTGTCATGGATTTTGTATCTTGAAGAAAAAAAACATGCGATTTTTTCGGTACATTTTTGAATGCATTTTTTTCTGGACAAATTTTTGACCGAATTCAGCTTAATTCTCTATAAAATACTCCTTAAAAGTGATTTCATCTCGATTGAACAATAAATAAAAATGTACCTCGATTTTTAATAACATTTTCAAAATCGACGTTTCACGGCCAGAGAAGCATATTTTGAGTATTTCTTCACTATTTTCAAATTTAACCACTGAAACCATAATTTTTGTACTTTTTGCTTTAATTCAAGCAAATGTAACGATATTCATTCAAAAAACTGTTAAAATTCAGTTTTCAACAAGAAATCGTTGTCACGGATTTTGTATCTTGAAGAAAAAAAACATGCGATTTTTTCGGTACATTTTTAAATGCATTTTTTTCTGGACAAATTTTTGACCGAATTCAGCTTAATTCTCTATAAAATACTCCTTAAAAGTGATTTCATCTCGATTGAACAAAAAATAAAAATGTACTTCGATTTTTAATAACATTTTCAAAATCGACGTTTCACGGCCAGAAAAGCATATTTTGAGTATTTCTTAACTATTTTCAAATATAACCACTGAAGCCGTTATTTTTGTACATTTTACTTTAATTCAAGAAAATGTAACGACATTCAATCAAAAAAATGTTAAAATTCAATTTTCAATAAGAAATCGTAGTCACGGATTTTGTATCTTGAAGAAAAAAAACATGCGATTTTTTCGGTACATTTTTGAATGCATTTTTTTCTGGACAAATTTTTTACCGAATTCAGCTTAATTCTCTATAAAATACTCCTTAAAAGTGATTTCATCTCGATTGAACAATAAATAAAAATGTACCTCGATTTTTAATAACATTTTCAAAATCGACGTTTCACGGCCAAAAAAGCATATTTTGAGTATTTCTTAACTATTTTCAAATATAGCCACTGAAGCCGTTATTTTTGTACTTTTTGCTTTAATTCAAGCAAATGTAACGATAGTCATTCAAAAAACTGTTAAAATTCAATTTTCAACAAGAAATCGTTGTCACGGATTTTGTATCTTGAAGAAAAAAAACATGCGATTTTTTCGGTACATTTTTAAATGCATTTTTTTCTGGACAAATTTTTGACCGAATTCAGCTTAATTCTCTATAAAATACTCCTTAAAAGTGATTTCATCTCGATTGAACAATAAATAAAAATGTACTTCGATTTTAATTAACATTTTCAAAATCGACGTTTCACGGCCAGAAAAGCATATTTTGAGTATTTCTTAACTATTTTCAAATATAGCCACTGAAGCCGTTATTTTTGTACTTTTTGCTTTAATTCAAGCAAATGTAACGATAGTCATTCAAAAAACTGTTAAAATTCAATTTTCAACAAGAAATCGTTTTCACGGATTTTGTATCTTGAAGAAAAAAAACATGCGATTTTTTCGGTACATTTTTGAATGCATTTTTTTCTGGACAAATTTTTGACCGAATTCAGCTTAATTCTCTATAAAATACTCCTTAAAAGTGATTTCATCTCGATTGAACAATAAATAAAAATGTACCTCGATTTTTAATAACATTTTCAAAATCGACGTTTCACGGCCAGAGAAGCATATTTTGAGTATTTCTTCACTATTTTCAAATTTAACCACTGAAACCATAATTTTTGTACTTTTTGCTTTAATTCAAGCAAATGTAACGATATTCATTCAAAAAACTGTTAAAATTCAGTTTTCAACAAGAAATCGTTGTCACGGATTTTGTATCTTGAAGAAAAAAAACATGCGATTTTTTCGGTACATTTTTAAATGCATTTTTTTCTGGACAAATTTTTGACCGAATTCAGCTTAATTCTCTATAAAATACTCCTTAAAAGTGATTTCATCTCGATTGAACAAAAAATAAAAATGTACTTCGATTTTTAATAACATTTTCAAAATCGACGTTTCACGGCCAGAAAAGCATATTTTGAGTATTTCTTAACTATTTTCAAATATAACCACTGAAGCCGTTATTTTTGTACATTTTACTTTAATTCAAGAAAATGTAACGACATTCAATCAAAAAAATGTTAAAATTCAATTTTCAATAAGAAATCGTAGTCACGGATTTTGTATCTTGAAGAAAAAAAACATGCGATTTTTTCGGTACATTTTTGAATGCATTTTTTTCTGGACAAATTTTTTACCGAATTCAGCTTAATTCTCTATAAAATACTCCTTAAAAGTGATTTCATCTCGATTGAACAATAAATAAAAATGTACCTCGATTTTTAATAACATTTTCAAAATCGACGTTTCACGGCCAAAAAAGCATATTTTGAGTATTTCTTAACTATTTTCAAATATAGCCACTGAAGCCGTTATTTTTGTACTTTTTGCTTTAATTCAAGCAAATGTAACGATAGTCATTCAAAAAACTGTTAAAATTCAATTTTCAACAAGAAATCGTTGTCACGGATTTTGTATCTTGAAGAAAAAAAACATGCGATTTTTTCGGTACATTTTTAAATGCATTTTTTTCTGGACAAATTTTTGACCGAATTCAGCTTAATTCTCTATAAAATACTCCTTAAAAGTGATTTCATCTCGATTGAACAATAAATAAAAATGTACTTCGATTTTAATTAACATTTTCAAAATCGACGTTTCACGGCCAGAAAAGCATATTTTGAGTATTTCTTAACTATTTTCAAATATAGCCACTGAAGCCGTTATTTTTGTACTTTTTGCTTTAATTCAAGCAAATGTAACGATAGTCATTCAAAAAACTGTTAAAATTCAATTTTCAACAAGAAATCGTTTTCACGGATTTTGTATCTTGAAGAAAAAAAACATGCGATTTTTTCGGTACATTTTTGAATGCATTTTTTTCTGGACAAATTTTTGACCGAATTCAGCTTAATTCTCTATAAAATACTCCTTAAAAGAGATTTCATCTCGATTGAACAATAAATAAAAATGTACCTCGACTTTTAATAACATTTTCAAAATCGACGTTTCACGGCCAGAAAAGCATATTTTGAGTATTTCTTAACTATTTTCAAATATAGCCACTGAAGCCGTTATTTTTGTACTTTTTGCTTTAATTCAAGCAAATGTAACGATAGTCATTCAAAAAACTGTTAAAATTCAATTTTCAACAAGAAATCGTTGTTACGGATTTTGTATCTTGAAGAAAAAAAACATACGATTTTTTCGGTACATTTTTGAATGCATTTTTTTCTGGTCAAATTTTTGACCGAATTCAGCTTAATTCTCTATAAAATACTCCTTAAAAGTGATTTCATCTCGATTGAACAATAAATAAAAATGTACCTCGATTTTTAATAACATTTTCAAAATCGACGTTTCACGGCCAGAAAAGCATATTTTGAGTATTTCTTAACTATTTTCAAATATAACCACTGAAGCCGTTATTTTTGTACATTTTACTTTAATTCAAGCAAATGTAACGACATTCAATCAAAAAACTGTTAAAATTCAATTTTCAATAAGAAATCGTAGTCACGGATTTTGTATCTTGAAGAAAAAAACATGCGATTTTTTCGGTACATTTTTGAATGCATTTTTTTCTGTACAAATTTTTTACCGAATTCAGCTTAATTCTCTATAAAATACTCCTTAAAAGTGATTTCATCTCGATTGACCAATAAATAAAAATGTACCTCGATTTTTAATAACATTTTCAAAATCGACGTTTCACGGCCAGAGAAGCATATTTTGAGTATTTCTTCACTATTTTCAAATTTAACCACTGAAACCATAATTTTTGTACTTTTTGCTTTAATTCAAGCAGATGTAACGATATTCATTCAAAAAACTGTTAAAATTCAATTTTCAACAAGAAATCGTTGTCACGGATTTTGTATCTTGAAGAAAAAAAACATGCGATTTTTTCGGTACATTTTTAAGTGCATTTTTTTCTGGACAAATTTTTGACCGAATTCAGCTTAATTCTCTATAAAATACTCCTTAAAAGTGATTTCATCTCGATTGAACAATAAATAAAAATGTACTTCGATTTTTAATAACATTTTCAAAATCGACGTTTCACGGCCAGAAAAGCATATTTTGAGTATTTCTTAACTATTTTCAAATATAACCACTGAAGCCGTTATTTTTGTACATTTTACTTTAATTCAAGCAAATGTAACGACATTCAATCAAAAAACTGTTAAAATTCAATTTTCAATAAGAAATCGTAGTCACGGATTTTGTATCTTGAAGAAAAAAAACATGCGATTTTTTCGGTACATTTTTGAATGCATTTTTTTCTGGACAAATGTTTTACCGAATTCAGCTTAATTCTCTATAAAAAACTCCTTAAAAGTGATTTCATCTCGATTGAACAATAAATAAAAATGTACCTCGATTTTTAATAACATTTTCAAAATCGACGTTTCACGGCCAGAGAAGCATATTTTGAGTATTTCTTCACTATTTTCAAATTTAACCACTGAAACCATAATTTTTGTACTTTTTGCTTTAATTCAAGCAAATGTAACGATATTCATTCAAAAAACTGTTAAAATTCAATTTTCAACAAGAAATCATTGTCATGGATTTTGTATCTTGAAGAAAAAAAACATGCGATTTTTTCGGTACATTTTTGAATGCATTTTTTTCTGGACAAATTTTTGACCGAATTCAGCTTAATTCTCTATAAAATACTCCTTAAAAGTGATTTCATCTCGATTGAACAATAAATAAAAATGTACCTCGATTTTTAATAACATTTTCAAAATCGACGTTTCACGGCCAGAGAAGCATATTTTGAGTATTTCTTCACTATTTTCAAATTTAACCACTGAAACCATAATTTTTGTACTTTTTGCTTTAATTCAAGCAAATGTAACGATATTCATTCAAAAAACTGTTAAAATTCAGTTTTCAACAAGAAATCGTTGTCACGGATTTTGTATCTTGAAGAAAAAAAACATGCGATTTTTTCGGTACATTTTTAAATGCATTTTTTTCTGGACAAATTTTTGACCGAATTCAGCTTAATTCTCTATAAAATACTCCTTAAAAGTGATTTCATCTCGATTGAACAAAAAATAAAAATGTACTTCGATTTTTAATAACATTTTCAAAATCGACGTTTCACGGCCAGAAAAGCATATTTTGAGTATTTCTTAACTATTTTCAAATATAACCACTGAAGCCGTTATTTTTGTACATTTTACTTTAATTCAAGAAAATGTAACGACATTCAATCAAAAAAATGTTAAAATTCAATTTTCAATAAGAAATCGTAGTCACGGATTTTGTATCTTGAAGAAAAAAAACATGCGATTTTTTCGGTACATTTTTGAATGCATTTTTTTCTGGACAAATTTTTTACCGAATTCAGCTTAATTCTCTATAAAATACTCCTTAAAAGTGATTTCATCTCGATTGAACAATAAATAAAAATGTACCTCGATTTTTAATAACATTTTCAAAATCGACGTTTCACGGCCAAAAAAGCATATTTTGAGTATTTCTTAACTATTTTCAAATATAGCCACTGAAGCCGTTATTTTTGTACTTTTTGCTTTAATTCAAGCAAATGTAACGATAGTCATTCAAAAAACTGTTAAAATTCAATTTTCAACAAGAAATCGTTGTCACGGATTTTGTATCTTGAAGAAAAAAAACATGCGATTTTTTCGGTACATTTTTAAATGCATTTTTTTCTGGACAAATTTTTGACCGAATTCAGCTTAATTCTCTATAAAATACTCCTTAAAAGTGATTTCATCTCGATTGAACAATAAATAAAAATGTACTTCGATTTTAATTAACATTTTCAAAATCGACGTTTCACGGCCAGAAAAGCATATTTTGAGTATTTCTTAACTATTTTCAAATATAGCCACTGAAGCCGTTATTTTTGTACTTTTTGCTTTAATTCAAGCAAATGTAACGATAGTCATTCAAAAAACTGTTAAAATTCAATTTTCAACAAGAAATCGTTTTCACGGATTTTGTATCTTGAAGAAAAAAAACATGCGATTTTTTCGGTACATTTTTGAATGCATTTTTTTCTGGACAAATTTTTGACCGAATTCAGCTTAATTCTCTATAAAATACTCCTTAAAAGAGATTTCATCTCGATTGAACAATAAATAAAAATGTACCTCGACTTTTAATAACATTTTCAAAATCGACGTTTCACGGCCAGAAAAGCATATTTTGAGTATTTCTTAACTATTTTCAAATATAGCCACTGAAGCCGTTATTTTTGTACTTTTTGCTTTAATTCAAGCAAATGTAACGATAGTCATTCAAAAAACTGTTAAAATTCAATTTTCAACAAGAAATCGTTGTTACGGATTTTGTATCTTGAAGAAAAAAAACATACGATTTTTTCGGTACATTTTTGAATGCATTTTTTTCTGGTCAAATTTTTGACCGAATTCAGCTTAATTCTCTATAAAATACTCCTTAAAAGTGATTTCATCTCGATTGAACAATAAATAAAAATGTACCTCGATTTTTAATAACATTTTCAAAATCGACGTTTCACGGCCAGAAAAGCATATTTTGAGTATTTCTTAACTATTTTCAAATATAACCACTGAAGCCGTTATTTTTGTACATTTTACTTTAATTCAAGCAAATGTAACGACATTCAATCAAAAAACTGTTAAAATTCAATTTTCAATAAGAAATCGTAGTCACGGATTTTGTATCTTGAAGAAAAAAACATGCGATTTTTTCGGTACATTTTTGAATGCATTTTTTTCTGTACAAATTTTTTACCGAATTCAGCTTAATTCTCTATAAAATACTCCTTAAAAGTGATTTCATCTCGATTGACCAATAAATAAAAATGTACCTCGATTTTTAATAACATTTTCAAAATCGACGTTTCACGGCCAGAGAAGCATATTTTGAGTATTTCTTCACTATTTTCAAATTTAACCACTGAAACCATAATTTTTGTACTTTTTGCTTTAATTCAAGCAAATGTAACGATATTCATTCAAAAAACTGTTAAAATTCAGTTTTCAACAAGAAATCGTTGTCACGGATTTTGTATCTTGAAGAAAAAAAACATGCGATTTTTTCGGTACATTTTTGAATGCATTTTTTTCTGGTCAAATTTTTGACCGAATTCAGCTTAATTCTCTATAAAATACTCCTTAAAAGTGATTTCATCTCGATTGAACAATAAATAAAAATGTACCTCGATTTTTAATAACATTTTCAAAATCGACGTTTCACGGCCAGAAAAGCATATTTTGAGTATTTCTTAACTATTTTCAAATATAACCACTGAAGCCGTTATTTTTGTACATTTTACTTTAATTCAAGCAAATGTAACGACATTCAATCAAAAAAATGTTAAAATTCAATTTTCAATAAGAAATCGTAGTCACGGATTTTGTATCTTGAAGAAAAAAAACATGCGATTTTTTCGGTACATTTTTGAATGCATTTTTTTCTGGACAAATTTTTTACCGAATTCAGCTTAATTCTCTATAAAATACTCCTTAAAAGTGATTTCATCTCGATTGAACAATAAATAAAAATGTACCTCGATTTTTAATAACATTTTCAAAATCGACGTTTCACGGCCAAAAAAGCATATTTTGAGTATTTCTTAACTATTTTCAAATATAGCCACTGAAGCCGTTATTTTTGTACTTTTTGCTTTAATTCAAGCAAATGTAACGATAGTCATTCAAAAAACTGTTAAAATTCAATTTTCAACAAGAAATCGTTGTCACGGATTTTGTATCTTGAAGAAAAAAAACATGCGATTTTTTCGGTACATTTTTAAATGCATTTTTTTCTGGACAAATTTTTGACCGAATTCAGCTTAATTCTCTATAAAATACTCCTTAAAAGTGATTTCATCTCGATTGAACAATAAATAAAAATGTACCTCGATTTTTAATAACATTTTCAAAATCGACGGTTCACGGCCAGAAAAGCATATTTTGAGTATTTCTTAACTATTTTCAAATATAACCACTAAAGCCGTTATTTTTGTACATTTTACTTTAATTCAAGCAAATGTAACGACATTCAATCAAAAAACTGTTAAAATTCAATTTTCAATAAGAAATCGTAGTCACGGATTTTGTATCTTGAAGAAAAAAACATGCGATTTTTTCGGTACATTTTTGAATGCATTTTTTTCTGGGCAAATTTTTTACCGAATTCAGCTTAATTCTCTATAAAATACTCCTTAAAAGTGATTTCATCTCGATTGACCAATAAATAAAAATGTACCTCGATTTTTAATAACATTTTCAAAATCGACGTTTCACGGCCAGAGAAGCATATTTTGAGTATTTCTTCACTATTTTCAAATTTAACCACTGAAACCATAATTTTTGTACTTTTTGCTTTAATTCAAGCAAATGTAACGATATTCATTCAAAAAACTGTTAAAATTCAGTTTTCAACAAGAAATCGTTGTCACGGATTTGTATCTTGAAGAAAAAAAACATGCGATTTTTTCGGTACATTTTTGAATGCATTTTTTTCTGGTCAAATTTTTGACCGAATTCAGCTTAATTCTCTATAAAATACTCCTTAAAAGTGATTTCATCTCGATTGAACAATAAATAAAAATGTACCTCGATTTTTAATAACATTTTCAAAATCGACGTTTCACGGCCAGAAAAGCATATTTTGAGTATTTCTGAACTATTTTCAAATATAACCACTGAAGCCGTTATTTTTGTACATTTTACTTTAATTCAAGCAAATGTAACGACATTCAATCAAAAAACTGTTAAAATTCAATTTTCAATAAGAAATCGTAGTCACGGATTTTGTATCTTGAAGAAAAAAACATGCGATTTTTTCGGTACATTTTTGAATGCATTTTTTTCTGGGCAAATTTTTTACCGAATTCAGCTTAATTCTCTATAAAATACTCCTTAAAAGTGATTTCATCTCGATTGACCAATAAATAAAAATGTACCTCGATTTTTAATAACATTTTCAAAATCGACGTTTCACGGCCAGAGAAGCATATTTTGAGTATTTCTTCACTATTTTCAAATTTAACCACTGAAGCCGTTATTTTTGTACTTTTTGCTTTAATTCAAGCAAATGTAACGATATTCATTCAAAAAACTGTTAAAATTCAATTTTCAACAAGAAATCGTTGTCACGGATTTTGTATCTTGAAGAAAAAAAACATGCGATTTTTTCGGTACATTTTTGAATGCATTTTTTTCTGGACAAATTTTTGACCGAATTCAGCTTAATTCTCTATAAAATACTCCTTAAAAGTGATTTCATCTCGATTGAACAATAAATAAAAATGTACCTCGATTTTTAATAACATTTTCAAAATCGACGTTTCACGGCCAGAGAAGCATATTTTGAGTATTTCTTCACTATTTTCAAATTTAACCACTGAAACCATAATTTTTGTACTTTTTGCTTTAATTCAAGCAAATGTAACGATATTCATTCAAAAAACTGTTAAAATTCAATTTTCAACAAGAAATCGTTGTCACGGATTTTGTATCTTGAAGAAAAAAAACATGCGATTTTTTCGGTACATTTTTGAATGCATTTTTTTCTGGACAAATTTTTGACCGAATTCAGCTTAATTCTCTATAAAATACTCCTTAAAAGTGATTTCATCTCGATTGAACAATAAATAAAAATGTACTTCGATTTTTAATAACATTTTCAAAATCGACGTTTCACGGCCAGAAAAGCATATTTTGAGTATTTCTTAACTATTTTCAAATATAACCACTGAAGCCGTTATTTTTGTACATTTTACTTTAATTCAAGCAAATGTAACGACATTCAATCAAAAAACTGTTAAAATTCAATTTTCAATAAGAAATCGTAGTCACGGATTTTGTATCTTGAAGAAAAAAACATGCGATTTTTTCGGTACATTTTTGAATGCATTTTTTTCTGGGCAAATTTTTTACCGAATTCAGCTTAATTCTCTATAAAATACTCCTTAAAAGTGATTTCATCTCGATTGACCAATAAATAAAAATGTACCTCGATTTTTAATAACATTTTCAAAATCGACGTTTCACGGCCAGAGAAGCATATTTTGAGTATTTCTTCACTATTTTCAAATTTAACCACTGAAACCATAATTTTTGTACTTTTTGCTTTAATTCAAGCAAATGTAACGATATTCATTCAAAAAACTGTTAAAATTCAATTTTCAACAACAAATCGTTGTCACGGATTTTGTATCTTGAAGAAAAAAAACATGCGATTTTTTCGGTACATTTTTAAATGCATTTTTTTCTGGACAAATTTTTGACCGAATTCAGCTTAATTCTCTATAAAATACTCCTTAAAAGTGATTTCATCTCGATTGAACAATAAATAAAAATGTACTTCGATTTTTAATAACATTTTCAAAATCGACATTTCACGGCCAGAAAAGCATATTTTGAGTATTTCTTAACTATTTTCAAATATAACCACTGAAGCCGTTATTTTTGTACATTTTACTTTAATTCAAGCAAATGTAACGACATTCAATCAAAAAACTGTTAAAATTCAATTTTCAATAAGAAATCGTAGTCACGGATTTTGTATCTTGAAGAAAAAAACATGCGATTTTTTCGGTACATTTTTGAATGCATTTTTTTCTGGACAAATTTTTTACCGAATTCAGCTTAATTCTCTATAAAATACTCCTTAAAAGTGATTTCATCTCGATTGAACAATAAATAAAAATGTACCTCGTTTTTTAATAACATTTTCAAAATCGACGTTTCACGGCCAGAAAAGCATATTTTGAGTATTTCTTAACTATTTTCAAATTTAGCCACTGAAGCCGTTATTTTTGTACTTTTTGCTTTAATTCAAGCAAATGTAACGATAGTCATTCAAAAAACTGTTAAAATTCAATTTTCAACAAGAAATCGTTGTCACGGATTTTGTATCTTGAAGAAAAAAAACATGCGATTTTTTCGGTACATTTTTGAATGCATTTTTTTCTGGACAAATTTTTGACCGAATTCAGCTTAATTCTTTATAAAATACTCCTTAAAAGTGATTTCATCTCGATTGAACAATAAATAAAAATGTACCTCGATTTTTAATAACATTTTCAAAATCGACGTTTCACGGCCAAAAAAGCATATTTTGAGTATTTCTTAACTATTTTCAAATATAGCCACTGAAGCCGTTATTTTTGTACTTTTTGCTTTAATTCAAGCAAATGTAACGATAGTCATTCAAAAAACTGTTAAAATTCAATTTTCAACAAGAAATCGTTGTCACGGATTTTGTATCTTGAAGAAAAAAAACATGCGATTTTTTCGGTACATTTTTAAATGCATTTTTTTCTGGACAAATTTTTGACCGAATTCAGCTTAATTCTCTATAAAATACTCCTTAAAAGTGATTTCATCTCGATTGAACAATAAATAAAAATGTACTTCGATTTTTAATAACATTTTCAAAATCGACGTTTCACGGCCAGAAAAGCATATTTTGAGTATTTCTTAACTATTTTCAAATATAACCACTGAAGCCGTTATTTTTGTACATTTTACTTTAATTCAAGCAAATGTAACGACATTCAATCAAAAAACTGTTAAAATTCAATTTTCAATAAGAAATCGTAGTCACGGAATTTGTATCTTGAAGAAAAAAACATGCGACTTTTTCGGTACATTTTTGAATGCATTTTTTTCTGGACAAATTTTTTACCGAATTCAGCTTAATGCTCTATAAAATACTCCTTAAAAGAGATTTCATCTCGATTGAACAATAAATAAAAATGTACCTCGACTTTTAATAACATTTTCAAAATCACCGTTTCACGGCCAGAAAAGCATATTTTGAGTATTTCTTAACTATTTTCAAATATAACCACTGAAGCCGTTATTTTTGTACATTTTACTTTAATTCAAGCAAATGTAACGACATTCAATCAAAAAACTGTTAAAATTCAATTTTCAATAAGAAATCGTAGTCACGGATTTTGTATCTTGAAGAAAAAAACATGCGATTTTTTCGGTACATTTTTGAATGCATTTTTTTCTGGACAAATTTTTTACCGAATTCAGCTTAATTCTCTATAAAATACTCCTTAAAAGTGATTTCATCTCGATTGACCAATAAATAAAAATGTACCTCGATTTTTAATAACATTTTCAAAATCGACGTTTCACGGCCAGAGAAGCATATTTTGAGTATTTCTTCACTATTTTCAAATTTAACCACTGAAGCCGTTATTTTTGTACTTTTTGCTTTAATTCAAGCAAATGTAACGATATTCATTCAAAAAACTGTTAAAATTCAATTTTCAACAAGAAATCGTTGTCACGGATTTTGTATCTTGAAGAAAAAAAACATGCGATTTTTTCGGTACATTTTTGAATGCATTTTTTTCTGGACAAATTTTTGACCGAATTCAGCTTAATTCTCTATAAAATACTCCTTAAAAGTGATTTCATCTCGATTGAACAATAAATAAAAATGTACCTCGATTTTTAATAACATTTTCAAAATCGACGTTTCACGGCCAGAGAAGCATATTTTGAGTATTTCTTCACTATTTTCAAATTTAACCACTGAAACCATAATTTTTGTACTTTTTGCTTTAATTCAAGCAAATGTAACGATATTCATTCAAAAAACTGTTAAAATTCAATTTTCAACAAGAAATCGTTGTCACGGATTTTGTATCTTGAAGAAAAAAAACATGCGATTTTTTCGGTACATTTTTAAGTGCATTTTTTTCTGGACAAATTTTTGACCGAATTCAGCTTAATTCTCTATAAAATACTCCTTAAAAGTGATTTCATCTCGATTGAACAATAAATAAAAATGTACTTCGATTTTTAATAACATTTTCAAAATCGACGTTTCACGGCCAGAAAAGCATATTTTGAGTATTTCTTAACTATTTTCAAATATAACCACTGAAGCCGTTATTTTTGTACATTTTACTTTAATTCAAGCAAATGTAACGACATTCAATCAAAAAACTGTTAAAATTCAATTTTCAATAAGAAATCGTAGTCACGGATTTTGTATCTTGAAGAAAAAAACATGCGATTTTTTCGGTACATTTTTGAATGCATTTTTTTCTGGGCAAATTTTTTACCGAATTCAGCTTAATTCTCTATAAAATACTCCTTAAAAGTGATTTCATCTCGATTGACCAATAAATAAAAATGTACCTCGATTTTTAATAACATTTTCAAAATCGACGTTTCACGGCCAGAGAAGCATATTTTGAGTATTTCTTCACTATTTTCAAATTTAACCACTGAAACCATAATTTTTGTACTTTTTGCTTTAATTCAAGCAAATGTAACGATATTCATTCAAAAAACTGTTAAAATTCAATTTTCAACAAGAAATCGTTGTCACGGATTTTGTATCTTGAAGAAAAAAAACATGCGATTTTTTCGGTACATTTTTAAATGCATTTTTTTCTGGACAAATTTTTGACCGAATTCAGCTTAATTCTCTATAAAATACTCCTTAAAAGTGATTTCATCTCGATTGAACAATAAATAAAAATGTACTTCGATTTTTAATAACATTTTCAAAATCGACATTTCACGGCCAGAAAAGCATATTTTGAGTATTTCTTAACTATTTTCAAATATAACCACTGAAGCCGTTATTTTTGTACATTTTACTTTAATTCAAGCAAATGTAACGACATTCAATCAAAAAACTGTTAAAATTCAATTTTCAATAAGAAATCGTAGTCACGGATTTTGTATCTTGAAGAAAAAAACATGCGATTTTTTCGGTACATTTTTGAATGCATTTTTTTCTGGACAAATTTTTTACCGAATTCAGCTTAATTCTCTATAAAATACTCCTTAAAAGTGATTTCATCTCGATTGAACAATAAATAAAAATGTACCTCGATTTTTAATAACATTTTCAAAATCGACGTTTCACGGCCAGAAAAGCATATTTTGAGTATTTCTTAACTATTTTCAAATTTAGCCACTGAAGCCGTTATTTTTGTACTTTTTGCTTTAATTCAAGCAAATGTAACGATAGTCATTCAAAAAACTGTTAAAATTCAATTTTCAACAAGAAATCGTTGTCACGGATTTTGTATCTTGAAGAAAAAAAACATGCGATTTTTTCGGTACATTTTTGAATGCATTTTTTTCTGGACAAATTTTTGACCGAATTCAGCTTAATTCTTTATAAAATACTCCTTAAAAGTGATTTCATCTCGATTGAACAATAAATAAAAATGTACCTCGATTTTTAATAACATTTTCAAAATCGACGTTTCACGGCCAAAAAAGCATATTTTGAGTATTTCTTAACTATTTTCAAATATAGCCACTGAAGCCGTTATTTTTGTACTTTTTGCTTTAATTCAAGCAAATGTAACGATAGTCATTCAAAAAACTGTTAAAATTCAATTTTCAACAAGAAATCGTTGTCACGGATTTTGTATCTTGAAGAAAAAAAACATGCGATTTTTTCGGTACATTTTTAAATGCATTTTTTTCTGGACAAATTTTTGACCGAATTCAGCTTAATTCTCTATAAAATACTCCTTAAAAGTGATTTCATCTCGATTGAACAATAAATAAAAATGTACTTCGATTTTTAATAACATTTTCAAAATCGACGTTTCACGGCCAGAAAAGCATATTTTGAGTATTTCTTAACTATTTTCAAATATAACCACTGAAGCCGTTATTTTTGTACATTTTACTTTAATTCAAGCAAATGTAACGAAATTCAATCAAAAAACTGTTAAAATTCAATTTTCAATAAGAAATCGTAGTCACGGATTTTGTATCTTGAAGATAAAAAACATGCGATTTTTTCGGTACATTTTTGAATGCATTTTTTTCTGGACAAATTTTTTACCGAGTTCAGCTTAATTCTCTATAAAATACTCCTTAAAAGTGATTTCATCTCGATTGAACAATAAATAAAAATGTACCTCGATTTTTAATAACATTTTCAAAATCGACGTTTCACGGCCGGAAAAGCATATTTTGAGTATTTCTTAACTATTTTCAAATATAGCCACTGAAGCCGTTATTTTTGTACTTTTTGCTTTAATTCAAGCAAATGTAACGATAGTCATTCAAAAAACTGTTAAAATTCAATTTTCAACAAGAAATCGTTGTCACGGATTTTGTATCTTGAAGAAAAAAAACATGCGATTTTTTCGGTACATTTTTGAATGCATTTTTTTCTGGACAAATTTTTGACCGAATTCAGCTTAATTCTTTATAAAATACTCCTTAAAAGTGATTTCATCTCGATTGAACAATAAATAAAAATGTACCTCGATTTTTAATAACATTTTCAAAATCGACGTTTCACGGCCAAAAAAGCATATTTTGAGTATTTCTTAACTATTTTCAAATATAGCCACTGAAGCCGTTATTTTTGTACTTTTTGCTTTAATTCAAGCAAATGTAACGATAGTCATTCAAAAAACTGTTAAAATTCAATTTTCAACAAGAAATCGTTGTCACGGATTTTGTATCTTGAAGAAAAAAAACATGCGATTTTTTCGGTACATTTTTAAATGCATTTTTTTCTGGACAAATTTTTGACCGAATTCAGCTTAATTCTCTATAAAATACTCCTTAAAAGTGATTTCATCTCGATTGAACAATAAATAAAAATGTACCTCGATTTTTAATAACATTTTCAAAATCGACGTTTCACGGCCAGAAAAGCATATTTTGAGTATTTCTTAACTATTTTCAAATATAACCACTGAAGCCGTTATTTTTGTACATTTTACTTTAATTCAAGCAAATGTAACGACATTCAATCAAAAAACTGTTAAAATTCAATTTTCAATAAGAAATCGTAGTCACGGATTTTGTATCTTGAAGAAAAAAACATGCGATTTTTTCGGTACATTTTTGAATGCATTTTTTTCTGGACAAATTTTTTACCGAATTCAGCTTAATTCTCTATAAAATACTCCTTAAAAGTGATTTCATCTCGATTGAACAATAAATAAAAATGTACCTCGATTTTTAATAACATTTTCAAAATCGACGTTTCACGGCCAGAAAAGCATATTTTGAGTATTTCTTAACTATTTTCAAATATAGCCACTGAAGCCGTTATTTTTGTACTTTTTGCTTTAATTCAAGCAAATGTAACGATAGTCATTCAAAAAACTGTTAAAATTCAATTTTCAACAAGAAATCGTTGTCACGGATTTTGTATCTTGAAGAAAAAAAACATGCGATTTTTTCGGTACATTTTTGAATGCATTTTTTTCTGGACAAATTTTTGACCGAATTCAGCTTAATTCTTTATAAAATACTCCTTAAAAGTGATTTCATCTCGATTGAACAATAAATAAAAATGTACCTCGATTTTTAATAACATTTTCAAAATCGACGTTTCACGGCCAAAAAAGCATATTTTGAGTATTTCTTAACTATTTTCAAATATAGCCACTGAAGCCGTTATTTTTGTACTTTTTGCTTTAATTCAAGCAAATGTAACGATAGTCATTCAAAAAACTGTTAAAATTCAATTTTCAACAAGAAATCGTTGTCACGGATTTTGTATCTTGAAGAAAAAAAACATGCGATTTTTTCGGTACATTTTTAAATGCATTTTTTTCTGGACAAATTTTTGACCGAATTCAGCTTAATTCTCTATAAAATACTCCTTAAAAGTGATTTCATCTCGATTGAACAATAAATAAAAATGTACTTCGATTTTTAATAACATTTTCAAAATCGACGTTTCACGGCCAGAAAAGCATATTTTGAGTATTTCTTAACTATTTTCAAATATAACCACTGAAGCCGTTATTTTTGTACATTTTACTTTAATTCAAGCAAATGTAACGACATTCAATCAAAAAACTGTTAAAATTCAATTTTCAATAAGAAATCGTAGTCACGGAATTTGTATCTTGAAGAAAAAAACATGCGACTTTTTCGGTACATTTTTGAATGCATTTTTTTCTGGACAAATTTTTTACCGAATTCAGCTTAATGCTCTATAAAATACTCCTTAAAAGAGATTTCATCTCGATTGAACAATAAATAAAAATGTACCTCGACTTTTAATAACATTTTCAAAATCACCGTTTCACGGCCAGAAAAGCATATTTTGAGTATTTCTTAACTATTTTCAAATATAACCACTGAAGCCGTTATTTTTGTACATTTTACTTTAATTCAAGCAAATGTAACGACATTCAATCAAAAAACTGTTAAAATTCAATTTTCAATAAGAAATCGTAGTCACGGATTTTGTATCTTGAAGAAAAAAACATGCGATTTTTTCGGTACATTTTTGAATGCATTTTTTTCTGGGCAAATTTTTTACCGAATTCAGCTTAATTCTCTATAAAATACTCCTTAAAAGTGATTTCATCTCGATTGACCAATAAATAAAAATGTACCTCGATTTTTAATAACATTTTCAAAATCGACGTTTCACGGCCAGAGAAGCATATTTTGAGTATTTCTTCACTATTTTCAAATTTAACCACTGAAGCCGTTATTTTTGTACTTTTTGCTTTAATTCAAGCAAATGTAACGATATTCATTCAAAAAACTGTTAAAATTCAATTTTCAACAAGAAATCGTTGTCACGGATTTTGTATCTTGAAGAAAAAAAACATGCGATTTTTTCGGTACATTTTTGAATGCATTTTTTTCTGGACAAATTTTTGACCGAATTCAGCTTAATTCTCTATAAAATACTCCTTAAAAGTGATTTCATCTCGATTGAACAATAAATAAAAATGTACCTCGATTTTTAATAACATTTTCAAAATCGACGTTTCACGGCCAGAGAAGCATATTTTGAGTATTTCTTCACTATTTTCAAATTTAACCACTGAAACCATAATTTTTGTACTTTTTGCTTTAATTCAAGCAAATGTAACGATATTCATTCAAAAAACTGTTAAAATTCAATTTTCAACAAGAAATCGTTGTCACGGATTTTGTATCTTGAAGAAAAAAAACATGCGATTTTTTCGGTACATTTTTAAGTGCATTTTTTTCTGGACAAATTTTTGACCGAATTCAGCTTAATTCTCTATAAAATACTCCTTAAAAGTGATTTCATCTCGATTGAACAATAAATAAAAATGTACTTCGATTTTTAATAACATTTTCAAAATCGACGTTTCACGGCCAGAAAAGCATATTTTGAGTATTTCTTAACTATTTTCAAATATAACCACTGAAGCCGTTATTTTTGTACATTTTACTTTAATTCAAGCAAATGTAACGACATTCAATCAAAAAACTGTTAAAATTCAATTTTCAATAAGAAATCGTAGTCACGGATTTTGTATCTTGAAGAAAAAAACATGCGATTTTTTCGGTACATTTTTGAATGCATTTTTTTCTGGGCAAATTTTTTACCGAATTCAGCTTAATTCTCTATAAAATACTCCTTAAAAGTGATTTCATCTCGATTGACCAATAAATAAAAATGTACCTCGATTTTTAATAACATTTTCAAAATCGACGTTTCACGGCCAGAGAAGCATATTTTGAGTATTTCTTCACTATTTTCAAATTTAACCACTGAAACCATAATTTTTGTACTTTTTGCTTTAATTCAAGCAAATGTAACGATATTCATTCAAAAAACTGTTAAAATTCAATTTTCAACAAGAAATCGTTGTCACGGATTTTGTATCTTGAAGAAAAAAAACATGCGATTTTTTCGGTACATTTTTAAATGCATTTTTTTCTGGACAAATTTTTGACCGAATTCAGCTTAATTCTCTATAAAATACTCCTTAAAAGTGATTTCATCTCGATTGAACAATAAATAAAAATGTACTTCGATTTTTAATAACATTTTCAAAATCGACATTTCACGGCCAGAAAAGCATATTTTGAGTATTTCTTAACTATTTTCAAATATAACCACTGAAGCCGTTATTTTTGTACATTTTACTTTAATTCAAGCAAATGTAACGACATTCAATCAAAAAACTGTTAAAATTCAATTTTCAATAAGAAATCGTAGTCACGGATTTTGTATCTTGAAGAAAAAAACATGCGATTTTTTCGGTACATTTTTGAATGCATTTTTTTCTGGACAAATTTTTTACCGAATTCAGCTTAATTCTCTATAAAATACTCCTTAAAAGTGATTTCATCTCGATTGAACAATAAATAAAAATGTACCTCGATTTTTAATAACATTTTCAAAATCGACGTTTCACGGCCGGAAAAGCATATTTTGAGTATTTCTTAACTATTTTCAAATATAGCCACTGAAGCCGTTATTTTTGTACTTTTTGCTTTAATTCAAGCAAATGTAACGATAGTCATTCAAAAAACTGTTAAAATTCAATTTTCAACAAGAAATCGTTGTCACGGATTTTGTATCTTGAAGAAAAAAAACATGCGATTTTTTCGGTACATTTTTGAATGCATTTTTTTCTGGACAAATTTTTGACCGAATTCAGCTTAATTCTTTATAAAATACTCCTTAAAAGTGATTTCATCTCGATTGAACAATAAATAAAAATGTACCTCGATTTTTAATAACATTTTCAAAATCGACGTTTCACGGCCAAAAAAGCATATTTTGAGTATTTCTTAACTATTTTCAAATATAGCCACTGAAGCCGTTATTTTTGTACTTTTTGCTTTAATTCAAGCAAATGTAACGATAGTCATTCAAAAAACTGTTAAAATTCAATTTTCAACAAGAAATCGTTGTCACGGATTTTGTATCTTGAAGAAAAAAAACATGCGATTTTTTCGGTACATTTTTAAATGCATTTTTTTCTGGACAAATTTTTGACCGAATTCAGCTTAATTCTCTATAAAATACTCCTTAAAAGTGATTTCATCTCGATTGAACAATAAATAAAAATGTACCTCGATTTTTAATAACATTTTCAAAATCGACGTTTCACGGCCAGAAAAGCATATTTTGAGTATTTCTTAACTATTTTCAAATATAACCACTGAAGCCGTTATTTTTGTACATTTTACTTTAATTCAAGCAAATGTAACGACATTCAATCAAAAAACTGTTAAAATTCAATTTTCAATAAGAAATCGTAGTCACGGATTTTGTATCTTGAAGAAAAAAACATGCGATTTTTTCGGTACATTTTTGAATGCATTTTTTTCTGGACAAATTTTTTACCGAATTCAGCTTAATTCTCTATAAAATACTCCTTAAAAGTGATTTCATCTCGATTGAACAATAAATAAAAATGTACCTCGATTTTTAATAACATTTTCAAAATCGACGTTTCACGGCCAGAAAAGCATATTTTGAGTATTTCTTAACTATTTTCAAATATAGCCACTGAAGCCGTTATTTTTGTACTTTTTGCTTTAATTCAAGCAAATGTAACGATAGTCATTCAAAAAACTGTTAAAATTCAATTTTCAACAAGAAATCGTTGTCACGGATTTTGTATCTTGAAGAAAAAAAACATGCGATTTTTTCGGTACATTTTTGAATGCATTTTTTTCTGGACAAATTTTTGACCGAATTCAGCTTAATTCTTTATAAAATACTCCTTAAAAGTGATTTCATCTCGATTGAACAATAAATAAAAATGTACCTCGATTTTTAATAACATTTTCAAAATCGACGTTTCACGGCCAAAAAAGCATATTTTGAGTATTTCTTAACTATTTTCAAATATAGCCACTGAAGCCGTTATTTTTGTACTTTTTGCTTTAATTCAAGCAAATGTAACGATAGTCATTCAAAAAACTGTTAAAATTCAATTTTCAACAAGAAATCGTTGTCACGGATTTTGTATCTTGAAGAAAAAAAACATGCGATTTTTTCGGTACATTTTTAAATGCATTTTTTTCTGTACAAATTTTTGACCGAATTCAGCTTAATTCTCTATAAAATACTCCTTAAAAGTGATTTCATCTCGATTGAACAATAAATAAAAATGTACTTCGATTTTTAATAACATTTTCAAAATCGACGTTTCACGGCCAGAAAAGCATATTTTGAGTATTTCTTAACTATTTTCAAATATAACCACTGAAGCCGTTATTTTTGTACATTTTACTTTAATTCAAGCAAATGTAACGACATTCAATCAAAAAACTGTTAAAATTCAATTTTCAATAAGAAATCGTAGTCACGGAATTTGTATCTTGAAGAAAAAAACATGCGACTTTTTCGGTACATTTTTGAATGCATTTTTTTCTGGACAAATTTTTTACCGAATTCAGCTTAATGCTCTATAAAATACTCCTTAAAAGAGATTTCATCTCGATTGAACAATAAATAAAAATGTACCTCGACTTTTAATAACATTTTCAAAATCACCGTTTCACGGCCAGAAAAGCATATTTTGAGTATTTCTTAACTATTTTCAAATATAACCACTGAAGCCGTTATTTTTGTACATTTTACTTTAATTCAAGCAAATGTAACGACATTCAATCAAAAAACTGTTAAAATTCAATTTTCAATAAGAAATCGTAGTCACGGATTTTGTATCTTGAAGAAAAAAACATGCGATTTTTTCGGTACATTTTTGAATGCATTTTTTTCTGGGCAAATTTTTTACCGAATTCAGCTTAATTCTCTATAAAATACTCCTTAAAAGTGATTTCATCTCGATTGACCAATAAATAAAAATGTACCTCGATTTTTAATAACATTTTCAAAATCGACGTTTCACGGCCAGAGAAGCATATTTTGAGTATTTCTTCACTATTTTCAAATTTAACCACTGAAGCCGTTATTTTTGTACTTTTTGCTTTAATTCAAGCAAATGTAACGATATTCATTCAAAAAACTGTTAAAATTCAATTTTCAACAAGAAATCGTTGTCACGGATTTTGTATCTTGAAGAAAAAAAACATGCGATTTTTTCGGTACATTTTTGAATGCATTTTTTTCTGGACAAATTTTTGACCGAATTCAGCTTAATTCTCTATAAAATACTCCTTAAAAGTGATTTCATCTCGATTGAACAATAAATAAAAATGTACCTCGATTTTTAATAACATTTTCAAAATCGACGTTTCACGGCCAGAGAAGCATATTTTGAGTATTTCTTCACTATTTTCAAATTTAACCACTGAAACCATAATTTTTGTACTTTTTGCTTTAATTCAAGCAAATGTAACGATATTCATTCAAAAAACTGTTAAAATTCAATTTTCAACAAGAAATCGTTGTCACGGATTTTGTATCTTGAAGAAAAAAAACATGCGATTTTTTCGGTACATTTTTAAGTGCATTTTTTTCTGGACAAATTTTTGACCGAATTCAGCTTAATTCTCTATAAAATACTCCTTAAAAGTGATTTCATCTCGATTGAACAATAAATAAAAATGTACTTCGATTTTTAATAACATTTTCAAAATCGACGTTTCACGGCCAGAAAAGCATATTTTGAGTATTTCTTAACTATTTTCAAATATAACCACTGAAGCCGTTATTTTTGTACATTTTACTTTAATTCAAGCAAATGTAACGACATTCAATCAAAAAACTGTTAAAATTCAATTTTCAATAAGAAATCGTAGTCACGGATTTTGTATCTTGAAGAAAAAAACATGCGATTTTTTCGGTACATTTTTGAATGCATTTTTTTCTGGGCAAATTTTTTACCGAATTCAGCTTAATTCTCTATAAAATACTCCTTAAAAGTGATTTCATCTCGATTGACCAATAAATAAAAATGTACCTCGATTTTTAATAACATTTTCAAAATCGACGTTTCACGGCCAGAGAAGCATATTTTGAGTATTTCTTCACTATTTTCAAATTTAACCACTGAAACCATAATTTTTGTACTTTTTGCTTTAATTCAAGCAAATGTAACGATATTCATTCAAAAAACTGTTAAAATTCAATTTTCAACAAGAAATCGTTGTCACGGATTTTGTATCTTGAAGAAAAAAAACATGCGATTTTTTCGGTACATTTTTAAATGCATTTTTTTCTGGACAAATTTTTGACCGAATTCAGCTTAATTCTCTATAAAATACTCCTTAAAAGTGATTTCATCTCGATTGAACAATAAATAAAAATGTACTTCGATTTTTAATAACATTTTCAAAATCGACATTTCACGGCCAGAAAAGCATATTTTGAGTATTTCTTAACTATTTTCAAATATAACCACTGAAGCCGTTATTTTTGTACATTTTACTTTAATTCAAGCAAATGTAACGACATTCAATCAAAAAACTGTTAAAATTCAATTTTCAATAAGAAATCGTAGTCACGGATTTTGTATCTTGAAGAAAAAAACATGCGATTTTTTCGGTACATTTTTGAATGCATTTTTTTCTGGACAAATTTTTTACCGAATTCAGCTTAATTCTCTATAAAATACTCCTTAAAAGTGATTTCATCTCGATTGAACAATAAATAAAAATGTACCTCGATTTTTAATAACATTTTCAAAATCGACGTTTCACGGCCAGAAAAGCATATTTTGAGTATTTCTTAACTATTTTCAAATTTAGCCACTGAAGCCGTTATTTTTGTACTTTTTGCTTTAATTCAAGCAAATGTAACGATAGTCATTCAAAAAACTGTTAAAATTCAATTTTCAACAAGAAATCGTTGTCAAGGATTTTGTATCTTGAAGAAAAAAAACATGCGATTTTTTCGGTACATTTTTGAATGCATTTTTTTCTGGACAAATTTTTGACCGAATTCAGCTTAATTCTTTATAAAATACTCCTTAAAAGTGATTTCATCTCGATTGAACAATAAATAAAAATGTACTTCGATTTTTAATAACATTTTCAAAATCGACGTTTCACGGCCAGAAAAGCATATTTTGAGTATTTCTTAACTATTTTCAAATATAACCACTGAAGCCGTTATTTTTGTACATTTTACTTTAATTCAAGCAAATGTAACGAAATTCAATCAAAAAACTGTTAAAATTCAATTTTCAATAAGAAATCGTAGTCACGGATTTTGTATCTTGAAGATAAAAAACATGCGATTTTTTCGGTACATTTTTGAATGCATTTTTTTCTGGACAAATTTTTTACCGAGTTCAGCTTAATTCTCTATAAAATACTCCTTAAAAGTGATTTCATCTCGATTGAACAATAAATAAAAATGTACCTCGATTTTTAATAACATTTTCAAAATCGACGTTTCACGGCCGGAAAAGCATATTTTGAGTATTTCTTAACTATTTTCAAATATAGCCACTGAAGCCGTTATTTTTGTACTTTTTGCTTTAATTCAAGCAAATGTAACGATAGTCATTCAAAAAACTGTTAAAATTCAATTTTCAACAAGAAATCGTTGTCACGGATTTTGTATCTTGAAGAAAAAAAACATGCGATTTTTTCGGTACATTTTTGAATGCATTTTTTTCTGGACAAATTTTTGACCGAATTCAGCTTAATTCTTTATAAAATACTCCTTAAAAGTGATTTCAACTCGATTGAACAATAAATAAAAATGTACCTCGATTTTTAATAACATTTTCAAAATCGACGTTTCACGGCCAAAAAAGCATATTTTGAGTATTTCTTAACTATTTTCAAATATAGCCACTGAAGCCGTTATTTTTGTACTTTTTGCTTTAATTCAAGCAAATGTAACGATAGTCATTCAAAAAACTGTTAAAATTCAATTTTCAACAAGAAATCGTTGTCACGGATTTTGTATCTTGAAGAAAAAAAACATGCGATTTTTTCGGTACATTTTTAAATGCATTTTTTTCTGGACAAATTTTTGACCGAATTCAGCTTAATTCTCTATAAAATACTACTTAAAAGTGATTTCATCTCGATTGAACAATAAATAAAAATGTACCTCGATTTTTAATAACATTTTCAAAATCGACGTTTCACGGCCAGAAAAGCATATTTTGAGTATTTCTTAACTATTTTCAAATATAACCACTGAAGCCGTTATTTTTGTACATTTTACTTTAATTCAAGCAAATGTAACGACATTCAATCAAAAAACTGTTAAAATTCAATTTTCAATAAGAAATCGTAGTCACGGATTTTGTATCTTGAAGAAAAAAACATGCGATTTTTTCGGTACATTTTTGAATGCATTTTTTTCTGGACAAATTTTTTACCGAATTCAGCTTAATTCTCTATAAAATACTCCTTAAAAGTGATTTCATCTCGATTGAACAATAAATAAAAATGTACCTCGATTTTTAATAACATTTTCAAAATCGACGTTTCACGGCCAGAAAAGCATATTTTGAGTATTTCTTAACTATTTTCAAATATAACCACTGAAGCCGTTATTTTTGTACATTTTACTTTAATTCAAGCAAATGTAACGAAATTCAATCAAAAAACTGTTAAAATTCAATTTTCAATAAGAAATCGTAGTCACGGATTTTGTATCTTGAAGATAAAAAACATGCGATTTTTTCGGTACATTTTTGAATGCATTTTTTTCTGGACAAATTTTTTACCGAGTTCAGCTTAATTCTCTATAAAATACTCCTTAAAAGTGATTTCATCTCGATTGAACAATAAATAAAAATGTACCTCGATTTTTAATAACATTTTCAAAATCGACGTTTCACGGCCGGAAAAGCATATTTTGAGTATTTCTTAACTATTTTCAAATATAGCCACTGAAGCCGTTATTTTTGTACTTTTTGCTTTAATTCAAGCAAATGTAACGATAGTCATTCAAAAAACTGTTAAAATTCAATTTTCAACAAGAAATCGTTGTCACGGATTTTGTATCTTGAAGAAAAAAAACATGCGATTTTTTCGGTACATTTTTAAATGCATTTTTTTCTGGACAAATTTTTGACCGAATTTGGCTTAATTCTCTATAAAATACTCCTTAAAAGTGATTTCATCTCGATTGAACAATAAATAAAAATGTACCTCGATTTTTAATAACATTTTCAAAATCGACGTTTCACGGCCAAAAAAGCATATTTTGAGTATTTCTTAACTATTTTCAAATATAGCCACTGAAGCCGTTATTTTTGTACTTTTTGCTTTAATTCAAGCAAATGTAACGATAGTCATTCAAAAAACTGTTAAAATTCAATTTTCAACAAGAAATCGTTGTCACGGATTTTGTATCTTGAAGAAAAAAAACATGCGATTTTTTCGGTACATTTTTAAATGCATTTTTTTCTGGACAAATTTTTGACCGAATTCAGCTTAATTCTCTATAAAATACTCCTTAAAAGTGATTTCATCTCGATTGAACAATAAATAAAAATGTACTTCGATTTTTAATAACATTTTCAAAATCGACGTTTCACGGCCAGAAAAGCATATTTTGAGTATTTCTTAACTATTTTCAAATATAACCACTGAAGCCGTTATTTTTGTACATTTTACTTTAATTCAAGCAAATGTAACGAAATTCAATCAAAAAACTGTTAAAATTCAATTTTCAATAAGAAATCGTAGTCACGGATTTTGTATCTTGAAGATAAAAAACATGCGATTTTTTCGGTACATTTTTGAATGCATTTTTTTCTGGACAAATTTTTGACCGAATTCAGCTTAATTCTCTATAAAATACTCCTTAAAAGTGATTTCATCTCGATTGAACAATAAATAAAAATGTACCTCGATTTTTAATAACATTTTCAAAATCGACGTTTCACGGCCAAAAAACCATATTTTGAGTATTTCTTAACTATTTTCAAATATAGCCACTGAAGCCGTTATTTTTGTACATTTTACTTTAATTCAAGCAAATGTAACGACATTCAATCAAAAAACTGTTAAAATTCAATTTTCAATACGAAATCGTAGTCACGGATTTTGTATCTTGAAGAAAAAAAACATGCGATTTTTTCGGTACATTTTTGAATGCATTTTTTTCTGGACAAATTTTTTACCGAATTCAGCTTAATTCTCTATAAAATACTCCTTAAAAGTGATTTGATCTCGATTGAACAATAAATAAAAATTTACCTCGATTTTTAATAACATTTTCAAAATCGACGTTTCACGGCCAAAAAAGCATATTTTGAGTATTTCTTAACTATTTTCAAATATAGCCACTGAAGCCGTTATTTTTGTACTTTTTGCTTTAATTCAAGCAAATGTAACGATAGTCATTCAAAAAACTGTTAAAATTCAATTTTCAACAAGAAATCGTTGTCACGGATTTTGTATCTTGAAGAAAAAAAACATGCGATTTTTTCGGTACATTTTTAAATGCATTTTTTTCTGGACAAATTTTTGACCGAATTCAGCTTAATTCTCTATAAAATACTCCTTAAAAGTGATTTCATCTCGATTGAACAATAAATAAAAATGTACTTCGATTTTTAATAACATTTTCAAAATCGACGTTTCACGGCCAGAAAAGCATATTTTGAGTATTTCTTAACTATTTTCAAATATAACCACTGAAGCCGTTATTTTTGTACATTTTACTTTAATTCAAGCAAATGTAACGACATTCAATCAAAAAACTGTTAAAATTCAATTTTCAATACGAAATCGTAGTCACGGATTTTGTATCTTGAAGAAAAAAAACATGCGATTTTTTCGGTACATTTTTGAATGCATTTTTTTCTGGACAAATTTTTTACCGAATTCAGCTTAATTCTCTATAAAATACTCCTTAAAAGTGATTTCATCTCGATTGAACAATAAATAAAAATGTACCTCGATTTTTAATAACATTTTCAAAATCGACGTTTCACGGCCGGAAAAGCATATTTTGAGTATTTCTTAACTATTTTCAAATATAGCCACTGAAGCCGTTATTTTTGTACTTTTTGCTTTAATTCAAGCAAATGTAACGATAGTCATTCAAAAAACTGTTAAAATTCAATTTTCAACAAGAAATCGTTTTCACGGATTTTGTATCTTGAAGAAAAAAAACATGCGATTTTTTCGGTACATTTTTGAATGCATTTTTTTCTGGACAAATTTTTGACCGAATTCAGCTTAATTCTCTATAAAATACTCCTTAAAAGTGATTTCATCTCGATTGAACAATAAATAAAAATGTACCTCGATTTTTAATAACATTTTCAAAATCGACGTTTCACGGCCAAAAAAGCATATTTTGAGTATTTCTTAACTATTTTCAAATATAGCCACTGAAGCCGTTATTTTTGTACTTTTTGCTTTAATTCAAGCAAATGTAACGATAGTCATTCAAAAAACTGTTAAAATTCAATTTTCAACAAGAAATCGTTGTCACGGATTTTGTATCTTGAAGAAAAAAAACATGCGATTTTTTCGGTACATTTTTAAATGCATTTTTTTCTGGACAAATTTTTGACCGAATTCAGCTTAATTCTCTATAAAATACTCCTTAAAAGTGATTTCATCTCGATTGAACAATAAATAAAAATGTACCTCGATTTTTAATAACATTTTCAAAATCGACGTTTCACGGCCAAAAAAGCATATTTTGAGTATTTCTTAACTATTTTCAAATATAGCCACTGAAGCCGTTATTTTTGTACTTTTTGCTTTAATTCAAGCAAATGTAACGATAGTCATTCAAAAAACTGTTAAAATTCAATTTTCAACAAGAAATCGTTGTCACGGATTTTGTATCTTGAAGAAAAAAAACATGCGATTTTTTCGGTACATTTTTAAATGCATTTTTTTCTGGACAAATTTTTGACCGAATTCAGCTTAATTCTCTATAAATTACTCCTTAAAAGTGATTTCATCTCGATTGAACAATAAATAAAAATGTACTTCGATTTTCAATAACATTTTCAAAATCGACGTTTCACGGCCAGAAAAGCATATTTTGAGTATTTCTTAACTATTTTCAAATATAACCACTGAAGCCGTTATTTTTGTACATTTTACTTTAATTCAAGCAAATGTAACGACATTCAATCAAAAAACTGTTAAAATTCAATTTTCAATACGAAATCGTAGTCACGGATTTCGTATCTTGAAGAAAAAAAACATGCGATTTTTTCGGTACATTTTTGAATGCATTTTTTTCTGGACAAATTTTTTACCGAATTCAGCTTAATTCTCTATAAAATACTCCTTAAAAGTGATTTCATCTCGATTGAACAATAAATAAAAATTTACCTCGATTTTTAATAACATTTTCAAAATCGACGTTTCACGGCCAAAAAAGCATATTTGGGTATTTCTTAACTATTTTCAAATATAGCCACTGAAGCCGTTATTTTTGTACTTTTTGCTTTAATTCAAGCAAATGTAACGATAGTCATTCAAAAAACTGTTAAAATTCAATTTTCAACAAGAAATCGTTTTCACGGATTTTGTATCTTGAAGAAAAAAAACATGCGATTTTTTCGGTACATTTTTGAATGCATTTTTTTCTGGACAAATTATTGACCGAATTCAGCTTAATTCTCTATAAAATACTCCTTAAAAGTGATTTCATCTCGATTGAACAATAAATAAAAATGTACCTCGATTTTTAATAACATTTTCAAAATCGACGTTTCACGGCCAAAAAAGCATATTTTGAGTATTTCTTAACTATTTTCAAATATAGCCACTGAAGCCGTTATTTTTGTACTTTTTGCTTTAATTCAAGCAAATGTAACGATAGTCATTCAAAAAACTGTTAAAATTCAATTTTCAACAAGAAATCGTTGTCACGGATTTTGTATCTTGAAGAAAAAAAACATGCGATTTTTTCGGTACATTTTTAAATGCATTTTTTTCTGGACAAATTTTTGACCGAATTCAGCTTAATTCTCTATAAAATACTCCTTAAAAGTGATTTCATCTCGATTGAACAATAAATAAAAATGTACTTCGATTTTTAATAACATTTTCAAAATCGACGTTTCACGGCCAGAAAAGCATATTTTGAGTATTTCTTAACTATTTTCAAATATAACCACTGAAGCCGTTATTTTTGTACATTTTACTTTAATTCAAGCAAATGTAACGACATTCAATCAAAAAACTGTTAAAATTCAATTTTCAATACGAAATCGTAGTCACGGATTTTGTATCTTGAAGAAAAAAAACATGCGATTTTTTCGGTACATTTTTGAATGCATTTTTTTCTGGACAAATGTTTTACCGAATTCAGCTTAATTCTCTATAAAATACTCCTTAAAAGTGATTTCATCTCGATTGAACAATAAATAAAAATTTACCTCGATTTTTAATAACATATTCAAAATCGACGTTTCACGGCCAAAAAAGCATATTTTGAGTATTTCTTAACTATTTTCAAATATAGCCACTGAAGCCGTTATTTTTGTACTTTTTGCTTTAATTCAAGCAAATGTAACGGTAGTCATTCAAAAAACTGTTAAAATTCAATTTTCAACAAGAAATCGTTGTCACGGATTTTGTATCTTGAAGAAAAAAAACATGCGATTTTTTCGGTACATTTTTAAATGCATTTTTTTCTGGACAAATTTTTGACCGAATTCAGCTTAATTCTCTATAAAATACTCCTTAAAAGTGATTTCATCTCGATTGAACAATAAATAAAAATGTACTTCGATTTTCAATAACATTTTCAAAATCGACGTTTCACGGCCAGAAAAGCATATTTTGAGTATTTCTTAACTATTTTCAAATATAACCACTGAAGCCGTTATTTTTGTACATTTTACTTTAATTCAAGCAAATGTAACGACATTCAATCAAAAAACTGTTAAAATTCAATTTTCAATACGAAATCGTAGTCACGGATTTTGTATCTTGAAGAAAAAAAACATGCGATTTTTTCGGTACATTTTTGAATGCATTTTTTTCTGGACAAATTTTTTACCGAATTCAGCTTAATTCTCTATAAAATACTCCTTAAAAGTGATTTCATCTCGATTGAACAATAAATAAAAATTTACCTCGATTTTTAATAACATTTTCAAAATCGACGTTTCACGGCCAAAAAAGCATATTTTGAGTATTTCTTAACTATTTTCAAATATAGCCACTGAAGCCGTTATTTTTGTACTTTTTGCTTTAATTCAAGCAAATGTAACGATAGTCATTCAAAAAACTGTTAAAATTCAATTTTCAACAAGAAATCGTTTTCACGGATTTTGTATCTTGAAGAAAAAAAACATGCGATTTTTTCGGTACATTTTTGAATGCATTTTTTTCTGGACAAATTATTGACCGAATTCAGCTTAATTCTCTATAAAATACTCCTTAAAAGTGATTTCATCTCGATTGAACAATAAATAAAAATGTACCTCGATTTTTAATAACATTTTCAAAATCGACGTTTCACGGCCAAAAAAGCATATTTTGAGTATTTCTTAACTATTTTCAAATATAGCCACTGAAGCCGTTATTTTTGTACTTTTTGCTTTAATTCAAGCAAATGTAACGATAGTCATTCAAAAAACTGTTAAAATTCAATTTTCAACAAGAAATCGTTGTCACGGATTTTGTATCTTGAAGAAAAAAAACATGCGATTTTTTCGGTACATTTTTAAATGCATTTTTTTCTGGACAAATTTTTGACCGAATTCAGCTTAATTCTCTATAAAATACTCCTTAAAAGTGATTTCATCTCGATTGAACAATAAATAAAAATGTACTTCGATTTTTAATAACATTTTCAAAATCGACGTTTCACGGCCAGAAAAGCATATTTTGAGTATTTCTTAACTATTTTCAAATATAACCACTGAAGCCGTTATTTTTGTACATTTTACTTTAATTCAAGCAAATGTAACGACATTCAATCAAAAAACTGTTAAAATTCAATTTTCAATACGAAATCGTAGTCACGGATTTTGTATCTTGAAGAAAAAAAACATGCGATTTTTTCGGTACATTTTTGAATGCATTTTTTTCTGGACAAATGTTTTACCGAATTCAGCTTAATTCTCTATAAAATACTCCTTAAAAGTGATTTCATCTCGATTGAACAATAAATAAAAATTTACCTCGATTTTTAATAACATATTCAAAATCGACGTTTCACGGCCAAAAAAGCATATTTTGAGTATTTCTTAACTATTTTCAAATATAGCCACTGAAGCCGTTATTTTTGTACTTTTTGCTTTAATTCAAGCAAATGTAACGATAGTCATTCAAAAAACTGTTAAAATTCAATTTTCAACAAGAAATCGTTGTCACGGATTTTGTATCTTGAAGAAAAAAAACATGCGATTTTTTCGGTACATTTTTAAATGCATTTTTTTCTGGACAAATTTTTGACCGAATTCAGCTTAATTCTCTATAAAATACTCCTTAAAAGTGATTTCATCTCGATTGAACAATAAATAAAAATGTACTTCGATTTTTAATAACATTTTCAAAATCGACGTTTCACGGCCAGAAAAGCATATTTTGAGTATTTCTTAACTATTTTCAAATATAACCACTGAAGCCGTTATTTTTGTACATTTTACTTTAATTCAAGCAAATGTAACGACATTCAATCAAAAAACTGTTAAAATTCAATTTTCAATAAGAAATCGTAGTCACGGATTTTGTATCTTGAAGAAAAAAAACATGCGATTTTTTCGGTACATTTTTGAATGCATTTTTTTCTGGACAAATTTTTGACCGAATTCAGCTTAATTCTCTATAAAATACTCCTTAAAAGTGATTTCATCTCGATTGAACAATAAATAAAAATGTACCTCGATTTTTAATAACATTTTCAAAATCGACGTTTCACGGCCAGAAAAGCATATTTTGAGTATTTCTTAACTATTTTCAAATATAACCACTGAAGCCGTTATTTTTGTACATTTTACTTTAATTCAAGCAAATGTAACGACATTCAATCAAAAAACTGTTAAAATTCAATTTTCAATAAGAAATCGTAGTCACGGATTTTGTATCTTGAAGAAAAAAAACATGCGATTTTTTCGGTACATTTTTGAATGCATTTTTTTCTGGACAAATTTTTGACCGAATTCAGCTTAATTCTCTATAAAATACTCCTTAAAAGTGATTTCATCTCGATTGAACAATAAATAAAAATGTACCTCGATTTTTAATAACATTTTCAAAATCGACGGTTCACGGCCAGAAAAGCATATTTTGAGTATTTCTTAACTATTTTCAAATATAACCACTGAAGCCGTTATTTTTGTACATTTTACTTTAATTCAAGCAAATGTAACGAAATTCAATCAAAAAACTGTTAAAATTCAATTTTCAATAAGAAATCGTAGTCACGGATTTTGTATCTTGAAGAAAAAAAACATGCGATTTTTTCGGTACATTTTTGAATGCATTTTTTTCTGGACAAATTTTTTACCGAGTTCAGCTTAATTCTCTATAAAATACTATTTAAAAGTGATTTCATCTCGATTGAACAATAAATAAAAATGTACCTCGATTTTTAATAACATTTTCAAAATCGACGTTTCACGGCCAGAAAAGCATATTTTGAGTATTTCTTAACTATTTTCAAATATAACCACTGAAGCCGTTATTTTTGTACATTTTACTTTAATTCAAGCAAATGTAACGACATTCAATCAAAAAACTGTTAAAATTCAATTTTCAATAAGAAATCGTAGTCACGGATTTTGTATCTTGAAGAAAAAAAACATGCGATTTTTTCGGTACATTTTTGAATGCATTTTTTTCTGGACAAATTATTGACCGAATTCAGCTTAATTCTCTATAAAATACTCCTTAAAAGTGATTTCATCTCGATTGAACAATAAATAAAAATGTACCTCGATTTTTAATAACATTTTCAAAATCGACGTTTCACGGCCAAAAAAGCATATTTTGAGTATTTCTTAACTATTTTCAAATATAGCCACTGAAGCCGTTATTTTTGTACTTTTTGCTTTAATTCAAGCAAATGTAACGATAGTCATTCAAAAAACTGTTAAAATTCAATTTTCAACAAGAAATCGTTGTCACGGATTTTGTATCTTGAAGAAAAAAAACATGCGATTTTTTCGGTACATTTTTAAATGCATTTTTTTCTGGACAAATTTTTGACCGAATTCAGCTTAATTCTCTATAAAATACTCCTTAAAAGTGATTTCATCTCGATTGAACAATAAATAAAAATGTACTTCGATTTTTAATAACATTTTCAAAATCGACGTTTCACGGCCAGAAAAGCATATTTTGAGTATTTCTTAACTATTTTCAAATATAACCACTGAAGCCGTTATTTTTGTACATTTTACTTTAATTCAAGCAAATGTAACGACATTCAATCAAAAAACTGTTAAAATTCAATTTTCAATACGAAATCGTAGTCACGGATTTTGTATCTTGAAGAAAAAAAACATGCGATTTTTTCGGTACATTTTTGAATGCATTTTTTTCTGGACAAATGTTTTACCGAATTCAGCTTAATTCTCTATAAAATACTCCTTAAAAGTGATTTCATCTCGATTGAACAATAAATAAAAATTTACCTCGATTTTTAATAACATATTCAAAATCGACGTTTCACGGCCAAAAAAGCATATTTTGAGTATTTCTTAACTATTTTCAAATATAGCCACTGAAGCCGTTATTTTTGTACTTTTTGCTTTAATTCAAGCAAATGTAACGGTAGTCATTCAAAAAACTGTTAAAATTCAATTTTCAACAAGAAATCGTTGTCACGGATTTTGTATCTTGAAGAAAAAAAACATGCGATTTTTTCGGTACATTTTTAAATGCATTTTTTTCTGGACAAATTTTTGACCGAATTCAGCTTAATTCTCTATAAAATACTCCTTAAAAGTGATTTCATCTCGATTGAACAATAAATAAAAATGTACTTCGATTTTCAATAACATTTTCAAAATCGACGTTTCACGGCCAGAAAAGCATATTTTGAGTATTTCTTAACTATTTTCAAATATAACCACTGAAGCCGTTATTTTTGTACATTTTACTTTAATTCAAGCAAATGTAACGACATTCAATCAAAAAACTGTTAAAATTCAATTTTCAATACGAAATCGTAGTCACGGATTTTGTATCTTGAAGAAAAAAAACATGCGATTTTTTCGGTACATTTTTGAATGCATTTTTTTCTGGACAAATTTTTTACCGAATTCAGCTTAATTCTCTATAAAATACTCCTTAAAAGTGATTTCATCTCGATTGAACAATAAATAAAAATTTACCTCGATTTTTAATAACATTTTCAAAATCGACGTTTCACGGCCAAAAAAGCATATTTTGAGTATTTCTTAACTATTTTCAAATATAGCCACTGAAGCCGTTATTTTTGTACTTTTTGCTTTAATTCAAGCAAATGTAACGATAGTCATTCAAAAAACTGTTAAAATTCAATTTTCAACAAGAAATCGTTTTCACGGATTTTGTATCTTGAAGAAAAAAAACATGCGATTTTTTCGGTACATTTTTGAATGCATTTTTTTCTGGACAAATTATTGACCGAATTCAGCTTAATTCTCTATAAAATACTCCTTAAAAGTGATTTCATCTCGATTGAACAATAAATAAAAATGTACCTCGATTTTTAATAACATTTTCAAAATCGACGTTTCACGGCCAAAAAAGCATATTTTGAGTATTTCTTAACTATTTTCAAATATAGCCACTGAAGCCGTTATTTTTGTACTTTTTGCTTTAATTCAAGCAAATGTAACGATAGTCATTCAAAAAACTGTTAAAATTCAATTTTCAACAAGAAATCGTTGTCACGGATTTTGTATCTTGAAGAAAAAAAACATGCGATTTTTTCGGTACATTTTTAAATGCATTTTTTTCTGGACAAATTTTTGACCGAATTCAGCTTAATTCTCTATAAAATACTCCTTAAAAGTGATTTCATCTCGATTGAACAATAAATAAAAATGTACTTCGATTTTTAATAACATTTTCAAAATCGACGTTTCACGGCCAGAAAAGCATATTTTGAGTATTTCTTAACTATTTTCAAATATAACCACTGAAGCCGTTATTTTTGTACATTTTACTTTAATTCAAGCAAATGTAACGACATTCAATCAAAAAACTGTTAAAATTCAATTTTCAATACGAAATCGTAGTCACGGATTTTGTATCTTGAAGAAAAAAAACATGCGATTTTTTCGGTACATTTTTGAATGCATTTTTTTCTGGACAAATGTTTTACCGAATTCAGCTTAATTCTCTATAAAATACTCCTTAAAAGTGATTTCATCTCGATTGAACAATAAATAAAAATTTACCTCGATTTTTAATAACATATTCAAAATCGACGTTTCACGGCCAAAAAAGCATATTTTGAGTATTTCTTAACTATTTTCAAATATAGCCACTGAAGCCGTTATTTTTGTACTTTTTGCTTTAATTCAAGCAAATGTAACGATAGTCATTCAAAAAACTGTTAAAATTCAATTTTCAACAAGAAATCGTTGTCACGGATTTTGTATCTTGAAGAAAAAAAACATGCGATTTTTTCGGTACATTTTTAAATGCATTTTTTTCTGGACAAATTTTTGACCGAATTCAGCTTAATTCTCTATAAAATACTCCTTAAAAGTGATTTCATCTCGATTGAACAATAAATAAAAATGTACTTCGATTTTTAATAACATTTTCAAAATCGACGTTTCACGGCCAGAAAAGCATATTTTGAGTATTTCTTAACTATTTTCAAATATAACCACTGAAGCCGTTATTTTTGTACATTTTACTTTAATTCAAGCAAATGTAACGACATTCAATCAAAAAACTGTTAAAATTCAATTTTCAATAAGAAATCGTAGTCACGGATTTTGTATCTTGAAGAAAAAAAACATGCGATTTTTTCGGTACATTTTTGAATGCATTTTTTTCTGGACAAATTTTTGACCGAATTCAGCTTAATTCTCTATAAAATACTCCTTAAAAGTGATTTCATCTCGATTGAACAATAAATAAAAATGTACCTCGATTTTTAATAACATTTTCAAAATCGACGTTTCACGGCCAGAAAAGCATATTTTGAGTATTTCTTAACTATTTTCAAATATAACCACTGAAGCCGTTATTTTTGTACATTTTACTTTAATTCAAGCAAATGTAACGACATTCAATCAAAAAACTGTTAAAATTCAATTTTCAATAAGAAATCGTAGTCACGGATTTTGTATCTTGAAGAAAAAAAACATGCGATTTTTTCGGTACATTTTTGAATGCATTTTTTTCTGGACAAATTTTTGACCGAATTCAGCTTAATTCTCTATAAAATACTCCTTAAAAGTGATTTCATCTCGATTGAACAATAAATAAAAATGTACCTCGATTTTTAATAACATTTTCAAAATCGACGGTTCACGGCCAGAAAAGCATATTTTGAGTATTTCTTAACTATTTTCAAATATAACCACTGAAGCCGTTATTTTTGTACATTTTACTTTAATTCAAGCAAATGTAACGAAATTCAATCAAAAAACTGTTAAAATTCAATTTTCAATAAGAAATCGTAGTCACGGATTTTGTATCTTGAAGAAAAAAAACATGCGATTTTTTCGGTACATTTTTGAATGCATTTTTTTCTGGACAAATTTTTTACCGAGTTCAGCTTAATTCTCTATAAAATACTATTTAAAAGTGATTTCATCTCGATTGAACAATAAATAAAAATGTACCTCGATTTTTAATAACATTTTCAAAATCGACGTTTCACGGCCAGAAAAGCATATTTTGAGTATTTCTTAACTATTTTCAAATATAACCACTGAAGCCGTTATTTTTGTACATTTTACTTTAATTCAAGCAAATGTAACGACATTCAATCAAAAAACTGTTAAAATTCAATTTTCAATAAGAAATCGTAGTCACGGATTTTGTATCTTGAAGAAAAAAAACATGCGATTTTTTCGGTACATTTTTGAATGCATTTTTTTCTGGACAAATTTTTGACCGAATTCAGCTTAATTCTCTATAAAATACTCCTTAAAAGTGATTTCATCTCGATTGAACAATAAATAAAAATGTACCTCGATTTTTAATAACATTTTCAAAATCGACGGTTCACGGCCAGAAAAGCATATTTTGAGTATTTCTTAACTATTTTCAAATATAACCACTGAAGCCGTTATTTTTGTACATTTTACTTTAATTCAAGCAAATGTAACGAAATTCAATCAAAAAACTGTTAAAATTCAATTTTCAATAAGAAATCGTAGTCACGGATTTTGTATCTTGAAGAAAAAAAACATGCGATTTTTTCGGTACATTTTTGAATGCATTTTTTTCTGGACAAATTTTTGACCGAATTCAGCTTAATTCTCTATAAAATACTCCTTAAAAGTGATTTCATCTCGATTGAACAATAAATAAAAATGTACCTCGATTTTTAATAACATTTTCAAAATCGACGTTACACGGCCAAAAAAGCATATTTTGAGTATTTCTTAACTATTTTCAAATATAGCCACTGAAGCCGTTATTTTTGTACTTTTTGCTTTAATTCAAGCAAATGTAACGATAGTCATTCAAAAAACTGTTAAAATTCAATTTTCAACAAGAAATCGTTGTCACGGATTTTGTATCTTGAAGAAAAAAAACATGCGATTTTTTCGGTACATTTTTAAATGCATTTTTTTCTGGGCAAATTTTTGACCGAATTCAGCTCAATTCTCTATAAAATACTCCTTAAAAGTGATTTCATCTCGATTGAACAATAAATAAAAATGTACTTCGATTTTTAATAACATTTTCAAAATCGACGTTTCACGGCCAGAAAAGCATATTTTGAGTATTTCTTAACTATTTTCAAATATAGCCACTGAAGCCGTTATTTTTGTACTTTTTGCTTTAATTCAAGCAAATGTAACGATAGTCATTCAAAAAACTGTTAAAATTCAATTTTCAACAAGAAATCGTTGTCACGGATTTTGTATCTTGAAGAAAAAAAACATGCGATTTTTTCGGTACATTTTTAAATGCATTTTTTTCTGGGCAAATTTTTGACCGAATTCAGCTCAATTCTCTATAAAATACTCCTTAAAAGTGATTTCATCTCGATTGAACAATAAATAAAAATGTACTTCGATTTTTAATAACATTTTCAAAATCGACGTTTCACGGCCAGAAAAGCATATTTTGAGTATTTCTTAACTATTTTCAAATATAACCACTGAAGCCGTTATTTTTGTACATTTTACTTTAATTCAAGCAAATGTAACGACATTCAATCAAAAAACTGTTAAAATTCAATTTTCAATAAGAAATCGTAGTCACGGATTTTGTATCTTGAAGAAAAAAAACATGCGATTTTTTCGGTACATTTTTGAATGCATTTTTTTCTGGACAAATTTTTGACCGAATTCAGCTTAATTCTCTATAAAATACTCCTTAAAAGTGATTTCATCTCGATTGAACAATAAATAAAAATGTACCTCGATTTTTAATAACATTTTCAAAATCGACGGTTCACGGCCAGAAAAGCATATTTTGAGTATTTCTTAACTATTTTCAAATATAACCACTAAAGCCGTTATTTTTGTACATTTTACTTTAATTCAAGCAAATGTAACGAAATTCAATCAAAAAACTGTTAAAATTCAATTTTCAATAAGAAATCGTAGTCACGGATTTTGTATCTTGAAGAAAAAAAACATGCGATTTTTTCGGTACATTTTTGAATGCATTTTTTTCTGGACAAATTTTTGACCGAATTCAGCTTAATTCTCTATAAAATACTCCTTAAAAGTGATTTCATCTCGATTGAACAATAAATAAAAATGTACTTCGATTTTTAATAACATTTTCAAAATCGACGTTTCACGACAAGAAAAGCATATTTTGAGTATTTCTTAACTATTTTCAAATATAACCACTGAAGCCGTTATTTTTGTACATTTTACTTTAATTCAAGCAAATGTAACGACATTCAATCAAAAAACTGTTAAAATTCAATTTTCAATAAGAAATCGTAGTCACGGATTTTGTATCTTGAAGAAAAAAAACATGCGATTTTTTCGGTACATTTTTGAATGCATTTTTTTCTGGACAAATTTTTGACCGAATTCAGCTTAATTCTCTATAAAATACTCCTTAAAAGTGATTTCATCTCGATTGAACAATAAATAAAAATGTACCTCGATTTTTAATAACATTTTCAAAATCGACGGTTCACGGCCAGAAAAGCATATTTTGAGTATTTCTTAACTATTTTCAAATATAACCACTAAAGCCGTTATTTTTGTACATTTTACTTTAATTCAAGCAAATGTAACGAAATTCAATCAAAAAACTGTTAAAATTCAATTTTCAATAAGAAATCGTAGTCACGGATTTTGTATCTTGAAGAAAAAAAACATGCGATTTTTTCGGTACATTTTTGAATGCATTTTTTTCTGGACAAATTTTTGACCGAATTCAGCTTAATTCTCTATAAAATACTCCTTAAAAGTGATTTCATCTCGATTGAACAATAAATAAAAATGTACTTCGATTTTTAATAACATTTTCAAAATCGACGTTTCACGGCCAGAAAAGCATATTTTGAGTATTTCTTAACTATTTTCAAATATAACCACTGAAGCCGTTATTTTTGTACATTTTACTTTAATTCAAGCAAATGTAACGACATTCAATCAAAAAACTGTTAAAATTCAATTTTCAATAAGAAATCGTAGTCACGGATTTTGTATCTTGAAGAAAAAAAACATGCGATTTTTTCGGTACATTTTTGAATGCATTTTTTTCTGGACAAATTTTTGACCGAATTCAGCTTAATTCTCTATAAAATACTCCTTAAAAGTGATTTCATCTCGATTGAACAATAAATAAAAATGTACCTCGATTTTTAATAACATTTTCAAAATCGACGGTTCACGGCCAGAAAAGCATATTTTGAGTATTTCTTAACTATTTTCAAATATAACCACTAAAGCCGTTATTTTTGTACATTTTACTTTAATTCAAGCAAATGTAACGAAATTCAATCAAAAAACTGTTAAAATTCAATTTTCAATAAGAAATCGTAGTCACGGATTTTGTATCTTGAAGAAAAAAAACATGCGATTTTTTCGGTACATTTTTGAATGCATTTTTTTCTGGACAAATTTTTTACCGAGTTCAGCTTAATTCTCTATAAAATACTCCTTAAAAGTGATTTCATCTCGATTGAACAATAAATAAAAATGTACCTCGATTTTTAATAACATTTTCAAAATCGACGTTTCACGGCCGGAAAAGCATATTTTGAGTATTTCTTAACTATTTTCAAATATAGCCACTGAAGCCGTTATTTTTGTACTTTTTGCTTTAATTCAAGCAAATGTAACGATAGTCATTCAAAAAACTGTTAAAATTCAATTTTCAACAAGAAATCGTTTTCACGGATTTTGTATCTTGAAGAAAAAAAAACATGCGATTTTTTCGGTACATTTTTGAATGCATTTTTTTCTGGACAAATTTTTGACCGAATTCAGCTTAATTCTCTATAAAATACTCCTTAAAAGTGATTTCATCTCGATTGAACAATAAATAAAAATGTACCTCGATTTTTAATAACATTTTCAAAATCGACGTTTCACGGCCAAAAAAGCATATTTTGAGTATTTCTTAACTATTTTCAAATATAGCCACTGAAGCCGTTATTTTTGTACTTTTTGCTTTAATTCAAGCAAATGTAACGATAGTCATTCAAAAAACTGTTAAAATTCAATTTTCAACAAGAAATCGTTGTCACGGATTTTGTATCTTGAAGAAAAAAAACATGCGATTTTTTCGGTACATTTTTAAATGCATTTTTTTCTGGACAAATTTTTGACCGAATTCAGCTTAATTCTCTATAAAATACTCCTTAAAAGTGATTTCATCTCGATTGAACAATAAATAAAAATGTACTTCGATTTTTAATAACATTTTCAAAATCGACGTTTCACGGCCAGAAAAGCATATTTTGATTATTTCTTAACTATTTTCAAATATAACCACTGAAGCCGTTATTTTTGTACATTTTACTTTAATTCAAGCAAATGTAACGACATTCAATCAAAAAACTGTTAAAATTCAATTTTCAATAAGAAATCGTAGTCACGGATTTTGTATCTTGAAGAAAAAAAACATGCGATTTTTTCGGTACATTTTTGAATGCATTTTTTTCTGGACAAATTTTTTACCGAATTCAGCCTAATTCTCTATAAAATACTCCTTAAAAGTGATTTCATCTCGATTGAACAATAAATAAAAATGTACCTCGATTTTTAATAACATTTTCAAAATCGACGTTTCACGGCCAAAAAAGCATATTTTGAGTATTTCTTAACTATTTTCAAATATAGCCACTGAAGCCGTTATTTTTGTACTTTTTGCTTTAATTCAAGCAAATGTAACGATATTCATTCAAAAAACTGTTAAAATTCAATTTTCAACAAGAAATCGTTGTCACGGATTTTGTATCTTGAAGAAAAAAAACATGCGATTTTTTCGGTACATTTTTAAATGCATTTTTTTCTGGACAAATTTTTGACCGAATTCCGCTTAATTCTCTATAAAATACTCCTTAAAAGTGATTTCATCTCGATTGAACAATAAATAAAAATGTACTTCGATTTTTAATAACATTTTCAAAATCGACATTTCACGGCCAGAAAAGCATATTTTGAGTATTTCTTAACTATTTTCAAATATAGCCACTGAAGCCGTTATTTTTGTACTTTTTGCTTTAATTCAAGCAAATGTAACGATAGTCATTCAAAAAACTGTTAAAATTCAATTTTCAACAAGAAATCGTTGTCACGGATTTTGTATCTTGAAGAAGAAAAACATGCGATTTTTTCGGTACATTTTTGAATGCATTTTTTTCTGGACAAATTTTTGACCGAATTCAGCTTAATTCTCTATAAAATACTCCTTAAAAGTGATTTCATCTCGATTGAACAATAAATAAAAATGTACCTCGATTTTTAATAACATTTTCAAAATCGACGTTTCACGGCCAGAAAAGCATATTTTGAGTATTTCTTAACTATTTTCAAATATAGCCACTGAAGCCGTTATTTTTGTACTTTTTGCTTTAATTCAAGCAAATGTAACGATAGTCATTCAAAAAACTGTTAAAATTCAATTTTCAACAAGAAATCGTTTTCACGGATTTTGTATCTTGAAGAAAAAAAACATGCGATTTTTTCGGTACATTTTTAAATGCATTTTTTTCTGGACAAATTTTTGACCGAATTCAGCTTAATTCTCTATAAAATACTCCTTAAAAGTGATTTCATCTCGATTGAACAATAAATAAAAATGTACTTCGATTTTTAATAACATTTTCAAAATCGACGTTTCACGGCCAGAAAAGCATATTTTGAGTATTTCTTAACTATTTTCAAATATAACCACTGAAGCCGTTATTTTTGTACATTTTACTTTAATTCAAGCAAATGTAACGACATTCAATCAAAAAACTGTTAAAATTCAATTTTCAATAAGAAATCGTAGTCACGGATTTTGTATCTTGAAGAAAAAAAACATGCGATTTTTTCGGTACATTTTTGAATGCATTTTTTTCTGGACAAATTTTTTACCGAATTCAGCTTAATTCTCTATAAAATACTCCTTAAAAGTGATTTCATCTCGATTGAACAATAAATAAAAATGTACTTCGATTTTTAATAACATTTTCAAAATCGACGTTTCACGGCCAGAAAAGCATATTTTGAGTATTTCTTAACTATTTTCAAATATAACCACTGAAGCCGTTATTTTTGTACATTTTACTTTAATTCAAGCAAATGTAACGACATTCAATCAAAAAACTGTTAAAATTCAATTTTCAATAAGAAATCGTAGTCACGGATTTTGTATCTTGAAGAAAAAAAACATGCGATTTTTTCGGTACATTTTTGAATGCATTTTTTCTGGACAAATTTTTGACCGAATTCAGCTTAATTCTCTATAAAATACTCCTTAAAAGTGATTTCATCTCGATTGAACAATAAATAAAAATGTACCTCGATTTTTAATAACATTTTCAAAATCGACGGTTCACGGCCAGAAAAGCATATTTTGAGTATTTCTTAACTATTTTCAAATATAACCACTGAAGCCGTTATTTTTGTACATTTTACTTTAATTCAAGCAAATGTAACGAAATTCAATCAAAAAACTGTTAAAATTCAATTTTCAATAAGAAATCGTAGTCACGGATTTTGTATCTTGAAGAAAAAAAACATGCGATTTTTTCGGTACATTTTTGAATGCATTTTTTTCTGGACAAATTTTTTACCGAGTTCAGCTTAATTCTCTATAAAATACTCCTTAAAAGTGATTTCATCTCGATTGAACAATAAATAAAAATGTACCTCGATTTTTAATAACATTTTCAAAATCGACGTTTCACGGCCAGAAAAGCATATTTTGAGTATTTCTTAACTATTTTCAAATATAACCACTGAAGCCGTTATTTTTGTACATTTTACTTTAATTCAAGCAAATGTAACGACATTCAATCAAAAAACTGTTAAAATTCAATTTTCAATAAGAAATCGTAGTCACGGATTTTGTATCTTGAAGAAAAAAAACATGCGATTTTTTCGGTACATTTTTGAATGCATTTTTTTCTGGACAAATTTTTGACCGAATTCAGCTTAATTCTCTATAAAATACTCCTTAAAAGTGATTTCATCTCGATTGAACAATAAATAAAAATGTACCTCGATTTTTAATAACATTTTCAAAATCGACGGTTCACGGCCAGAAAAGCATATTTTGAGTATTTCTTAACTATTTTCAAATATAACCACTGAAGCCGTTATTTTTGTACATTTTACTTTAATTCAAGCAAATGTAACGAAATTCAATCAAAAAACTGTTAAAATTCAATTTTCAATAAGAAATCGTAGTCACGGATTTTGTATCTTGAAGAAAAAAAACATGCGATTTTTTCGGTACATTTTTGAATGCATTTTTTTCTGGACAAATTTTTGACCGAATTCAGCTTAATTCTCTATAAAATACTCCTTAAAAGTGATTTCATCTCGATTGAACAATAAATAAAAATGTACCTCGATTTTTAATAACATTTTCAAAATCGACGTTACACGGCCAAAAAAGCATATTTTGAGTATTTCTTAACTATTTTCAAATATAGCCACTGAAGCCGTTATTTTTGTACTTTTTGCTTTAATTCAAGCAAATGTAACGATAGTCATTCAAAAAACTGTTAAAATTCAATTTTCAACAAGAAATCGTTGTCACGGATTTTGTATCTTGAAGAAAAAAAACATGCGATTTTTTCGGTACATTTTTAAATGCATTTTTTTCTGGGCAAATTTTTGACCGAATTCAGCTTAATTCTCTATAAAATACTCCTTAAAAGTGATTTCATCTCGATTGAACAATAAATAAAAATGTACTTCGATTTTTAATAACATTTTCAAAATCGACGTTTCACGGCCAGAAAAGCATATTTTGAGTATTTCTTAACTATTTTCAAATATAACCACTGAAGCCGTTATTTTTGTACATTTTACTTTAATTCAAGCAAATGTAACGACATTCAATCAAAAAACTGTTAAAATTCAATTTTCAATAAGAAATCGTAGTCACGGATTTTGTATCTTGAAGAAAAAAAACATGCGATTTTTTCGTTACATTTTTGAATGCATTTTTTTCTGGACAAATTTTTGACCGAATTCAGCTTAATTCTCTATAAAATACTCCTTAAAAGTGATTTCATCTCGATTGAACAATAAATAAAAATGTACTTCGATTTTTAATAACATTTTCAAAATCGACGTTTCACGGCCAGAAAAGCATATTTTGAGTATTTCTTAACTATTTTCAAATATAACCACTGAAGCCGTTATTTTTGTACATTTTACTTTAATTCAAGCAAATGTAACGACATTCAATCAAAAAACTGTTAAAATTCAATTTTCAATAAGAAATCGTAGTCACGGATTTTGTATCTTGAAGAAAAAAAACATGCGATTTTTTCGGTACATTTTTGAATGCATTTTTTTCTGGACAAATTTTTGACCGAATTCAGCTTAATTCTCTATAAAATACTCCTTAAAAGTGATTTCATCTCGATTGAACAATAAATAAAAATGTACCTCGATTTTTAATAACATTTTCAAAATCGACGGTTCACGGCCAGAAAAGCATATTTTGAGTATTTCTTAACTATTTTCAAATATAACCACTAAAGCCGTTATTTTTGTACATTTTACTTTAATTCAAGCAAATGTAACGAAATTCAATCAAAAAACTGTTAAAATTCAATTTTCAATAAGAAATCGTAGTCACGGATTTTGTATCTTGAAGAAAAAAAACATGCGATTTTTTCGGTACATTTTTGAATGCATTTTTTTCTGGACAAATTTTTGACCGAATTCAGCTTAATTCTCTATAAAATACTCCTTAAAAGTGATTTCATCTCGATTGAACAATAAATAAAAATGTACTTCGATTTTTAATAACATTTTCAAAATCGACGTTTCACGGCCAGAAAAGCATATTTTGAGTATTTCTTAACTATTTTCAAATATAACCACTGAAGCCGTTATTTTTGTACATTTTACTTTAATTCAAGCAAATGTAACGACATTCAATCAAAAAACTGTTAAAATTCAATTTTCAATAAGAAATCGTAGTCACGGATTTTGTATCTTGAAGAAAAAAAACATGCGATTTTTTCGGTACATTTTTGAATGCATTTTTTTCTGGACAAATTTTTGACCGAATTCAGCTTAATTCTCTATAAAATACTCCTTAAAAGTGATTTCATCTCGATTGAACAATAAATAAAAATGTACCTCGATTTTTAATAACATTTTCAAAATCGACGGTTCACGGCCAGAAAAGCATATTTTGAGTATTTCTTAACTATTTTCAAATATAACCACTGAAGCCGTTATTTTTGTACATTTTACTTTAATTCAAGCAAATGTAACGACATTCAATCAAAAAACTGTTAAAATTCAATTTTCAATAAGAAATCGTAGTCACGGATTTTGTATCTTGAAGAAAAAAAACATGCGATTTTTTCGGTACATTTTTGAATGCATTTTTTTCTGGACAAATTTTTGACCGAATTCAGCTTAATTCTCTATAAAATACTCCTTAAAAGTGATTTCATCTCGATTGAACAATAAATAAAAATGTACCTCGATTTTTAATAACATTTTCAAAATCGACGGTTCACGGCCAGAAAAGCATATTTTGAGTATTTCTTAACTATTTTCAAATATAACCACTAAAGCCGTTATTTTTGTACATTTTACTTTAATTCAAGCAAATGTAACGAAATTCAATCAAAAAACTGTTAAAATTCAATTTTCAATAAGAAATCGTAGTCACGGATTTTGTATCTTGAAGAAAAAAAACATGCGATTTTTTCGGTACATTTTTAAATGCATTTTTTTCTGGGCAAATTTTTGACCGAATTCAGCTTAATTCTCTATAAAATACTCCTTAAAAGTGATTTCATCTCGATTGAACAATAAATAAAAATGTACTTCGATTTTTAATAACATTTTCAAAATCGACGTTTCACGGCCAGAAAAGCATATTTTGAGTATTTCTTAACTATTTTCAAATATAACCACTGAAGCCGTTATTTTTGTACATTTTACTTTAATTCAAGCAAATGTAACGACATTCAATCAAAAAACTGTTAAAATTCAATTTTCAATAAGAAATCGTAGTCACGGATTTTGTATCTTGAAGAAAAAAAACATGCGATTTTTTCGGTACATTTTTGAATGCATTTTTTTCTGGACAAATTTTTGACCGAATTCAGCTTAATTCTCTATAAAATACTCCTTAAAAGTGATTTCATCTCGATTGAACAATAAATAAAAATGTACTTCGATTTTTAATAACATTTTCAAAATCGACGTTTCACGGCCAGAAAAGCATATTTTGAGTATTTCTTAACTATTTTCAAATATAACCACTGAAGCCGTTATTTTTGTACATTTTACTTTAATTCAAGCAAATGTAACGACATTCAATCAAAAAACTGTTAAAATTCAATTTTCAATAAGAAATCGTAGTCACGGATTTTGTATCTTGAAGAAAAAAAACATGCGATTTTTTCGGTACATTTTTGAATGCATTTTTTTCTGGACAAATTTTTGACCGAATTCAGCTTAATTCTCTATAAAATACTCCTTAAAAGTGATTTCATCTCGATTGAACAATAAATAAAAATGTACCTCGATTTTTAATAACATTTTCAAAATCGACGGTTCACGGCCAGAAAAGCATATTTTGAGTATTTCTTAACTATTTTCAAATATAACCACTAAAGCCGTTATTTTTGTACATTTTACTTTAATTCAAGCAAATGTAACGAAATTCAATCAAAAAACTGTTAAAATTCAATTTTCAATAAGAAATCGTAGTCACGGATTTTGTATCTTGAAGAAAAAAAACATGCGATTTTTTCGGTACATTTTTGAATGCATTTTTTTCTGGACAAATTTTTGACCGAATTCAGCTTAATTCTCTATAAAATACTCCTTAAAAGTGATTTCATCTCGATTGAACAATAAATAAAAATGTACTTCGATTTTTAATAACATTTTCAAAATCGACGTTTCACGGCCAGAAAAGCATATTTTGAGTATTTCTTAACTATTTTCAAATATAACCACTGAAGCCGTTATTTTTGTACATTTTACTTTAATTCAAGCAAATGTAACGACATTCAATCAAAAAACTGTTAAAATTCAATTTTCAATAAGAAATCGTAGTCACGGATTTTGTATCTTGAAGAAAAAAAACATGCGATTTTTTCGGTACATTTTTGAATGCATTTTTTTCTGGACAAATTTTTGACCGAATTCAGCTTAATTCTCTATAAAATACTCCTTAAAAGTGATTTCATCTCGATTGAACAATAAATAAAAATGTACTTCGATTTTTAATAACATTTTCAAAATCGACGTTTCACGGCCAGAAAAGCATATTTTGAGTATTTCTTAACTATTTTCAAATATAACCACTGAAGCCGTTATTTTTGTACATTTTACTTTAATTCAAGCAAATGTAACGACATTCAATCAAAAAACTGTTAAAATTCAATTTTCAATAAGAAATCGTAGTCACGGATTTTGTATCTTGAAGAAAAAAAACATGCGATTTTTTCGGTACATTTTTGAATGCATTTTTTTCTGGACAAATTTTTGACCGAATTCAGCTTAATTCTCTATAAAATACTCCTTAAAAGTGATTTCATCTCGATTGAACAATAAATAAAAATGTACCTCGATTTTTAATAACATTTTCAAAATCGACGGTTCACGGCCAGAAAAGCATATTTTGAGTATTTCTTAACTATTTTCAAATATAACCACTGAAGCCGTTATTTTTGTACATTTTACTTTAATTCAAGCAAATGTAACGACATTCAATCAAAAAACTGTTAAAATTCAATTTTCAATAAGAAATCGTAGTCACGGATTTTGTATCTTGAAGAAAAAAAACATGCGATTTTTTCGGTACATTTTTGAATGCATTTTTTTCTGGACAAATTTTTGACCGAATTCAGCTTAATTCTCTATAAAATACTCCTTAAAAGTGATTTCATCTCGATTGAACAATAAATAAAAATGTACCTCGATTTTTAATAACATTTTCAAAATCGACGGTTCACGGCCAGAAAAGCATATTTTGAGTATTTCTTAACTATTTTCAAATATAACCACTAAAGCCGTTATTTTTGTACATTTTACTTTAATTCAAGCAAATGTAACGAAATTCAATCAAAAAACTGTTAAAATTCAATTTTCAATAAGAAATCGTAGTCACGGATTTTGTATCTTGAAGAAAAAAAACATGCGATTTTTTCGGTACATTTTTAAATGCATTTTTTTCTGGGCAAATTTTTGACCGAATTCAGCTTAATTCTCTATAAAATACTCCTTAAAAGTGATTTCATCTCGATTGAACAATAAATAAAAATGTACTTCGATTTTTAATAACATTTTCAAAATCGACGTTTCACGGCCAGAAAAGCATATTTTGAGTATTTCTTAACTATTTTCAAATATAACCACTGAAGCCGTTATTTTTGTACATTTTACTTTAATTCAAGCAAATGTAACGACATTCAATCAAAAAACTGTTAAAATTCAATTTTCAATAAGAAATCGTAGTCACGGATTTTGTATCTTGAAGAAAAAAAACATGCGATTTTTTCGGTACATTTTTGAATGCATTTTTTTCTGGACAAATTTTTGACCGAATTCAGCTTAATTCTCTATAAAATACTCCTTAAAAGTGATTTCATCTCGATTGAACAATAAATAAAAATGTACTTCGATTTTTAATAACATTTTCAAAATCGACGTTTCACGGCCAGAAAAGCATATTTTGAGTATTTCTTAACTATTTTCAAATATAACCACTGAAGCCGTTATTTTTGTACATTTTACTTTAATTCAAGCAAATGTAACGACATTCAATCAAAAAACTGTTAAAATTCAATTTTCAATAAGAAATCGTAGTCACGGATTTTGTATCTTGAAGAAAAAAAACATGCGATTTTTTCGGTACATTTTTGAATGCATTTTTTTCTGGACAAATTTTTGACCGAATTCAGCTTAATTCTCTATAAAATACTCCTTAAAAGTGATTTCATCTCGATTGAACAATAAATAAAAATGTACCTCGATTTTTAATAACATTTTCAAAATCGACGGTTCACGGCCAGAAAAGCATATTTTGAGTATTTCTTAACTATTTTCAAATATAACCACTAAAGCCGTTATTTTTGTACATTTTACTTTAATTCAAGCAAATGTAACGAAATTCAATCAAAAAACTGTTAAAATTCAATTTTCAATAAGAAATCGTAGTCACGGATTTTGTATCTTGAAGAAAAAAAACATGCGATTTTTTCGGTACATTTTTGAATGCATTTTTTTCTGGACAAATTTTTGACCGAATTCAGCTTAATTCTCTATAAAATACTCCTTAAAAGTGATTTCATCTCGATTGAACAATAAATAAAAATGTACTTCGATTTTTAATAACATTTTCAAAATCGACGTTTCACGGCCAGAAAAGCATATTTTGAGTATTTCTTAACTATTTTCAAATATAACCACTGAAGCCGTTATTTTTGTACATTTTACTTTAATTCAAGCAAATGTAACGACATTCAATCAAAAAACTGTTAAAATTCAATTTTCAATAAGAAATCGTAGTCACGGATTTTGTATCTTGAAGAAAAAAAACATGCGATTTTTTCGGTACATTTTTGAATGCATTTTTTTCTGGACAAATTTTTGACCGAATTCAGCTTAATTCTCTATAAAATACTCCTTAAAAGTGATTTCATCTCGATTGAACAATAAATAAAAATGTACCTCGATTTTTAATAACATTTTCAAAATCGACGGTTCACGGCCAGAAAAGCATATTTTGAGTATTTCTTAACTATTTTCAAATATAACCACTGAAGCCGTTATTTTTGTACATTTTACTTTAATTCAAGCAAATGTAACGACATTCAATCAAAAAACTGTTAAAATTCAATTTTCAATAAGAAATCGTAGTCACGGATTTTGTATCTTGAAGAAAAAAAACATGCGATTTTTTCGGTACATTTTTGAATGCATTTTTTTCTGGACAAATTTTTGACCGAATTCAGCTTAATTCTCTATAAAATACTCCTTAAAAGTGATTTCATCTCGATTGAACAATAAATAAAAATGTACCTCGATTTTTAATAACATTTTCAAAATCGACGGTTCACGGCCAGAAAAGCATATTTTGAGTATTTCTTAACTATTTTCAAATATAACCACTAAAGCCGTTATTTTTGTACATTTTACTTTAATTCAAGCAAATGTAACGAAATTCAATCAAAAAACTGTTAAAATTCAATTTTCAATAAGAAATCGTAGTCACGGATTTTGTATCTTGAAGAAAAAAAACATGCGATTTTTTCGGTACATTTTTGAATGCATTTTTTTCTGGACAAATTTTTTACCGAGTTCAGCTTAATTCTCTATAAAATACTCCTTAAAAGTGATTTCATCTCGATTGAACAATAAATAAAAATGTACCTCGATTTTTAATAACATTTTCAAAATCGACGTTTCACGGCCGGAAAAGCATATTTTGAGTATTTCTTAACTATTTTCAAATATAGCCACTGAAGCCGTTATTTTTGTACTTTTTGCTTTAATTCAAGCAAATGTAACGATAGTCATTCAAAAAACTGTTAAAATTCAATTTTCAACAAGAAATCGTTGTCACGGATTTTGTATCTTGAAGAAAAAAAACATGCGATTTTTTCGGTACATTTTTAAATGCATTTTTTTCTGGGCAAATTTTTGACCGAATTCAGCTCAATTCTCTATAAAATACTCCTTAAAAGTGATTTCATCTCGATTGAACAATAAATAAAAATGTACTTCGATTTTTAATAACATTTTCAAAATCGACGTTTCACGGCCAGAAAAGCATATTTTGAGTATTTCTTAACTATTTTCAAATATAACCACTGAAGCCGTTATTTTTGTACATTTTACTTTAATTCAAGCAAATGTAACGACATTCAATCAAAAAACTGTTAAAATTCAATTTTCAATAAGAAATCGTAGTCACGGATTTTGTATCTTGAAGAAAAAAAACATGCGATTTTTTCGGTACATTTTTGAATGCATTTTTTTCTGGACAAATTTTTGACCGAATTCAGCTTAATTCTCTATAAAATACTCCTTAAAAGTGATTTCATCTCGATTGAACAATAAATAAAAATGTACTTCGATTTTTAATAACATTTTCAAAATCGACGTTTCACGGCCAGAAAAGCATATTTTGAGTATTTCTTAACTATTTTCAAATATAACCACTGAAGCCGTTATTTTTGTACATTTTACTTTAATTCAAGCAAATGTAACGACATTCAATCAAAAAACTGTTAAAATTCAATTTTCAATAAGAAATCGTAGTCACGGATTTTGTATCTTGAAGAAAAAAAACCTGCGATTTTTTCGGTACATTTTTGAATGCATTTTTTTCTGGACAAATTTTTGACCGAATTCAGCTTAATTCTCTATAAAATACTCCTTAAAAGTGATTTCATCTCGATTGAACAATAAATAAAAATGTACTTCGATTTTTAATAACATTTTCAAAATCGACGTTTCACGGCCAGAAAAGCATATTTTGAGTATTTCTTAACTATTTTCAAATATAACCACTGAAGCCGTTATTTTTGTACATTTTACTTTAATTCAAGCAAATGTAACGACATTCAATCAAAAAACTGTTAAAATTCAATTTTCAATAAGAAATCGTAGTCACGGATTTTGTATCTTGAAGAAAAAAAACATGCGATTTTTTCGGTACATTTTTGAATGCATTTTTTTCTGGACAAATTTTTGACCGAATTCAGCTTAATTCTCTATAAAATACTCCTTAAAAGTGATTTCATCTCGATTGAACAATAAATAAAAATGTACCTCGATTTTTAATAACATTTTCAAAATCGACGGTTCACGGCCAGAAAAGCATATTTTGAGTATTTCTTAACTATTTTCAAATATAACCACTAAAGCCGTTATTTTTGTACATTTTACTTTAATTCAAGCAAATGTAACGAAATTCAATCAAAAAACTGTTAAAATTCAATTTTCAATAAGAAATCGTAGTCACGGATTTTGTATCTTGAAGAAAAAAAACATGCGATTTTTTCGGTACATTTTTGAATGCATTTTTTTCTGGACAAATTTTTGACCGAATTCAGCTTAATTCTCTATAAAATACTCCTTAAAAGTGATTTCATCTCGATTGAACAATAAATAAAAATGTACTTCGATTTTTAATAACATTTTCAAAATCGACGTTTCACGGCCAGAAAAGCATATTTTGAGTATTTCTTAACTATTTTCAAATATAACCACTGAAGCCGTTATTTTTGTACATTTTACTTTAATTCAAGCAAATGTAACGACATTCAATCAAAAAACTGTTAAAATTCAATTTTCAATAAGAAATCGTAGTCACGGATTTTGTATCTTGAAGAAAAAAAACATGCGATTTTTTCGGTACATTTTTGAATGCATTTTTTTCTGGACAAATTTTTGACCGAATTCAGCTTAATTCTCTATAAAATACTCCTTAAAAGTGATTTCATCTCGATTGAACAATAAATAAAAATGTACCTCGATTTTTAATAACATTTTCAAAATCGACGGTTCACGGCCAGAAAAGCATATTTTGAGTATTTCTTAACTATTTTCAAATATAACCACTGAAGCCGTTATTTTTGTACATTTTACTTTAATTCAAGCAAATGTAACGACATTCAATCAAAAAACTGTTAAAATTCAATTTTCAATAAGAAATCGTAGTCACGGATTTTGTATCTTGAAGAAAAAAAACATGCGATTTTTTCGGTACATTTTTGAATGCATTTTTTTCTGGACAAATTTTTGACCGAATTCAGCTTAATTCTCTATAAAATACTCCTTAAAAGTGATTTCATCTCGATTGAACAATAAATAAAAATGTACCTCGATTTTTAATAACATTTTCAAAATCGACGGTTCACGGCCAGAAAAGCATATTTTGAGTATTTCTTAACTATTTTCAAATATAACCACTAAAGCCGTTATTTTTGTACATTTTACTTTAATTCAAGCAAATGTAACGAAATTCAATCAAAAAACTGTTAAAATTCAATTTTCAATAAGAAATCGTAGTCACGGATTTTGTATCTTGAAGAAAAAAAACATGCGATTTTTTCGGTACATTTTTGAATGCATTTTTTTCTGGACAAATTTTTTACCGAGTTCAGCTTAATTCTCTATAAAATACTCCTTAAAAGTGATTTCATCTCGATTGAACAATAAATAAAAATGTACCTCGATTTTTAATAACATTTTCAAAATCGACGTTTCACGGCCGGAAAAGCATATTTTGAGTATTTCTTAACTATTTTCAAATATAGCCACTGAAGCCGTTATTTTTGTACTTTTTGCTTTAATTCAAGCAAATGTAACGATAGTCATTCAAAAAACTGTTAAAATTCAATTTTCAACAAGAAATCGTTGTCACGGATTTTGTATCTTGAAGAAAAAAAACATGCGATTTTTTCGGTACATTTTTAAATGCATTTTTTTCTGGGCAAATTTTTGACCGAATTCAGCTCAATTCTCTATAAAATACTCCTTAAAAGTGATTTCATCTCGATTGAACAATAAATAAAAATGTACTTCGATTTTTAATAACATTTTCAAAATCGACGTTTCACGGCCAGAAAAGCATATTTTGAGTATTTCTTAACTATTTTCAAATATAACCACTGAAGCCGTTATTTTTGTACATTTTACTTTAATTCAAGCAAATGTAACGACATTCAATCAAAAAACTGTTAAAATTCAATTTTCAATAAGAAATCGTAGTCACGGATTTTGTATCTTGAAGAAAAAAAACATGCGATTTTTTCGGTACATTTTTGAATGCATTTTTTTCTGGACAAATTTTTGACCGAATTCAGCTTAATTCTCTATAAAATACTCCTTAAAAGTGATTTCATCTCGATTGAACAATAAATAAAAATGTACCTCGATTTTTAATAACATTTTCAAAATCGACGGTTCACGGCCAGAAAAGCATATTTTGAGTATTTCTTAACTATTTTCAAATATAACCACTAAAGCCGTTATTTTTGTACATTTTACTTTAATTCAAGCAAATGTAACGAAATTCAATCAAAAAACTGTTAAAATTCAATTTTCAATAAGAAATCGTAGTCACGGATTTTGTATCTTGAAGAAAAAAAACATGCGATTTTTTCGGTACATTTTTGAATGCATTTTTTTCTGGACAAATTTTTGACCGAATTCAGCTTAATTCTCTATAAAATACTCCTTAAAAGTGATTTCATCTCGATTGAACAATAAATAAAAATGTACCTCGATTTTTAATAACATTTTCAAAATCGACGGTTCACGGCCAGAAAAGCATATTTTGAGTATTTCTTAACTATTTTCAAATATAACCACTAAAGCCGTTATTTTTGTACATTTTACTTTAATTCAAGCAAATGTAACGAAATTCAATCAAAAAACTGTTAAAATTCAATTTTCAATAAGAAATCGTAGTCACGGATTTTGTATCTTGAAGAAAAAAAACATGCGATTTTTTCGGTACATTTTTGAATGCATTTTTTTCTGGACAAATTTTTGACCGAATTCAGCTTAATTCTCTATAAAATACTCCTTAAAAGTGATTTCATCTCGATTGAACAATAAATAAAAATGTACTTCGATTTTTAATAACATTTTCAAAATCGACGTTTCACGGCCAGAAAAGCATATTTTGAGTATTTCTTAACTATTTTCAAATATAACCACTGAAGCCGTTATTTTTGTACATTTTACTTTAATTCAAGCAAATGTAACGACATTCAATCAAAAAACTGTTAAAATTCAATTTTCAATAAGAAATCGTAGTCACGGATTTTGTATCTTGAAGAAAAAAAACATGCGATTTTTTCGGTACATTTTTGAATGCATTTTTTTCTGGACAAATTTTTGACCGAATTCAGCTTAATTCTCTATAAAATACTCCTTAAAAGTGATTTCATCTCGATTGAACAATAAATAAAAATGTACCTCGATTTTTAATAACATTTTCAAAATCGACGGTTCACGGCCAGAAAAGCATATTTTGAGTATTTCTTAACTATTTTCAAATATAACCACTAAAGCCGTTATTTTTGTACATTTTACTTTAATTCAAGCAAATGTAACGAAATTCAATCAAAAAACTGTTAAAATTCAATTTTCAATAAGAAATCGTAGTCACGGATTTTGTATCTTGAAGAAAAAAAACATGCGATTTTTTCGGTACATTTTTGAATGCATTTTTTTCTGGACAAATTTTTTACCGAGTTCAGCTTAATTCTCTATAAAATACTCCTTAAAAGTGATTTCATCTCGATTGAACAATAAATAAAAATGTACCTCGATTTTTAATAACATTTTCAAAATCGACGTTTCACGGCCGGAAAAGCATATTTTGAGTATTTCTTAACTATTTTCAAATATAGCCACTGAAGCCGTTATTTTTGTACTTTTTGCTTTAATTCAAGCAAATGTAACGATAGTCATTCAAAAAACTGTTAAAATTCAATTTTCAACAAGAAATCGTTTTCACGGATTTTGTATCTTGAAGAAAAAAAACATGCGATTTTTTCGGTACATTTTTGAATGCATTTTTTTCTGGACAAATTTTTGACCGAATTCAGCTTAATTCTCTATAAAATACTCCTTAAAAGTGATTTCATCTCGATTGAACAATAAATAAAAATGTACCTCGATTTTTAATAACATTTTCAAAATCGACGTTTCACGGCCAAAAAAGCATATTTTGAGTATTTCTTAACTATTTTCAAATATAGCCACTGAAGCCGTTATTTTTGTACTTTTTGCTTTAATTCAAGCAAATGTAACGATAGTCATTCAAAAAACTGTTAAAATTCAATTTTCAACAAGAAATCGTTGTCACGGATTTTGTATCTTGAAGAAAAAAAACATGCGATTTTTTCGGTACATTTTTAAATGCATTTTTTTCTGGACAAATTTTTGACCGAATTCAGCTTAATTCTCTATAAAATACTCCTTAAAAGTGATTTCATCTCGATTGAACAATAAATAAAAATGTACTTCGATTTTTAATAACATTTTCAAAATCGACGTTTCACGGCCAGAAAAGCATATTTTGATTATTTCTTAACTATTTTCAAATATAACCACTGAAGCCGTTATTTTTGTACATTTTACTTTAATTCAAGCAAATGTAACGACATTCAATCAAAAAACTGTTAAAATTCAATTTTCAATAAGAAATCGTAGTCACGGATTTTGTATCTTGAAGAAAAAAAACATGCGATTTTTTCGGTACATTTTTGAATGCATTTTTTTCTGGACAAATTTTTTACCGAATTCAGCCTAATTCTCTATAAAATACTCCTTAAAAGTGATTTCATCTCGATTGAACAATAAATAAAAATGTACCTCGATTTTTAATAACATTTTCAAAATCGACGTTTCACGGCCAAAAAAGCATATTTTGAGTATTTCTTAACTATTTTCAAATATAGCCACTGAAGCCGTTATTTTTGTACTTTTTGCTTTAATTCAAGCAAATGTAACGATATTCATTCAAAAAACTGTTAAAATTCAATTTTCAACAAGAAATCGTTGTCACGGATTTTGTATCTTGAAGAAAAAAAACATGCGATTTTTTCGGTACATTTTTAAATGCATTTTTTTCTGGACAAATTTTTGACCGAATTCCGCTTAATTCTCTATAAAATACTCCTTAAAAGTGATTTCATCTCGATTGAACAATAAATAAAAATGTACTTCGATTTTTAATAACATTTTCAAAATCGACATTTCACGGCCAGAAAAGCATATTTTGAGTATTTCTTAACTATTTTCAAATATAGCCACTGAAGCCGTTATTTTTGTACTTTTTGCTTTAATTCAAGCAAATGTAACGATAGTCATTCAAAAAACTGTTAAAATTCAATTTTCAACAAGAAATCGTTGTCACGGATTTTGTATCTTGAAGAAGAAAAACATGCGATTTTTTCGGTACATTTTTGAATGCATTTTTTTCTGGACAAATTTTTGACCGAATTCAGCTTAATTCTCTATAAAATACTCCTTAAAAGTGATTTCATCTCGATTGAACAATAAATAAAAATGTACCTCGATTTTTAATAACATTTTCAAAATCGACGTTTCACGGCCAGAAAAGCATATTTTGAGTATTTCTTAACTATTTTCAAATATAGCCACTGAAGCCGTTATTTTTGTACTTTTTGCTTTAATTCAAGCAAATGTAACGATAGTCATTCAAAAAACTGTTAAAATTCAATTTTCAACAAGAAATCGTTTTCACGGATTTTGTATCTTGAAGAAAAAAAACATGCGATTTTTTCGGTACATTTTTAAATGCATTTTTTTCTGGACAAATTTTTGACCGAATTCAGCTTAATTCTCTATAAAATACTCCTTAAAAGTGATTTCATCTCGATTGAACAATAAATAAAAATGTACTTCGATTTTTAATAACATTTTCAAAATCGACGTTTCACGGCCAGAAAAGCATATTTTGAGTATTTCTTAACTATTTTCAAATATAACCACTGAAGCCGTTATTTTTGTACATTTTACTTTAATTCAAGCAAATGTAACGACATTCAATCAAAAAACTGTTAAAATTCAATTTTCAATAAGAAATCGTAGTCACGGATTTTGTATCTTGAAGAAAAAAAACATGCGATTTTTTCGGTACATTTTTGAATGCATTTTTTTCTGGACAAATTTTTTACCGAATTCAGCTTAATTCTCTATAAAATACTCCTTAAAAGTGATTTCATCTCGATTGAACAATAAATAAAAATGTACTTCGATTTTTAATAACATTTTCAAAATCGACGTTTCACGGCCAGAAAAGCATATTTTGAGTATTTCTTAACTATTTTCAAATATAACCACTGAAGCCGTTATTTTTGTACATTTTACTTTAATTCAAGCAAATGTAACGACATTCAATCAAAAAACTGTTAAAATTCAATTTTCAATAAGAAATCGTAGTCACGGATTTTGTATCTTGAAGAAAAAAAACATGGGATTTTTTCGGTACATTTTTGAATGCATTTTTTTCTGGACAAATTTTTGACCGAATTCAGCTTAATTCTCTATAAAATACTCCTTAAAAGTGATTTCATCTCGATTGAACAATAAATAAAAATGTACCTCGATTTTTAATAACATTTTCAAAATCGACGGTTCACGGCCAGAAAAGCATATTTTGAGTATTTCTTAACTATTTTCAAATATAACCACTGAAGCCGTTATTTTTGTACATTTTACTTTAATTCAAGCAAATGTAACGAAATTCAATCAAAAAACTGTTAAAATTCAATTTTCAATAAGAAATCGTAGTCACGGATTTTGTATCTTGAAGAAAAAAAACATGCGATTTTTTCGGTACATTTTTGAATGCATTTTTTTCTGGACAAATTTTTTACCGAGTTCAGCTTAATTCTCTATAAAATACTCCTTAAAAGTGATTTCATCTCGATTGAACAATAAATAAAAATGTACCTCGATTTTTAATAACATTTTCAAAATCGACGTTTCACGGCCAGAAAAGCATATTTTGAGTATTTCTTAACTATTTTCAAATATAACCACTGAAGCCGTTATTTTTGTACATTTTACTTTAATTCAAGCAAATGTAACGACATTCAATCAAAAAACTGTTAAAATTCAATTTTCAATAAGAAATCGTAGTCACGGATTTTGTATCTTGAAGAAAAAAAACATGCGATTTTTTCGGTACATTTTTGAATGCATTTTTTTCTGGACAAATTTTTTACCGAATTCAGCTTAATTCTCTATAAAATACTCCTTAAAAGTGATTTCATCTCGATTGAACAATAAATAAAAATGTACCTCGATTTTTAATAACATTTTCAAAATCGACGGTTCACGGCCAGAAAAGCATATTTTGAGTATTTCTTAACTATTTTCAAATATAACCACTGAAGCCGTTATTTTTGTACATTTTACTTTAATTCAAGCAAATGTAACGAAATTCAATCAAAAAACTGTTAAAATTCAATTTTCAATAAGAAATCGTAGTCACGGATTTTGTATCTTGAAGAAAAAAAACATGCGATTTTTTCGGTACATTTTTGAATGCATTTTTTTCTGGACAAATTTTTGACCGAATTCAGCTTAATTCTCTATAAAATACTCCTTAAAAGTGATTTCATCTCGATTGAACAATAAATAAAAATGTACCTCGATTTTTAATAACATTTTCAAAATCGACGTTACACGGCCAAAAAAGCATATTTTGAGTATTTCTTAACTATTTTCAAATATAGCCACTGAAGCCGTTATTTTTGTACTTTTTGCTTTAATTCAAGCAAATGTAACGATAGTCATTCAAAAAACTGTTAAAATTCAATTTTCAACAAGAAATCGTTGTCACGGATTTTGTATCTTGAAGAAAAAAAACATGCGATTTTTTCGGTACATTTTTAAATGCATTTTTTTCTGGGCAAATTTTTGACCGAATTCAGCTTAATTCTCTATAAAATACTCCTTAAAAGTGATTTCATCTCGATTGAACAATAAATAAAAATGTACTTCGATTTTTAATAACATTTTCAAAATCGACGTTTCACGGCCAGAAAAGCATATTTTGAGTATTTCTTAACTATTTTCAAATATAACCACTGAAGCCGTTATTTTTGTACATTTTACTTTAATTCAAGCAAATGTAACGACATTCAATCAAAAAACTGTTAAAATTCAATTTTCAATAAGAAATCGTAGTCACGGATTTTGTATCTTGAAGAAAAAAAACATGCGATTTTTTCGGTACATTTTTGAATGCATTTTTTTCTGGACAAATTTTTGACCGAATTCAGCTTAATTCTCTATAAAATACTCCTTAAAAGTGATTTCATCTCGATTGAACAATAAATAAAAATGTACTTCGATTTTTAATAACATTTTCAAAATCGACGTTTCACGGCCAGAAAAGCATATTTTGAGTATTTCTTAACTATTTTCAAATATAACCACTGAAGCCGTTATTTTTGTACATTTTACTTTAATTCAAGCAAATGTAACGACATTCAATCAAAAAACTGTTAAAATTCAATTTTCAATAAGAAATCGTAGTCACGGATTTTGTATCTTGAAGAAAAAAAACATGCGATTTTTTCGGTACATTTTTGAATGCATTTTTTTCTGGACAAATTTTTGACCGAATTCAGCTTAATTCTCTATAAAATACTCCTTAAAAGTGATTTCATCTCGATTGAACAATAAATAAAAATGTACCTCGATTTTTAATAACATTTTCAAAATCGACGGTTCACGGCCAGAAAAGCATATTTTGAGTATTTCTTAACTATTTTCAAATATAACCACTAAAGCCGTTATTTTTGTACATTTTACTTTAATTCAAGCAAATGTAACGAAATTCAATCAAAAAACTGTTAAAATTCAATTTTCAATAAGAAATCGTAGTCACGGATTTTGTATCTTGAAGAAAAAAAACATGCGATTTTTTCGGTACATTTTTGAATGCATTTTTTTCTGGACAAATTTTTGACCGAATTCAGCTTAATTCTCTATAAAATACTCCTTAAAAGTGATTTCATCTCGATTGAACAATAAATAAAAATGTACTTCGATTTTTAATAACATTTTCAAAATCGACGTTTCACGGCCAGAAAAGCATATTTTGAGTATTTCTTAACTATTTTCAAATATAACCACTGAAGCCGTTATTTTTGTACATTTTACTTTAATTCAAGCAAATGTAACGACATTCAATCAAAAAACTGTTAAAATTCAATTTTCAATAAGAAATCGTAGTCACGGATTTTGTATCTTGAAGAAAAAAAACATGCGATTTTTTCGGTACATTTTTGAATGCATTTTTTTCTGGACAAATTTTTTACCGAGTTCAGCTTAATTCTCTATAAAATACTCCTTAAAAGTGATTTCATCTCGATTGAACAATAAATAAAAATGTACCTCGATTTTTAATAACATTTTCAAAATCGACGTTTCACGGCCGGAAAAGCATATTTTGAGTATTTCTTAACTATTTTCAAATATAGCCACTGAAGCCGTTATTTTTGTACTTTTTGCTTTAATTCAAGCAAATGTAACGATAGTCATTCAAAAAACTGTTAAAATTCAATTTTCAACAAGAAATCGTTTTCACGGATTTTGTATCTTGAAGAAAAAAAACATGCGATTTTTTCGGTACATTTTTGAATGCATTTTTTTCTGGACAAATTTTTGACCGAATTCAGCTTAATTCTCTATAAAATACTCCTTAAAAGTGATTTCATCTCGATTGAACAATAAATAAAAATGTACCTCGATTTTTAATAACATTTTCAAAATCGACGTTTCACGGCCAAAAAAGCATATTTTGAGTATTTCTTAACTATTTTCAAATATAGCCACTGAAGCCGTTATTTTTGTACTTTTTGCTTTAATTCAAGCAAATGTAACGATAGTCATTCAAAAAACTGTTAAAATTCAATTTTCAACAAGAAATCGTTGTCACGGATTTTGTATCTTGAAGAAAAAAAACATGCGATTTTTTCGGTACATTTTTAAATGCATTTTTTTCTGGACAAATTTTTGACCGAATTCAGCTTAATTCTCTATAAAATACTCCTTAAAAGTGATTTCATCTCGATTGAACAATAAATAAAAATGTACTTCGATTTTTAATAACATTTTCAAAATCGACGTTTCACGGCCAGAAAAGCATATTTTGATTATTTCTTAACTATTTTCAAATATAACCACTGAAGCCGTTATTTTTGTACATTTTACTTTAATTCAAGCAAATGTAACGACATTCAATCAAAAAACTGTAAAAATTCAATTTTCAATACGAAATCGTAGCACGGATTTTGTATCTTGAAGAAAAAAAACATGCGATTTTTTCGGTACATTTTTGAATGCATTTTTTTCTGGACAAATTTTTTACCGAATTCAGCCTAATTCTCTATAAAATACTCCTTAAAAGTGATTTCATCTCGATTGAACAATAAATAAAAATGTACCTCGATTTTTAATAACATTTTCAAAATCGACGGTTCACGGCCAGAAAAGCATATTTTGAGTATTTCTTAACTATTTTCAAATATAACCACTAAAGCCGTTATTTTTGTACATTTTACTTTAATTCAAGCAAATGTAACGAAATTCAATCAAAAAACTGTTAAAATTCAATTTTCAACAAGAAATCGTTTTCACGGATTTTGTATCTTGAAGAAAAAAAACATGCGATTTTTTCGGTACATTTTTGAATGCATTTTTTTCTGGACAAATTTTTGACCGAATTCAGCTTAATTCTCTATAAAATACTCCTTAAAAGTGATTTCATCTCGATTGAACAATAAATAAAAATGTACCTCGATTTTTAATAACATTTTCAAAATCGACGTTTCACGGCCAAAAAAGCATATTTTGAGTATTTCTTAACTATTTTCAAATATAGCCACTGAAGCCGTTATTTTTGTACTTTTTGCTTTAATTCAAGCAAATGTAACGATAGTCATTCAAAAAACTGTTAAAATTCAATTTTCAACAAGAAATCGTTGTCACGGATTTTGTATCTTGAAGAAAAAAAACATGCGATTTTTTCGGTACATTTTTAAATGCATTTTTTTCTGGACAAATTTTTGACCGAATTCAGCTTAATTCTCTATAAAATACTCCTTAAAAGTGATTTCATCTCGATTGAACAATAAATAAAAATGTACTTCGATTTTTAATAACATTTTCAAAATCGACGTTTCACGGCCAGAAAAGCATATTTTGATTATTTCTTAACTATTTTCAAATATAACCACTGAAGCCGTTATTTTTGTACATTTTACTTTAATTCAAGCAAATGTAACGACATTCAATCAAAAAACTGTTAAAATTCAATTTTCAATACGAAATCGTAGCACGGATTTTGTATCTTGAAGAAAAAAAACATGCGATTTTTTCGGTACATTTTTGAATGCATTTTTTTCTGGACAAATTTTTTACCGAATTCAGCCTAATTCTCTATAAAATACTCCTTAAAAGTGATTTCATCTCGATTGAACAATAAATAAAAATGTACCTCGATTTTTAATAACATTTTCAAAATCGACGTTTCACGGCCAAAAAAGCATATTTTGAGTATTTCTTAACTATTTTCAAATATAGCCACTGAAGCCGTTATTTTTGTACTTTTTGCTTTAATTCAAGGAAATGTAACGATAGTCATTCAAAAAACTGTTAAAATTCAATTTTCAACAAGAAATCGTTGTCACGGATTTTGTATCTTGAAGAAAAAAAACATGCGATTTTTTCGGTACATTTTTAAATGCATTTTTTTCTGGGCAAATTTTTGACCGAATTCAGCTTAATTCTCTATAAAATACTCCTTAAAAGTGATTTCATCTCGATTGAACAATAAATAAAAATGTACTTCGATTTTTAATAACATTTTCAAAATCGACGTTTCACGGCCAGAAAAGCATATTTTGAGTATTTCTTAACTATTTTCAAATATAACCACTGAAGCCGTTATTTTTGTACATTTTACTTTAATTCAAGCAAATGTAACGACATTCAATCAAAAAACTGTTAAAATTCAATTTTCAATAAGAAATCGTAGTCACGGATTTTGTATCTTGAAGAAAAAAAACATGCGATTTTTTCGGTACATTTTTGAATGCATTTTTTTCTGGACAAATATTTTACCGAATTCAGCTTAATTCTCTATAAAATACTCCTTAAAAGTGATTTCATCTCGATTGAACAATAAATAAAAATGTACCTCGATTTTTAATAACATTTTCAAAATCGACGTTTCACGGCCGGAAAAGCATATTTTGAGTATTTCTTAACTATTTTCAAATATAGCCACTGAAGCCGTTATTTTTGTACTTTTTGCTTTAATTCAAGCAAATGTAACGATAGTCATTCAAAAAACTGTTAAAATTCAATTTTCAACAAGAAATCGTTTTCACGGATTTTGTATCTTGAAGAAAAAAAACATGCGATTTTTTCGGTACATTTTTGAATGCATTTTTTTCTGGACAAATTTTTGACCGAATTCAGCTTAATTCTCTATAAAATACTCCTTAAAAGTGATTTCATCTCGATTGAACAATAAATAAAAATGTACCTCGATTTTTAATAACATTTTCAAAATCGACGTTTCACGGCCAGAAAAGCATATTTTGAGAATTTCTTAACTATTTTCATATATAGCCACTGAAGCCGTTATTTTTGTACTTTTTGCTTTAATTCAAGCAGATGTAACGATAGTCATTCAAAAAACTGTTAAAATTCAATTTTCAACAAGAAATCGTTGTCACGGATTTTGTATCTTGAAGAAAAAAAACATGCGATTTTTTCGGTACATTTTTAAATGCATTTTTTTCTGGACAAATTTTTGACCGAATTCAGCTTAATTCTCTATAAAATACTCCTTAAAAGTGATTTCATCTCGATTGAACAATAAATAAAAATGTACTTCGATTTTTAATAACATTTTCAAAATCGACGTTTCACGGCCAGAAAAGCATATTTTGAGTATTTCTTAACTATTTTCAAATATAACCACTGAAGCCGTTATTTTTGTACATTTTACTTTAATTCAAGCAAATGTAACGACATTCAATCAAAAAACTGTTAAAATTCAATTTTCAATAAGAAATCGTAGTCACGGATTTTGTATCTTGAAGAAAAAAAACATGCGATTTTTTCGGTACATTTTTGAATGCATTTTTTTCTGGACAAATATTTTACCGAATTCAGCTTAATTCTCTATAAAATACTCCTTAAAAGTGATTTCATCTCGATTGAACAATAAATAAAAATGTACCTCGATTTTTAATAACATTTTCAAAATCGACGTTTCACGGCCAGAGAAGCATATTTTGAGTATTTCTTCACTATTTTCAAATTTAACCACTGAAACCATAATGTTTGTACTTTTTGCTTTAATTCAAGCAAATGTAACGATATTCATTCAAAAAACTGTTAAAATTCAATTTTCAACAAGAAATCGTTGTCACGGATTTTGTATCTTGAAGAAAAAAAACATGCGATTTTTTCGGTACATTTTTAAATGCATTTTTTTCTGGACAAATTTTTGACCGAATTCCGCTTAATTCTCTATAAAATACTCCTTAAAAGTGATTTCATCTCGATTGAACAATAAATAAAAATGTACTTCGATTTTTAATAACATTTTCAAAATCGACATTTCACGGCCAGAAAAGCATATTTTGAGTATTTCTTAACTATTTTCAAATATAGCCACTGAAGCCGTTATTTTTGTACTTTTTGCTTTAATTCAAGCAAATGTAACGATAGTCATTCAAAAAACTGTTAAAATTCAATTTTCAACAAGAAATCGTTGTCACGGATTTTGTATCTTGAAGAAGAAAAACATGCGATTTTTTCGGTACATTTTTGAATGCATTTTTTTCTGGACAAATTTTTGACCGAATTCAGCTTAATTCTCTATAAAATACTCCTTAAAAGTGATTTCATCTCGATTGAACAATAAATAAAAATGTACTTCGATTTTTAATAACATTTTCAAAATCGACGTTTCACGGCCAGAAAAGCATATTTTGATTATTTCTTAACTATTTTCAAATATAACCACTGAAGCCGTTATTTTTGTACATTTTACTTTAATTCAAGCAAATGTAACGACATTCAATCAAAAAACTGTTAAAATTCAATTTTCAATACGAAATCGTAGCACGGATTTTGTATCTTGAAGAAAAAAAACATGCGATTTTTTCGGTACATTTTTGAATGCATTTTTTTCTGGACAAATTTTTTACCGAATTCAGCCTAATTCTCTATAAAATACTCCTTAAAAGTGATTTCATCTCGATTGAACAATAAATAAAAATGTACCTCGATTTTTAATAACATTTTCAAAATCGACATTTCACGGCCAGAAAAGCATATTTTGAGTATTTCTTAACTATTTTCAAATATAGCCACTGAAGCCGTTATTTTTGTACTTTTTGCTTTAATTCAAGCAAATGTAACGATAGTCATTCAAAAAACTGTTAAAATTCAATTTTCAACAAGAAATCGTTGTCACGGATTTTGTATCTTGAAGAAGAAAAACATGCGATTTTTTCGGTACATTTTTGAATGCATTTTTTTCTGGACAAATTTTTGACCGAATTCAGCTTAATTCTCTATAAAATACTCCTTAAAAGTGATTTCATCTCGATTGAACAATAAATAAAAATGTACTTCGATTTTTAATAACATTTTCAAAATCGACGTTTCACGGCCAGAAAAGCATATTTTGATTATTTCTTAACTATTTTCAAATATAACCACTGAAGCCGTTATTTTTGTACATTTTACTTTAATTCAAGCAAATGTAACGACATTCAATCAAAAAACTGTTAAAATTCAATTTTCAATACGAAATCGTAGCACGGATTTTGTATCTTGAAGAAAAAAAACATGCGATTTTTTCGGTACATTTTTGAATGCATTTTTTTCTGGACAAATTTTTTACCGAATTCAGCCTAATTCTCTATAAAATACTCCTTAAAAGTGATTTCATCTCGATTGAACAATAAATAAAAATGTACCTCGATTTTTAATAACATTTTCAAAATCGACGTTTCACGGCCAAAAAAGCATATTTTGAGTATTTCTTAACTATTTTCAAATATAGCCACTGAAGCCGTTATTTTTGTACTTTTTACTTTAATTCAAGCAAATGTAACGACATTCAATCAAAAAACTGTTAAAATTCAATTTTCAATAAGAAATCGTAGTCACGGATTTTGTATCTTGAAGAAAAAAAACATGCGATTTTTTCGGTACATTTTTGAATGCATTTTTTTCTGGACAAATATTTTACCGAATTCAGCTTAATTCTCTATAAAATACTCCTTAAAAGTGATTTCATCTCGATTGAACAATAAATAAAAATGTACCTCGATTTTTAATAACATTTTCAAAATCGACGTTTCACGGCCAGAAAAGCATATTTTGAGAATTTCTTAACTATTTTCATATATAGCCACTGAAGCCGTTATTTTTGTACTTTTTGCTTTAATTCAAGCAGATGTAACGATAGTCATTCAAAAAACTGTTAAAATTCAATTTTCAACAAGAAATCGTTGTCACGGATTTTGTATCTTGAAGAAAAAAAACATGCGATTTTTTCGGTACATTTTTAAATGCATTTTTTTCTGGACAAATTTTTGACCGAATTCAGCTTAATTCTCTATAAAATACTCCTTAAAAGTGATTTCATCTCGATTGAACAATAAATAAAAATGTACTTCGATTTTTAATAACATTTTCAAAATCGACGTTTCACGGCCAGAAAAGCATATTTTGAGTATTTCTTAACTATTTTCAAATATAACCACTGAAGCCGTTATTTTTGTACATTTTACTTTAATTCAAGCAAATGTAACGACATTCAATCAAAAAACTGTTAAAATTCAATTTTCAATAAGAAATCGTAGTCACGGATTTTGTATCTTGAAGAAAAAAAACATGCGATTTTTTCGGTACATTTTTGAATGCATTTTTTTCTGGACAAATATTTTACCGAATTCAGCTTAATTCTCTATAAAATACTCCTTAAAAGTGATTTCATCTCGATTGAACAATAAATAAAAATGTACCTCGATTTTTAATAACATTTTCAAAATCGACGTTTCACGGCCAGAGAAGCATATTTTGAGTATTTCTTCACTATTTTCAAATTTAACCACTGAAACCATAATGTTTGTACTTTTTGCTTTAATTCAAGCAAATGTAACGATATTCATTCAAAAAACTGTTAAAATTCAATTTTCAACAAGAAATCGTTGTCACGGATTTTGTATCTTGAAGAAAAAAAACATGCGATTTTTTCGGTACATTTTTAAATGCATTTTTTTCTGGACAAATTTTTGACCGAATTCCGCTTAATTCTCTATAAAATACTCCTTAAAAGTGATTTCATCTCGATTGAACAATAAATAAAAATGTACTTCGATTTTTAATAACATTTTCAAAATCGACATTTCACGGCCAGAAAAGCATATTTTGAGTATTTCTTAACTATTTTCAAATATAGCCACTGAAGCCGTTATTTTTGTACTTTTTGCTTTAATTCAAGCAAATGTAACGATAGTCATTCAAAAAACTGTTAAAATTCAATTTTCAACAAGAAATCGTTGTCACGGATTTTGTATCTTGAAGAAGAAAAACATGCGATTTTTTCGGTACATTTTTGAATGCATTTTTTTCTGGACAAATTTTTGACCGAATTCAGCTTAATTCTCTATAAAGTACTCCTTAAAAGTGATTTCATCTCGATTGAACAATAAATAAAAATGTACCTCGATTTTTAATAACATTTTCAAAATCGACGTTTCACGGCCAGAAAAGCATATTTTGAGTATTTCTTAACTATTTTCAAATATAGCCACTGAAGCCGTTATTTTTGTACTTTTTGCTTTAATTCAAGCAAATGTAACGATAGTCATTCAAAAAACTGTTAAAATTCAATTTTCAACAAGAAATCGTTTTCACGGATTTTGTATCTTGAAGAAAAAAAACATGCGATTTTTTCGGTACATTTTTAAATGCATTTTTTTCTGGACAAATTTTTGACCGAATTCAGCTTAATTCTCTATAAAATACTCCTTAAAAGTGATTTCATCTCGATTGAACAATAAATAAAAATGTACTTCGATTTTTAATAACATTTTCAAAATCGACGTTTCACGGCCAGAAAAGCATATTTTGAGTATTTCTTAACTATTTTCAAATATAACCACTGAAGCCGTTATTTTTGTACATTTTACTTTAATTCAAGCAAATGTAACGACATTCAATCAAAAAACTGTTAAAATTCAATTTTCAATAAGAAATCGTAGTCACGGATTTTGTATCTTGAAGAAAAAAAACATGCGATTTTTTCGGTACATTTTTGAATGCATTTTTTTCTGGACAAATTTTTTACCGAATTCAGCTTAATTCTCTATAAAATACTCCTTAAAAGTGATTTCATCTCGATTGAACAATAAATAAAAATGTACTTCGATTTTTAATAACATTTTCAAAATCGACGTTTCACGGCCAGAAAAGCATATTTTGAGTATTTCTTAACTATTTTCAAATATAACCACTGAAGCCGTTATTTTTGTACATTTTACTTTAATTCAAGCAAATGTAACGACATTCAATCAAAAAACTGTTAAAATTCAATTTTCAATAAGAAATCGTAGTCACGGATTTTGTATCTTGAAGAAAAAAAACATGCGATTTTTTCGGTACATTTTTGAATGCATTTTTTTCTGGACAAATTTTTTACCGAATTCAGCTTAATTCTCTATAAAATACTCCTTAAAAGTGAGTTCATCTCGATTGAACAATAAATAAAAATGTACCTCGATTTTTAATAACATTTTCAAAATCGACGTTTCACGGCCAGAGAAGCATATTTTGAGTATTTCTTCACTATTTTGAAATTTAACCACTGAAACCATAATTTTTGTACTTTTTGCTTTAATTCAAGCAAATGTAACGATATTCATTCAAAAAACTGTTAAAATTCAATTTTCAACAAGAAATCGTTGTCACGGATTTTGTATCTTGAAGAAAAAAAACATGCGATTTTTTCGGTACATTTTTAAATGCATTTTTTTCTGGACAAATTTTTGACCGAATTCAGCTTAATTCTCTATAAAATACTCCTTAAAAGTGATTTCATCTCGATTGAACAATAAATAAAAATGTACTTCGATTTTTAATAACATTTTCAAAATCGACGTTTCACGGCCAGAGAAGCATATTTTGAGTATTTCTTCACTATTTTGAAATTTAACCACTGAAACCATAATTTTTGTACTTTTTGCTTTAATTCAAGCAAATGTAACGATATTCATTCAAAAAACTGATAAAATTCAATTTTCAACAAGAAATCGTTGTCACGGATTTTGTATCTTGAAGAAAAAAAACATGCGATTTTTTCGGTACATTTTTAAATGCATTTTTTTCTGGACAAATTTTTGACCGAATTCAGCTTAATTCTCTATAAAATACTCCTTAAAAGTGATTTCATCTCGATTGAACAATAAATAAAAATGTACTTCGATTTTTAATAACATTTTCAAAATCGACGTTTCACGGCCAGAAAAGCATATTTTGAGTATTTCTTAACTATTTTCAAATATAACCACTGAAGCCGTTATTTTTGTACATTTTACTTTAATTCAAGCAAATGTAACGACATTCAATCAAAAAACTGTTAAAATTCAATTTTCAACAAGAAATCGTTGTCACGGATTTTGTATCTTGAAGAAAAAAAACATGCGATTTTTTCGGTACATTTTTGAATGAATTTTTTTCTGGACAAATTTTTGACCGAATTCAGCTTAATTCTCTATAAAATACTAATTAAAAGTGATTTCATCTCGATTGAACAATAAATAAAAATGTACCTCGATTTTTAATAACATTTTCAAAATCGACGTTTCACGGCCAAAAAAGCATATTTTGAGTATTTCTTAACTATTTTCAAATATAGCCACTGAAGCCGTTATTTTTGTACTTTTTGCTTTAATTCAAGCAAATGTAACGATAGTCATTCAAAAAACTGTTAAAATTCAATTTTCAACAAGAAATCGTTGTCACGGATTTTGTATCTTGAAGAAAAAAAACATGCGATTTTTTCGGTACATTTTTAAATGCATTTTTTTCTGGACAAATTTTTGACCGAATTCAGCTTAATTCTCTATAAAATACTCCTTAAAAGTGATTTCATCTCGATTGAACAATAAATAAAAATGTACTTCGATTTTTAATAACATTTTCAAAATCGACGTTTCACGGCCAGAAAAGCATATTTTGAGTATTTCTTAACTATTTTCAAATATAACCACTGAAGCCGTTATTTTTGTACATTTTACTTTAATTCAAGCAAATGTAACGACATTCAATCAAAAAACTGTTAAAATTCAATTTTCAATAAGAAATCGTAGTCACGGATTTTGTATCTTGAAGAAAAAAAACATGCGATTTTTTCGGTACATTTTTGAATGCATTTTTTTCTGGACAAATTTTTTACCGAATTCAGCTTAATTCTCTATAAAATACTCCTTAAAAGTGATTTCATCTCGATTGAACAATAAATAAAAATGTACTTCGATTTTTAATAACATTTTCAAAATCGACGTTTCACGGCCAGAAAAGCATATTTTGAGTATTTCTTAACTATTTTCAAATATAACCACTGAAGCCGTTATTTTTGTACATTTTACTTTAATTCAAGCAAATGTAACGACATTCAATCAAAAAACTGTTAAAATTCAATTTTCAATAAGAAATCGTAGTCACGGATTTTGTATCTTGAAGAAAAAAAACATGCGATTTTTTCGGTACATTTTTGAATGCATTTTTTTCTGGACAAATTTTTTACCGAATTCAGCTTAATTCTCTATAAAATACTCCTTAAAAGTGATTTCATCTCGATTGAACAATAAATAAAAATGTACCTCGATTTTTAATAACATTTTCAAAATCGACGTTTCACGGCCAGAAAAGCATATTTTGAGTATTTCTTAACTATTTTCAAATATAGCCACTGAAGCCGTTATTTTTGTACTTTTTGCTTTAATTCAAGCAAATGTAACGATAGTCATTCAAAAAACTGTTAAAATTCAATTTTCAACAAGAAATCGTTGTCACGGATTTTGTATCTTGAAGAAAAAAAAACATGCGATTTTTTCGGTACATTTTTGAATGCATTTTTTTCTGGACAAATTTTTGACCGAATTCAGCTAAATTCTCTATAAAATACTCCTTAAAAGTGATTTCATCTCGATTGAACAATAAATAAAAATGTACCTCGATTTTTAATAACATTTTCAAAATCGACGTTTCACGGCCAGAAAAGCATATTTTGAGTATTTCTTAACTATTTTCAAATATAACCACTGAAGCCGTTATTTTTGTACATTTTACTTTAATTCAAGCAAATGTAACGACATTCAATCAAAAAACTGTTAAAATTCAATTTTCAATAAGAAATCGTAGTCACGGATTTTGTATCTTGAAGAAAAAAAACATGCGATTTTTTCGGTACATTTTTGAATGCATTTTTTTCTGGACAAATTTTTTACCGAATTCAGCTTAATTCTCTATAAAATACTCCTTAAAAGTGATTTCATCTCGATTGAACAATAAATAAAAATGTACCTCGATTTTTAATAACATTTTCAAAATCGACGTTTCACGGCCAGAAAAGCATATTTTGAGTATTTCTTAACTATTTTCAAATATAGCCACTGAAGCCGTTATTTTTGTACTTTTTGCTTTAATTCAAGCAAATGTAACGATAGTCATTCAAAAAACTGTTAAAATTCAATTTTCAACAAGAAATCGTTGTCACGGATTTTGTATCTTGAAGAAAAAAAACATGCGATTTTTTCGGTACATTTTTGAATGCATTTTTTTCTGGACAAATTTTTGACCGAATTCAGCTTAATTCTCTATAAAATACTCCTTAAAAGTGAGTTCATCTCGATTGAACAATAAATAAAAATGTACCTCGATTTTTAATAACATTTTCAAAATCGACGTTTCACGGCCAGAGAAGCATATTTTGAGTATTTCTTCACTATTTTGAAATTTAACCACTGAAACCATAATTTTTGTACTTTTTGCTTTAATTCAAGCAAATGTAACGATATTCATTCAAAAAACTGTTAAAATTCAATTTTCAACAAGAAATCGTTGTCACGGATTTTGTATCTTGAAGAAAAAAAACATGCGATTTTTTCGGTACATTTTTAAATGCATTTTTTTCTGGACAAATTTTTGACCGAATTCAGCTTATTTCTCTATAAAATACTCCTTAAAAGTGATTTCATCTCGATTGAACAATAAATAAAAATGTACTTCGATTTTTAATAACATTTTCAAAATTACGTTTCACGGCCAGAAAAGCATATTTTGAGTATTTCTTAACTATTTTCAAATATAACCACTGAAGCCGTTATTTTTGTACATTTTACTTTAATTCAAGCAAATGTAACGACATTCAATCAAAAAACTGTTAAAATTCAATTTTCAACAAGAAATCGTTGTCACGGATTTTGTATCTTGAAGAAAAAAAACATGCGATTTTTTCGGTACATTTTTGAATGAATTTTTTTCTGGACAAAATTTTTGACCGAATTCAGCTTAATTCTCTATAAAATACTAATTAAAAGTGATTTCATCTCGATTGAACAATAAATAAAAATGTACCTCGATTTTTAATAACATTTTCAAAATCGACGTTTCACGGCCAAAAAAGCATATTTTGAGTATTTCTTAACTATTTTCAAATATAGCCACTGAAGCCGTTATTTTTGTACTTTTTGCTTTAATTCAAGCAAATGTAACGATAGTCATTCAAAAAACTGTTAAAATTCAATTTTCAACAAGAAATCGTTGTCACGGATTTTGTATCTTGAAGAAAAAAAACATGCGATTTTTTCGGTACATTTTTAAATGCATTTTTTTCTGGACAAATTTTTGACCGAATTCAGCTTAATTCTCTATAAAATACTCCTTAAAAGTGATTTCATCTCGATTGAACAATAAATAAAAATGTACTTCGATTTTTAATAACATTTTCAAAATCGACGTTTCACGGCCAGAAAAGCATATTTTGAGTATTTCTTAACTATTTTCAAATATAACCACTGAAGCCGTTATTTTTGTACATTTTACTTTAATTCAAGCAAATGTAACGACATTCAATCAAAAAACTGTTAAAATTCAATTTTCAATAAGAAATCGTAGTCACGGATTTTGTATCTTGAAGAAAAAAAACATGCGATTTTTTCGGTACATTTTTGAATGCATTTTTTTCTGGACAAATTTTTTACCGAATTCAGCTTAATTCTCTATAAAATACTCCTTAAAAGTGATTTCATCTCGATTGAACAATAAATAAAAATGTACTTCGATTTTTAATAACATTTTCAAAATCGACGTTTCACGGCCAGAAAAGCATATTTTGAGTATTTCTTAACTATTTTCAAATATAACCACTGAAGCCGTTATTTTTGTACATTTTACTTTAATTCAAGCAAATGTAACGACATTCAATCAAAAAACTGTTAAAATTCAATTTTCAATAAGAAATCGTAGTCACGGATTTTGTATCTTGAAGAAAAAAAACATGCGATTTTTTCGGTACATTTTTGAATGCATTTTTTTCTGGACAAATTTTTTACCGAATTCAGCTTAATTCTCTATAAAATACTCCTTAAAAGTGATTTCATCTCGATTGAACAATAAATAAAAATGTACCTCGATTTTTAATAACATTTTCAAAATCGACGTTTCACGGCCAGAAAAGCATATTTTGAGTATTTCTTAACTATTTTCAAATATAGCCACTGAAGCCGTTATTTTTGTACTTTTTGCTTTAATTCAAGCAAATGTAACGATAGTCATTCAAAAAACTGTTAAAATTCAATTTTCAACAAGAAATCGTTGTCACGGATTTTGTATCTTGAAGAAAAAAAAACATGCGATTTTTTCGGTACATTTTTGAATGCATTTTTTTCTGGACAAATTTTTGACCGAATTCAGCTAAATTCTCTATAAAATACTCCTTAAAAGTGATTTCATCTCGATTGAACAATAAATAAAAATGTACCTCGATTTTTAATAACATTTTCAAAATCGACGTTTCACGGCCAGAAAAGCATATTTTGAGTATTTCTTAACTATTTTCAAATATAACCACTGAAGCCGTTATTTTTGTACATTTTACTTTAATTCAAGCAAATGTAACGACATTCAATCAAAAAACTGTTAAAATTCAATTTTCAATAAGAAATCGTAGTCACGGATTTTGTATCTTGAAGAAAAAAAACATGCGATTTTTTCGGTACATTTTTGAATGCATTTTTTTCTGGACAAATTTTTTACCGAATTCAGCTTAATTCTCTATAAAATACTCCTTAAAAGTGATTTCATCTCGATTGAACAATAAATAAAAATGTACCTCGATTTTTAATAACATTTTCAAAATCGACGTTTCACGGCCAGAAAAGCATATTTTGAGTATTTCTTAACTATTTTCAAATATAGCCACTGAAGCCGTTATTTTTGTACTTTTTGCTTTAATTCAAGCAAATGTAACGATAGTCATTCAAAAAACTGTTAAAATTCAATTTTCAACAAGAAATCGTTGTCACGGATTTTGTATCTTGAAGAAAAAAAACATGCGATTTTTTCGGTACATTTTTGAATGCATTTTTTTCTGGACAAATTTTTGACCGAATTCAGCTTAATTCTCTATAAAATACTCCTTAAAAGTGAGTTCATCTCGATTGAACAATAAATAAAAATGTACCTCGATTTTTAATAACATTTTCAAAATCGACGTTTCACGGCCAGAGAAGCATATTTTGAGTATTTCTTCACTATTTTGAAATTTAACCACTGAAACCATAATTTTTGTACTTTTTGCTTTAATTCAAGCAAATGTAACGATATTCATTCAAAAAACTGTTAAAATTCAATTTTCAACAAGAAATCGTTGTCACGGATTTTGTATCTTGAAGAAAAAAAACATGCGATTTTTTCGGTACATTTTTAAATGCATTTTTTTCTGGACAAATTTTTGACCGAATTCAGCTTATTTCTCTATAAAATACTCCTTAAAAGTGATTTCATCTCGATTGAACAATAAATAAAAATGTACTTCGATTTTTAATAACATTTTCAAAATTACGTTTCACGGCCAGAAAAGCATATTTTGAGTATTTCTTAACTATTTTCAAATATAACCACTGAAGCCGTTATTTTTGTACATTTTACTTTAATTCAAGCAAATGTAACGACATTCAATCAAAAAACTGTTAAAATTCAATTTTCAACAAGAAATCGTTGTCACGGATTTTGTATCTTGAAGAAAAAAAACATGCGATTTTTTCGGTACATTTTTGAATGAATTTTTTTCTGGACAAATTTTTGACCGAATTCAGCTTAATTCTCTATAAAATACTAATTAAAAGTGATTTCATCTCGATTGAACAATAAATAAAAATGTACCTCGATTTTTAATAACATTTTCAAAATCGACGTTTGACGGCCAGAAAAGCATATTTTGAGTATTTCTTAACTATTTTCAAATATAACCACTGAAGCCGTTATTTTTGTACATTTTACTTTAATTCAAGCAATCGAGATGAAATCACTTTTAAGGAGTATTTTATAGGGAATTAAGCTGAATTAGGTCAAAAATTTTTCCAGAATATTGTGCCACGGAAGTTTAGAAAATAAATTGTCGTCAGGTATTGTAGAAAAACTTTGACTTTTTACGTTACATCTGAGACAACACAACACCGCTCCCGGGTGGGTTCGAACCACCAACCTTTCGGTTAACAGCCGAACGCGCTAACCATTGAGCCACGGAAACTCAGAAATTAAATGATCGGCAGGTATTGTGGAAAAACTTTGACTTTTTATGTTACATCTGAGGCCTCACAACTCCGCTCCCGGTTGGGCTCGAACCACCAACCTTTTTACTAACAGCTGAACGCGCTAACCATTGCGCCACGGAAGCCCAAAAATTAAATGGTCGTCAGGTATTATGGAAAAACTTTGACTTTTTACGTTATTTATCACAAAACACTCCAACGTTCCCGGGTGGGCTCGAACTAGCACATCTTTCGCTTAACAGCCTAACGCGCTAACCATTGTGCCACGGAAGTTTAGGAAATAAATTGTCGTCAGGTATTGTAGAAAAACTTTGAATTTTTACGTTACATCTGACACAACACAACACCGCTCCCGGGTGGGCTCGAACCACCAACCTTTTGATTAACAGCTGAACGCGTTAACCATTGCGCCACGGAAGCACAGAAATTAAATGGTCGTCAGGAATTATGTAAAAACTTTGACTTTTTTACGTTATTTATCACAAAACACAACAACGTTCCCGGGTGGGCTAGAACTAGGAATCTTTCGGTTAACAGCCGAACGCGCTAACCATTGTGCCACGAAAGCTTAGAAAAAAATTCTCGTCAGGTATTCTAGAAAAACTTTGACTTTTTACGTTACATCTAAGACAACACAACACCGCTCCAGGGTGGGCTCGAACCACCAACCTTTCGGTTAACAGCCAACGCGCTAACCATTGAGCAACGGAAGCCCAAAAATTAAATGGTCGTCAGGAATTATGGAAAAACTTTGACTTTTTACGTTATTTATCACAAAACACACCAACGTTCCCGGGTGGGCTCGAACTAGCAATCTTTCGGTTAACAGCCGAACGCGCTTACCATTGTGCCACGGAAGATTAGAAAAAAATTGTCGTCAGGTATATAAAAAAACTTTGACTTTTTACGTAACATCTGAGACAACACAACACCGCTCCCGGGTGGGCTCGAACCACCAACCTTTCGGTTAACAGCCGAACGCGCTAACCATTGAGCCACGGAAACTCAGAAATTCAATGATTGGCAGGTATTGTGGAAAAACTTTGACTTTTTATATTACATCTGAGGCCTCACAACTCCGCTCTCGGGTGGGCTCGCCACCAACCTTTCGGTTAACAGCCGAACGCGCTAACCATTGAGCCACGGAAGCCCAAAAATTAAATGGTCGTCAGGTATTATGGAAAAACTTTGGCTTTTTACGTCATTTATACCAAAACACACCAACGTTCCCGGGTGGGCTCGAACTAGCAATCTTTCGGTTAACAGTCGAACGCGCTAAATATTGTGCCACGGAAGTTTAGAAAATAAATTGTCGTCAGGTATTGTAGAAAAACTTTGACTTTTTACGTTACATCTGAGACAACACAACACCGCTCCCGGGTGGGTTCGAACCACCAACCTTTCGGTTAACAGCCGAACGCGCTAACCATTGACCCACGGAAACTCAGAAATTAAATGATCGGCAGGTATTGTGGAAAAACTTTGACTTTTTATGTTACATCTGAGGCCTCACAACTCCGCTCCCGGTTGGGCTCGAACCACCAACCTTTTTACTAACAGCTGAACGCGCTAACCATTGCGCCACGGAAGCCCAAAAATTAAATGGTCGTCAGGTATTATGGAAAAACTTTGACTTTTTACGTTATTTATCACAAAACACTCCAACGTTCCCGGGTGGGCTCGAACTAGCACTCTTTCGGTTAACAGCCTAACGCGCTAACCATTGTGCCACGGAAGTTTAGGAAATAAATTGTCGTCAGGTATTGTAGAAAAACTTTGACTTTTTACGTTACATCTGACACAACACAACACAGCTCCCGGGTGGGCTCGAACCACCAACCTTTTGATTAACAGCTGAACGCGTTAACCATTGCGCCACGGAAGCCCAAAAATTAAATGGTCGTCAGGAATTATGTAAAAACTTTGACTTTTTTACGTTATTTATCACAAAACACAACAACGTTCCCGGGTGGGCTCGAACTAGCAATCTTTCGGTTAACAGCCGAACGCGCTAACCATTGTGCCACGAAAGTCTAGAAAAAAATTCTTGTCAGGTATTCTAGAAAAACTTTGACTTTTTACGTTACATCTGAGACAACACAACACCGCTCCCGGGTGGGCTCGAACCACCAACCTTTCGGTTAACAGCCAACGCGCTAACCATTGAGCAACGGAAGCCCAAAAATTAAATTGTCGTCAGGAATTATGGAAAAACTTTGACTTTTTACGTTATTTATACCAAAACACACCAACGTTCCCGGGTGGGCTGGAACTAGCAATCTTTCAATTAACAGCCGAACGCGCTAACCATTGTGCCACGGAAGTTTAGAAAAAAATTCTCGTCAGGTATTCTAGAAAAACTTTGACTTTTTACATTACATCTGAGACAACACAACACCGCTCCCGGGTGGGCTCGAACCACCAACCTTTCGGTTAACAGCCAACGCGCTAACCATTGAGCAACGGAAGCCCAAAAATTAAATGGTCGTCAGGAATTATGGAATAACTTTGACTTTTTACGTTATTTATACCAAAACACACCAACGTTCCCGGGTGGGCTCGAACTAGCAATCTTTCGGATAACAGTCGAACGCGCTAAACATTGTGCCACGGAAGTTTAGAAAATAAATTGTCGTCAGGTATTGTAGAAAAACTTTGACTTTTTACGTTACATCTGAGACAACACAACACCGCTCCCGGGTGGGTTCGAACCACCAACCTTTCGGTTAACAGCCGAACGCGCTAACCATTGAGCCACGGAAACTTAGAAATTAAATGATCTGCAGGTATTGTGGAAAAACTTTGACTTTTTATGTTACATCTGAGGCCTCACAACTCCGCTCTCGGGTGGGCTCGCCACCAACCTTTCGGTTAACAGCCGAACGCGCTAACCATTGAGCCACGGAAGCCCAAAAATTAAATGGTCGTCAGGTATTATGGAAAAACTTTGGCTTTTTGCGTCATTTATACCAAAACACACCAACGTTCCCGGGTGGGCTCGAACTAGCAATCTTTCGGTTAACAGTCGAACGCGCTAAATATTGTGCCACGGAAGTTTAGAAAATAAATTGTCGTCAGGTATTGTAGAAAAACTTTGACTTTTTACGTTACATCTGAGACAACACAACACCGCTCCCGGGTGGGTTCGAACCACCAACCTTTCGGTTAACAGCCGAACGCGCTAACCATTGAGCCACGGAAACTCAGAAATTAAATGATCGGCAGGTATTGTGGAAAAACTTTGACTTTTTATGTTACATCTGAGGCCTCACAACTCCGCTCCCGGTTGGGCTCGAACCACCAACCTTTTTACTAACAGCTGAACGCGCTAACCATTGCGCCACGGAAGCCCAAAAATTAAATGGTCGTCAGGTATTATGGAAAAACTTTGACTTTTTACGTTATTTATCACAAAACACTCCAACGTTCCCGGGTGGGCTCGAACTAGCACTCTTTCGGTTAACAGCCTAACGCGCTAACCATTGTGCCACGGAAGTTTAGGAAATAAATTGTCGTCAGGTATTGTAGAAAAACTTTGACTTTTTACGTTACATCTGACACAACACAACACCGCTCCCGGGTGGGCTCGAACCACCAACCTTTTGATTAACAGCTGAACGCGTTAACCATTGCGCCACGGAAGCCCAAAAATTAAATGGTCGTCAGGAATTATGTAAAAACTTTGACTTTTTTACGTTATTTATCACAAAACACAACAACGTTCCCGGGTGGGCTCGAACTAGCAATCTTTCGGTTAACAGCCGAACGCGCTAACCATTGTGCCACGAAAGTCTAGAAAAAAATTCTCGTCAGGTATTCTAGAAAAACTTTGACTTTTTACGTTACATCTGAGACAACACAACACCGCTCCCGGGTGGGCTCGAACCACCAACCTTTCGGTTAACAGCCAACGCGCTAACCATTGAGCAACGGAAGCCCAAAAATTAAATGGTCGTCAGGAATTATGGAAAAACTTTGACCTTTTACTTTTTTTATACCAAAACACACCAACGTTCCCGGGTGGGCTGGAACTAGCAATCTTTCAGTTAACAGCCGAACGCGCTAACCATTGTGCCACGGAAGTTTAGAAAAAAATTCTCGTCAGGTATTCTAGAAAAACTTTGACTTTTTACATTACATCTGAGACAACACAACACCGCTCCCGGGTGGGCTCGAACCACCAACCTTTCGGTTAACAGCCAACGCGCTAACCATCGAGCAACGGAAGCCCAAAAATTAAATGGTCGTCAGGAATTATGGAAAAACTTTGACTTTTTACGTTATTTATACCAAAACACACCAACGTTCCCGGGTGGGCTGGAACTAGCAATCTTTCAGTTAACAGCCGAACGCGCTAACCATTGTGCCACGGAAGTTTAGAAAAAAATTCTCGTCAGGTATTCTAGAAAAACTTTGACTTTTACGTTACATCTGACACAACACAACACCGCTCCCGGGTGGGCTCGAACCACCAACCTTTTGATTAACAGCTGAACGCGCTAACCATTGCGCCACGGAAGCCCAAAAATTAAATGGTCGTCAGGTATTATGGAAAAACTTTGACTTTTTATGTTACATCTGAGACCTAACAACCCCGCTCCCGGTTGGGGTCGAACCACCAAACTTTTTACTAACAGCTAAACGCGCTAACCATTGCGCCACGGAAGCCCAAAAATTAAATGGTCGTCAGGTATTATGGAAAAACGTTGACTTTTTACGTTATTTTTACCAAAACACACCAACGTTCCCGGGTGGGCTCGAACTAGCAATCTTTCGGTTAACAGCCGAACGCGCTAACCATTGTGCCACGGAAGTTTAGAAAATAAATTGTCGTCAGGTATTGTAGAAAAACTTTGACTTTTCGCGTTACATCTGACACAACACAACACCGCTCCCGGGTGGGCACGAACCACGAACCTTTCGGTTAACAGCCGAACGCACTAACCATTGAGCCACGGAAACTCAGAAATAAAATGATCGGCAGGTATTGTGGAAAAACTTTGACTTTTATTATACATCTGAGGCCTCACAACTCCGCTCCCGGGTGGGCTCGCCACCAACCTTTCGGTTAACAGCCGAACGCGCTAACCATTGAGCCACGGAAACTCTGAAATGAAATTATCGGCAGGTATTGTGGAAAAACTTTGACATTTTATGTTACATCTGAGACCTCACAACTCCGCTCCCGGTAGGGCTAGAACCACCAACCTTTTTACTAACAGCTGAACGCGCTAACCATTGCGCCACGGAAGCCAGAAAATTAAATGGTCGTCAGGTATTATGGAAAAACTTTGACTTTTTTCGTTATTTTTACCATAACACACCAACGTTCCCGGGTGGGCTCGAACTAGCATTCTTTCGGTTAAGAGCCGAACGCGCTAACTATTGTGCCACGGAAGTTTAGAAAATAAATTGTCGTCAGGTATTGTAGAAAAACTTGACTTTTTACGTTACATCTGACACAACACAACACCGCTCCCGGGTGGGCTCGAAACTTTTGATTAACAGCTGAACGCGCTAACCATTGCGCCACGGAAGCCCAAAAATTAAATGGTCGTCAGGTATTATGGAAAAACTTTGACTTTTGACGTTATTTTTACCAAAACACCCCAACGTTATCGGGTGGGCTCGAACTAGCAATCTTTCGGTTAACAGCCGAACGCGCTAACCATTGTGCCACGGAAGTTTAGAAAATAAATTGTCGTCAGGTATTGTAGAACAACTTTGACTTTTTACGTTACATCTGACACAACACAACACCGCTCCCGGGTGGACTCGAACCACCAACCTTTCGGTTAACAGCCGAACGCGCTAACCATTGCGCCACGGAAACTCAGAAATTAAATGATCGGCAGGTATTGTGGAAAAACTTTGACTTTTATTTTACATCTGAGGCCTCACAACTCCGCTCCCGGGTGGGCTCGCCACCAACCTTTCGGTTAACAGCCGAACGCGCTAGCCATTGAGCCACGGAAACTCAGAAATTACATGATCGTCAGGTATTGTGGAAAAACTCTGAATTTAAACGTTGCATTTGAGATCTCACAACAACGCTCCCGGGTGGGCTCGAACCACCAACCTTTTGAATAACAGCGGAGCGCGCTAACCATTGCGCCACGGAAGCGATTTTTTTCTGGAAAAATTTTTGACCGAATTCAGCTTAATTCCCTATAAAATACTCCTTAAAAGAGATTTCATCTCGATTGAAAAATAAATAAAAATGTACCTCGATTTTTCTTAACATTTTCAAAATCGACGTTTCACGGCCAGAGAAGCATATTTTTGAGTATTTCTTCACTATTTTGAAATATAACCACTGAAGCCGTTATTTTTGTTCATTTTGCTTTAATTCGAGCAAGTGTAACGATATTCAATCAAAAAACTGTTAAAATTCATTTTCAATAAGAAATCGTAGTCACGGATTTTGTATCTAGAAGAAAAAAAACATGCAATTTTTTCGGTACACTTTTGAATGCATTTTTTTCTGGACAAATTTTTCACCGAATTCCGCTTAATTCTCTATAAAATACTCCTTAAAAGTGATTTCATCTCGATTGAACAATAAATAAAAATGTACCTCGATTTTTAATAACATTTTCAAAATCGACGTTTCACCGCCAGAGAAGCATATTTTGAGTATTTCTTCACTATTTTCAAATATAACCACTGAAACCAGAATTTTTGTACTTTTTGCTTTAATTCAAGCAAATGTAACGATATTCATTCAAAAAACTGTTAAAATTCAATTTTCAATAAGAAATCGTCACGGATTTTGTATCTTGAAGAAAAAAACTTGTGATTTTTTTTCTTCGATGGCAGCAAGAAAGTTTGCACGACGAAACATAGTCTAATTTCGCAAGTTTGCATCTTAATCGTCTGCGTCTTGTCGTGCCAACGCTTCGGCAGAAAAAAGTTTCTCTATATCGAAGCTTTTAAAAACGTACACGCACTTAAACCCAGAGGTCCTATAATTCCAATAAAATCCTGCATTTTAGAAAGTATCCTATTTTACCCTACAATTTCACAAATCGTCCTTTAAAGTCTCATATTTTTACACTACAATTTCAAAAATCGTCCTTTAAAGTCCTTTATATTTGGGATTTTGATGTAATTATTTATAGTCTTAGTTGCATTACGTTTTAAACGTAGAATCAGGGATATCTCATTTGGTCAGATAAAAAAATCCAAGCTAAACGAATGAGAGGGTGGGTTGTTTGATTACGTTTTGCTTAATTACTTGGCCCCGTTTGTCGTAGCCCTAACCTTAGTATGGTTGGATGGGGGACAAATTGAAATAAAGCTTTCTCAAAGGACATCCCCGTATCTCTAGGGTGGGATAGCTAAACGAGTGAGAGGGTGGGTTAGCTAAACGAGTGAGAGGGTGGGTTAGCTAAACGAGTGAGAGGGTGGGTTAGCTAAACGAGTGAGAGGGTGGGTTAGCTAAACGAGTGAGAGGGTGGATTAGCTAAACGAGTGGGAGGGTGGGTTAGTTAAACGAGTGAGATGGTGGGTTAGCTAAACGAGTGAGAGGGTGGGTTAGCTAAACGAGTGAGAGGGTGGGCTAGCTAAACGAGTGAGATAGTGGGTTAGCTAAACGAGTGAGATAGTGGGTTAGCTAAACGAGTGAGAGGGTGGGCTAGCTAAACGAGTGAGAGGGTGGGTTAGCTAAACGAGTGAGAGGGTGGGTTAGCTAAACGAGTGAGAGGGTGGGTTAGCTAAACGAGTGAGAGGGTGGGTTAGCTAATCGAGTGAGAGGGTGGGCTAGCTAAACAAGTGAGATAGTGGGTTAGCTAAACGAGTGAGACGGTGGGTTAGCTAAACGAGTGAGAGGGTGGGTTGTTTGTTTACGTTTTGCTTAATTACTCGGCCCCCGTTTGTCGTAGCCCTAACCTTAGTATATTTGGATGGGGGACAAATTGTACTATAACATACTCAAAGGACATCCCCGTATCTCTAATATAACCTGAGTTATGAGCCTCCAAAATATAGTGTAATGTTAATCAAATGGAAGGTATGTTCACGAACATTTTGCTTAATTACTCGGCCCCCGTTTGACGCAAATTTTCCTGATTCCCCAGAATTTTACTAAAAATTCGAAATGTCCCTGAATTTTCCATGAGTTTTTTGTCAACTATTTATTTCCCTGATTTTTCCAGGTTTTCCTGGTTTTCCAGGTTTGTATGAACCCTGTTATCTTTTGGTGGGCGCCCAAATCCACATTTAGACTGTACCCCCCTAAATTCGAAACGTTCCTACGCGCCTGCCACCAACCTTTCGGTTAACAACCGAACGCGCATAGCATTGCGCCACGGAAGCTTAGTAAATAAATGGTAAGTGCTGGCTGGCTCCTGACAAGTCTATTTGGAAGTAAATACAGTGATAGTTAATCATTTAAATATAAAATGACCTTTTACGCGTAATGAGCCCTTGACCATAATTAAAGAGCACTAGCATGCGCGTGAGACTACTTGGTCCGGCTTTTAAGTAAACACTGCTAAAGTGACTAACAATATGAGGATGTTTGAACGATTCCCGTCCCATTGGAACGAAATCCCATTCAACCGAAATCAAAGAAGGGAGGACCCATTGGACCGCAATCCCGCACCTTGGGCGGTTTACGAAAAGTAGAGATAGCCATGAATGGCTGCACTTAACGTTAGTGTACACTGCCTAGTTATCTCCAATAAAAACGAAGTTGCAAGGAGTTAACCGTGGAATCGGTTTTAAAGGCTTATGTTAATTTAAGGGAAAGCTAAAATAAGACGTTAACCGTAACATTTTCTTTAATGTTACCCTAAAGTAGGTTTCCAATGGTATTTTCATGAAAAGTACGAAAAATTTACGGCGCTCAACCTAACCTAACCTAACCAAACCTAACCAAACCAAACCAATTTACTGTTATGTTATGTTAGGTTAGGTTTGGTTTGGTTAGGTTAGGTTAGGTTAGGTTATGTTAGGTTAGGTTAGGTTAGGTTAGGTTAGTAATATACTATAAATCATTTAACAATGCTACGCCTTTTCCAGAATATTGATGTTTAGCTTTATTGACTTCTCAAATAATATGCCTTTTCCAAAACATTACTGTTATGTTAGGTTAGGTTAGGTTTGGTTTGGTTAGGTTTGGTTAAGTTAAGTTAGGTTAGGTTTGGTTAGGGTAGGTTAGGTTAGGTTAGGTTAGGTAAGGTTAGGTTAGGTTAGGTTAGTAATATTTTATAAATTATTTAACAATGCTACGCCTTGTCCAGAATATTGATGTTTAGCTTCATTGACTTCTCAAATAATATGCTTTTTCCAAAACATTACTGTTATGTTATGTTTGGTTTGGTTTGGTTAGGTTTGGTTAGGTTAGGTTTGGTTAGGTTAGGTTAGGTTAGGTTGAGCGCCGTAAATTTTTCGTACTTTTCATGAAAATACCATTGGAAACATACTTTAGAGTAACATTAAAGAAAATGTTGCGGTTCACGGCTTATTTTAGCTTTCCCTTAAATTAACATAAGCCTTTAAAACCGATTCCACGGTTAACTCATTGCAACTTCGTTTTTATTGGAGATAACTAGGCAGTGCACACTAACGTTAAGTGCAGCCATTCATGGCTATCTCCACTTTTCGTAAACCGCCCAAGGTGCGGGATTGCGGTCCAATGGGACCTCCCTTCTTTGATTTCGGTTGAATGGGATTTCGTTCCAATGGGAGGGAATCGTTCAAACATCCTCATATTGTTAGTCACTTTAGCAGTGTTTACTTAAAAGCCGGACCAAGCAGTCACACGCGCATGCTAGTGCTCTTTATTTATGGTCCACCAACCTTTTGGTAAACATCCGAACGCGCTAACCATTGCGCCACGGAAGCCCAAAAATTAAATGGTCGTCAGGTATTGTGGAAAAACTTTTGCTTTTTACGTTACATTTGAGACGCCACAACACCGCTCCCGGGTGGGCTCGAACCACCAACCTTTTGGTTAACATCCGAACGCGCTAACCATGGAGCCAAGGAAGCTCAGAAATGAAATGGTCGTCAGGTATTGTGGAAAAACTTTGACGTTTTACGTCACATCTGAGACCTCACAACACCGCTCACGGATGGGCTCGAACCACCAACCTTTCGGTAAACAGCCGAACGCGCTAACCATTGCGCCACGGAAGCCCAAAAATTAAATGGTCGTCAGGTATTGTGGGAAAACTTTGGCTTTATACGTTACATTTGAGATCCCACAACACCGCTCCCGGGTGGGCTCGAACCACCAACCTTTCGGTTAACAGCTGAACGCTCTAACCACTGCGCCACGGAAGCCCAAAAATTAAATGTTCGTCAGATATTGTGGAATAACTCTTATTTTTTACGTCACATCTGAGACCTCACAACACCGCTTTCGGATGGCCTCCAACCACCAACCTTTCGGTTAACAGCTGAACGCTCTAACCACTGCGCCACGGAAGCCCAAAAATTAAATGTTCGTCAGATATTGTGGAATAACTCTTATTTTTTACGTCACATCTGAGACCTCACAACACCGCTTTCGAATGGCCTCCAACCACCAACCTTTCGGGTAACAGCTGAACGCTCTAACCATTGCGCCACGGAAGCCCAAAAATTAAATGTTCGTCAGATATTGTGGAAAAACTCTTATTTTTAAGGCATCAGAGACCTCACAACACCGCTTTCGGATGGGCTCGAACCACCAACCTTTCGGTTAACAGCTGAACGCTCTAACCATTGCGCCACGGAAGCCCAAAAATTAAATGTTCGTCAGGTATTGTGGAAAAACTCTTATTTTTTACGTCACATCTGAGACATCAAAACAACGCTCCCGGGTGGGCTCGAACCAACAACGTTTTGGTTAACATCCGAACGCGATAACCATAGAGCCAAGGAAGCTCAGAAATGAAACGGTCGTCAGGTATTGTGGAAAAACTTTGGCTTTATACGTTACATTTGAGATCCCACAACACCGCTCCCGGGTGGGCTCGAACCAACAACCTTTCGGTAAACAGCCGAACGCGTTAACCATTGCGCAACGGAAGCCCAAAAATTAAATGGTCGTCAGGTATTGTGGGAAAACTTTGGCTTTATACGTTACGTTTGAGATCCCACAAAACCGCTCCCGGGTGGGCTCGAACCACCAACCTTTTGGTTAACATCCGAACGCGCTATCCATGGAGCCAAGGAAGCTCAAAAGTGAAAAGTTCGTCAGGTATTGTGGAGAAACTTTGACTTTTTACGTCCCATTTGAGATCCCACAACACAGCTCCCGGGTGGGCTCGAACCACCAACCTTTCGGTTAACAGCTGAACGCTCTAACCATTGCGCCACGGAAGCCCAAAAATTAAATGTTCGTCAGATATTGTGGAAAAACTCTTATTTTTTACGTCACATCTGAGACCTCACAACACCGCTTTCGGATGGGCTCCAACCACCAACCTTTCGGGTAACAGCTGAACGCTCTAACCATTGCGCCACGGAAGCCCAAAAATTAAATGTTCGTCAGGTATTGTGGAAAAAATCTTATTTTTTACGTCACATCTGAGACCTCACAACACCGCTTCCGTGTGGGCTCGAACCAACAACCTTTTGGTTAACATCCGAACGCGATAACCATGGAGCCAAGGAAGCTCAGAAATGAAATGGTCGTCAGGTATTGGGGAAAAACTTTGACTTTTTACGTCACATCTGAGACCCCATAACACCTGTCCCGGGTGGGCTCGAACCACCAACCTTTCGGTTAACAGCTGAACGCTCTAACCATTGCGCCACGGAAGCCCAAAAATTAAATGTTCGTCAGGTATTGTGGAAAAACTCTTATTTTTTACGTCACATCTGAGACCTCAAAACAACGCTCCCGGGTGGGCTCGAACCAACAACCTTTTGGTTAACATCCGAACGCGATAACCATGGAGCCAAGGAAGCTCAGAAATGAAATGGTCGTCAGGTATTGTGGAAAAACTTTGACTTTTTACGTTATTTATACCAAAACACACCAACGTTCCCGGGTGGGCTGGAACTAGCAATCTTTCAATTAACAGCCGAACGCGCTAACCATTGTGCCACGGAAGTTTAGAAAAAAATTCTCGTCAGGTATTCTAGAAAAACTTTGACTTTTTACATTACATCTGAGACAACACAACACCGCTCCCGGGTGGGCTCGAACCACCAACCTTTCGGTAAACAGCCGAACGCGCTAACCATTGCGCCACGGAAGCCCAAAAATTAAATGGTCGTCAGGTATTGTGGAAAAACTTTGGCTTTATACGTTACATTTGAGATCCCACAACACCGCTCCCGGGTGGGCTCGAACCACCAACCTTTTGGTAAACATCCGAACGCGCTAACCATTGCGCCACGAAAGCCCAAACATTAAATGGTCGTCAGGTATTGTGGAAAAACTTTTGCTTTTTACGTTACATTTGAGACCCCACAACACCGCTCCCGGGTGGGCTCGAACCACCAACCTTTTGGTTAACATCCGAACGCGCTAACCATGGAGCCAAGGAAGCCCAGAAATGAAATGTTCGTCAGGTATTGTGGAAAAAATTTTAATTTTTACGCTACATCTGAGACGTCATAACACCTCTCCCGGGTGGGCTCGAACCACCAACCTTTCGGTTTACAACTGAACGCGCTAACCATTGCGCCACGGAAGCCCAAAAATTAAATGTTCATCAGGTATTGTGGAAAAACTCTGACTTTTTACGTTACATCTGAGACCTCACAACACCGTCCCGGGTGGGCTCGAACCACCAATCTTTTGAATAACATTTGAGCGCGCTAACCATTGCGCCATGGAAGCCCAAAAATTAAATGTTCGTCAGGTATTGTGGAAAAACTTTTGCTTTTTACGTTACATTTGAGACCCCACAACACCGCTCCCGGGTGGGCTCGAACCATCAACCTTTTGGTTAACATCCGAACGCGCTAACCATGGAGCCAAGGAAGCTCAGAAATGAAATGGTCGTCAGGTATTGTGGAAAAAATTTGAATTTTTACGCTACATCTGAGACCTCATAACACCTCTCCCGGGTGGGCTCGAACCACCAACCTTGTAACGCATAACTTAAGTATAGTAACAATTTTAATTGTAACGCATAACTTAAGTATAGTAACAATTTTAATTCGAATTTAGTTTAAGGTTATTTCTTTTGCTTCACTAGGTTATTTCTCTTTCCTCGCAAAAGGGTTAGAGATTATAGATAAGGGCCGGCGACTGCAAGTCGGGGTTACCTAGCTACTTTGACAGTTTCTTTCTTCTTTGTAAAACGTACTTCTAGCTTATTTCTAGTTCGGTCATTCTCTTTGAGCCTGAGAACGCTGGTCGTCAAAGGTTAGGGGAGGTGATTAGACTTCTTTGGGGTATTGTTGGACGGCGTCCGGCCGGCGCCGCTCACCAGATCCCACACTTTTACGTTATACTTACTGAACTAATAGGTACAGCTATAAACGGTTAAGTTTACCCATATATACTCAGTCCAGCTCCACCGTGTTTTTGTTCATTCGTTCATATTTAGAATAAGGTAGAAAAAGGGTTCACAATAAGAAATGTACCGATGCCTAAAAGATAAGAACACCATTGCCAAAGGTATGATGTGTGCGTCGTTTCGTGGCGACGGATTGTCGCGGTACACGGTGTGGCGACTGATGGTCGCCAGGGAGGTCAGAGGTCACCGGGTTTCGAGGGGTTAAGGGGGATAGAAACCTTAACCTCCGATTGGTTCGTTATTGGTGACCACCTCCGGACGGAACCAATAAGACGGGTCACGTCTGGGGTCCCGAATCAAGATCTCTACAACGATTGGTGAAGTGTGGCATATATAACCGGGTGTTCGGGTCAGAAAACTTCACTTCTTCTCACTTCGAAAACCAATTCGCAAGATTGAAACTCTCGTCCGACATTCTCAGACTTATGGAGAGGAAGATGCTGAGACGATCCAAGGCCTAAAGGTTCCTCCCCGGACTTTGGCCCGAAAGAGATACCAAGAAGACGCGTGGCAATGCGAATCGTTGATAGTGACTCTTAAAGAGCAGTCTGTCGGAAGCCGCGTCGTATAAGAACGCGAGACGGTTAAACCGGTTTGGTGCGGGTAAAGCGCGTATGAAGAACAAACGGGGGACACCAAGAACGTAAAGTACTTTTATTGGTTTTATAATGTTTGGCATGGTTATGTAAATATTTTGTATATAGTTGTACATAAAGTTAAATGGCAATGGTACTGGTATACTCATATTAATGAGTCCTTAAATGGTAATCATTAAAATTTAATAATAAGTGAACCCCAACCATGGTCTCATTATTTCGTATTTAGAGTATAAGGTTTGGTAGGTGGTTGGGTGGGTTTTGTGCCTGTGCTATCGGGTAGGGTTTGGTTAAAAGGAGGCCGACGGATAAGTCGGTCTCGTAAGGTTACGCGTAGTGATAGCGCAGGGAAACGTCACAAAATGGAGGCACCGCCGAGATACTGAAAACGGGAAGGTAGTGTAGGTAAATGTGTTGTTTGTTACGAAATTAGTGATACCATGGTTGTTATTTGTTAGGTTTTATTTGTTAGGGTTTCGGTTGTTCAGTGTTCGCGTGAATTTTTGGTTAATGTGAAATTATCGATAGTGTAGGGTTTTGCTTTTTCTGTTTAATTTTGTGTAAAGTTTTGTATGTAACGGTTTATTTTAGTGTTTGGTTAAGTTAAACGTATACAAAAGTATACGAAACCTCATGTCTAACGCATATACTCGGTTTGATCCGGAATTAAGTAAACAACTAAAACAGTTAAGAAGTGAAAGGTACGAGCAAAGAACTCGTAAGATAGACGCTAATCTTGCTCAAGGTCAAAGCATTATGCCCCGAAGGAGGCAAATTGTTGAAAGCGCGTCGCCGAGGCGATCGCGCTCTCTTTCCCCTGGGTCTAGGCTCAATTCGGGAAGTATTAGTAATTTAATTGATGATCCAACAACTAGAGATAGTCAAAATTCTTTAGTTAATAATAGTACTGGTCAGGGTGTGAGTCAACCCTCACAAGTACAAGGTGTAGCAGCGGGTAGTGCGACTTCTGCTCAGCAGGGTAGTGGAAACACAGCTCCTCTCCCCTCAGATGTCCTTAATGCTATTCTATCCCGGTTAGACGGGATTGTAGCAACCCAAAACAATCATCAAAGGTCAATTCAAACACTTATGGCTCAGTCCACCTCGTCAATGTCGGGTACCGTAAGTGTAACGTCTAATCAGGGAATTCAGGTTCAAACGAGTAACGTAAACACGAACGTAAGTGGAACACATTTAGGTCAGGTCCAGTCAATGCCCGCAATTACCTATTCCACCCCTCTAAACGTTCCAAATTATTCGGGAAACCCCTCCGACCCTGGTCCGAGAGATTTCTTAAGGAGGGCCAAGCAGGTATTGCTGACAAGCACGGTAGATGAAGGTACTTTTATTCAACGTTGGGTGCCAACTATGCTGACCGGTACCGCGTTTGATTGGTATGAATCGGAACAACCTTTTCGGGATTGGGACGATTTTGCAAACAGGTGTAAGCGCAGGTTTGAGAGAACGAGTAATGATGAAAATATCAAAGACAAGATTAGTGAAAGGTTGCAAAAACCTCAGGAGACGGTTTGCGAGTATTTAGACGCGTTACAGAAACTCTTTAATCAGCTAAATACTCCTATTCCAAGTAGCGAACAGGTGCGGTTAGCTCGTCGAAATTTTCGCGAGGAAATTAAAGTGCACGTTATTTTGAACAAGTACGATACGTTACGCGAATTAACGGACGATGCTATCATGGTCGAACGCCTCACAAATAAACTTCGTCGCGATTCCTCAGCTAACACTAGCGCGAGCGGGAAAGGGAATCAGAGGGTGGTTAGTCACGGTCGTCAATACCAAGAGGTCCCACAAGCGTCAAGTTTTAGACAGTACCCCAAGTGTTCGTACTGCAACAGAATGGGTCATATGGAAATAGATTGTTGGGATAAGAATGGTATGAAGAACGCTAACCCTAACCTAAGATGTTATGAATGCGAACAAGTCGGACATATGGCTAAGTTCTGTACGAACAGAGGTAAACGCGTGCCAGCCAAGAAAGAGGGAAACGGCTCTGCGGGCGGTCCGAGAGGGGGTGGCAACCAGCCCGCGCAGCAGTAATATCGGAGACGAACCCCACTACAACGGATTTGAAAAGAAACGTTCATTTACAAAAGAACTGTCAAAACTTTTTGGACATCTTTGTAGGACCGATTCCGTGTGTAGCGTTAATAGATCCCGGTTCGACTCATACGATTGTAAATAGTAACTTAAAACCCCTGTTAGAAAAGAATGGATTCCAAACGGTTAAGGAGAATATAACTTTACGGCTGGCAGATGATTCAATTATACCTACAAAAGGTTTAGTGAAAGTAACATTTGGTTTACCAAAGAAACAGGTAGAATTTGAGGCAGTGTACGTGCCAAACCTACATTATTCGTGTATTTTAGGTCAGGATATTTTACGGGAAACAGGTATGGTTATAGATTTTGGTAGGGCCCAATTTAATTGGCCTGGTGATGAAAGTAGTAAGATCGAGTTTAACAGTGAAGTATCCCCTACTGGAGTTTGTTGCAGTTTAGCACATTCAGACAAATACACGGATTATGAGGGTATTAAGACAGCATTAGAAGGGGCAACTAGCTTAAACCCCTCACAGAAAGTTAGGTTAACTGATTTGGTCAATAAGTATAAATGTATATTTTCCACTATTCCCGGTAAGACTAGCAGAGTAGAACATTATATTGATGTAGGTGATGCAAGGCCCATAGCTAGTCCACCTTATAGGTGTAATCCCGCGAAACGTGAGATTTTGGACGGTATAATTAACGAAATGCTAGAACTTGATTTGATAGAACCGTGCAATAGTCCGTGGGCCAGTCCAGCCTTCGTAATAATGCAAAATAAACCCAGAATGTGTGTTGATTTACGTCCGGTTAACAAAGTAACGCGAAAGGACGCTTACCCGATGCCACGCATTGACGACATCTTAGAGTCACTACATAAACCGGCTTTCATCACAACTCTGGACATGCGCTCTGCATATTGGCAGGTTCCCATCTTCGAGCCTCATCGCGATATCGCGGCATTCGTAACGCCACGAGGACTCTTTAGGCCAAAGGTGGTAATGTTTGGTTTATCGGGCGCACCTGCAACATTCCAGCGCATGGTTAACAACCTATTTTCCGATTTGCTCGATCGCGGCGTTTGCGCGTATTTGGACGATCTAATAATCGCATCGGCAGACTTCGAGTCTCACATCCAGACGCTAGAAGAAGTCTTCAATAGGTTGTTTAAAGAAGGTCTGACGGTAAAAGCTGCCAAGACACAATTTTGCAAGAAACAATGCAAAATTCTTGGACATATGGTATCAGAATTTGGTGTGCAGGTGGATTCTGAAAAGACGGACACTATGGCCGATTTCCCCACCCCCAAAAATGTAAGACAGCTTAGAAGATTTTTGGGGATGGCCAGTTACTACAGACGGTTCATAAAAGACTTTGCTAAGATCGCGACTCCTCTTCACGATCTGTTAAAGAACGAAAGTAGGTGGAAATGGGGTAACGAACAAGACGCTGCGTTCAAGAAGTTGAAAGACAAGCTTTCGTCCGCACCAGTTTTAAGCTCGCCCGACTACTCACAGCCCTTTCACATTCATTGTGATGCTTCGTTGGTGGGGTTAGGAGCCGTTCTCTCACAAAAGATCAACGGACGACGGCAGGTGGTCCAATACGCTAGTCGATCTTTATCTGACGCTGAGCGTAAATACTCTACAACCGAACGTGAATGTCTTGCGGTCGTCTGGGCGGTCGAGAAATTCCGACCTTATATCGAGGGTACGAAATTTGAACTATTTACAGATCATAGCGCGATTAAATGGTTACACCGTGCGCCAGACCCTACCGGAAAATTTGCGCGTTGGAACGCAAAGTTACAATCCTTTGATTTTAACGTCAACTATATACCTGGTAAAGATAATACGGTAGCGGATGCGCTTTCACGAATTCCGGAAGGCGACAGTAGTGCCGACTCCACACCGGTAGAAAAACAATCGCGAATCACCGAATGTGATGTCACCGGTACTACTTGTGCGATAATGGCGGACGCGGTCGGTTCGGGAAAGGTAATTGTAAAATTTGACCATGACGAAATTAAGAGAGCGCAGCGAGAAGATGATCATTTAGGAGCCGTAATTAATTTCTTGGAAAACGGTGAAATGCCGGTAGACTCTAAACTAAAGAGAGAGGTTAAGAATATATCACAGAGCTGCGAGATGAGGCATGGAATATTATATAGGGAGGTAAAGAAGTTAATCAATCACGATAACTTTAAAATAATAGTTCCAACGTCGTTAAAGGCTCGTGTTTTACACTTGTGTCATGATATCCCGTCCTCAGGACATTTAGGTGCTAAAAAGACAGTAAAACGGTTGCAAAGCCAATTTGTATGGGATGGTTTAACCCGGGACGCGGTAGAGTACTGTCGCTCATGCTTGGTATGTCAGCGAAATAAGGTCCCGCAGCAAAAACCTGCTGGCTTAATGAAACCCAGTGAAACCAAAAACCCCTGGGAGGTAATTTCGATCGACCTTAAAGGTCCATATCCCCGAAGTAAACGAGGGTATAGGTATTTGTTGGTAGTGTCTGATATGTTGACCAAATGGGTCGAGATTTTCCCATTACGTAACGCAACCACTAAGCCCATAGTTAGGCACCTAATAAATGACGTGTTCACCAGATTTGGTTTGCCCACATGTGTAGTATCCGACAACGGTAAGGTGTTCGTGGGACGGATTTTCAAACGAGTTTTTGAAATCCTGCAGGTACAACAACGATTTACATCGTTGTATTCCCCACAAGGAAATTTGACCGAAAGGTTCAATAAAACCATCGGTATAATGGTCGCCTCGTATGTGGAGGATAATCATCGTGATTGGGATTTAGGTATACCACAATTTGCTATGGCAATACGAACGGCTAATCAAGAAACGACGGGGTATACTCCCGCGTTCTTGATGTTTGGTAGAGAACTTAGAACTGCTAGTAGCGTTCTTGCCACTAAAAATCCCGATGATTATCTCACGAAAGAGGTCGAACAATTTCATGGTCTTCGGGTAGCCTCTACAATTCAGGAGGCTGTGTCTAAAGCTCGTGCCAATATTGAAAAGCAACAAGCCAAACAGAAGTCGTACTATGACCGTAGTCACCGCGATTTTGAGTTTGAGGAAGGCGATAGGGTCATGAAAAAGACCCATTTTCTTTCTAGTGCAGTTGACGACTTTTCAAAGAAACTGGCAGATAAGTTTGACGGTCCTTATGTTATTTCTCGAAAGTTTTCTAAACTTACGTATAGGTTAGCTAAATTAAATGGGAAAGAATTATTTGGAACATATCATGTATCCCAATTAAAACCGTACGTGGAAAGAAAGGACTTAATGTTAACAGAAAATGACCTTGCGCAAGGTGGTGAGGATGATAAAAAGGAAGAGACCGACACTCTCCTTACGGCACATCCTGGTGTAGCTAAGAAAAAGGTAAAATCGATATCGAATCAAATGGTAAATAATAACAAAAAGGTTAATAACTTAAGAAATGTGAACGTTCAGAGTAGTAAAAGTGATAGTGAAGATGAAACCAGTGATGAGGACACGATGGATCGCGGTAGACGTTTACGACCACGTGATCCGCTCACTGGGAGAGTAGTTAAAAGAACTTAACTTTGTGTAATGATTTGTAGATATTAGGTAGACTGTTAATGGAGTAAGAGCGCTCGTGTATTATAGAGGTTATTTTGTGTACTAATGCTTTGGTTAAAAGTTTATTTTGGATTGCATAGTTTGTCGAAGGTTTTATCACAGGTTTTTGAGTTTTGTGTAGTATTTCTGAATTTTTGTGTCAATTGATTATAATTTTATTTCATAGGTTTTGGTTCTTTTCGGTATAATTGGCTTTTTGTAAGGTCGGTTCGGGGGAGTTGGACTGAGGTCTCACGGGTCGTTCGACGTTAAGTTGGGGGGAATTGTAACGCATAACTTAAGTATAGTAACAATTTTAATTGTAACGCATAACTTAAGTATAGTAACAATTTTAATTCGAATTTAGTTTAAGGTTATTTCTTTTGCTTCACTAGGTTATTTCTCTTTCCTCGCAAAAGGGTTAGAGATTATAGATAAGGGCCGGCGACTGCAAGTCGGGGTTACCTAGCTACTTTGACAGTTTCTTTCTTCTTTGTAAAACGTACTTCTAGCTTATTTCTAGTTCGGTCATTCTCTTTGAGCCTGAGAACGCTGGTCGTCAAAGGTTAGGGGAGGTGATTAGACTTCTTTGGGGTATTGTTGGACGGCGTCCGGCCGGCGCCGCTCACCAGATCCCACACTTTTACGTTATACTTACTGAACTAATAGGTACAGCTATAAACGGTTAAGTTTACCCATATATACTCAGTCCAGCTCCACCGTGTTTTTGTTCATTCGTTCATATTTAGAATAAGGTAGAAAAAGGGTTCACAATAAGAAATGTACCGATGCCTAAAAGATAAGAACACCATTGCCAAAGGTATGATGTGTGCGTCGTTTCGTGGCGACGGATTGTCGCGGTACACGGTGTGGCGACTGATGGTCGCCAGGGAGGTCAGAGGTCACCGGGTTTCGAGGGGTTAAGGGGGATAGAAACCTTAACCTCCGATTGGTTCGTTATTGGTGACCACCTCCGGACGGAACCAATAAGACGGGTCACGTCTGGGGTCCCGAATCAAGATCTCTACAACGATTGGTGAAGTGTGGCATATATAACCGGGTGTTCGGGTCAGAAAACTTCACTTCTTCTCACTTCGAAAACCAATTCGCAAGATTGAAACTCTCGTCCGACATTCTCAGACTTATGGAGAGGAAGATGCTGAGACGATCCAAGGCCTAAAGGTTCCTCCCCGGACTTTGGCCCGAAAGAGATACCAAGAAGACGCGTGGCAATGCGAATCGTTGATAGTGACTCTTAAAGAGCAGTCTGTCGGAAGCCGCGTCGTATAAGAACGCGAGACGGTTAAACCGGTTTGGTGCGGGTAAAGCGCGTATGAAGAACAAACGGGGGACACCAAGAACGTAAAGTACTTTTATTGGTTTTATAATGTTTGGCATGGTTATGTAAATATTTTGTATATAGTTGTACATAAAGTTAAATGGCAATGGTACTGGTATACTCATATTAATGAGTCCTTAAATGGTAATCATTAAAATTTAATAATAAGTGAACCCCAACCATGGTCTCATTATTTCGTATTTAGAGTATAAGGTTTGGTAGGTGGTTGGGTGGGTTTTGTGCCTGTGCTATCGGGTAGGGTTTGGTTAAAAGGAGGCCGACGGATAAGTCGGTCTCGTAAGGTTACGCGTAGTGATAGCGCAGGGAAACGTCACAACCTTTCGGTTTACAACTGAACGCGCTAACCATTGCGCCACGGAAGCCCAAAAAATTAAATGTTCATCAGGTATTGTGGAAAAACTCTGACTTTTTACGTTACATCTGAGACCTCACAACACCGTCCCGGGTGGGCTCGAACCACCAATCTTTTGAATAACATTTGAGCGCGCTAACCATTGCGCCACGGAAGCCCAAAAATTAAATGTTCGTTAGGTATTGGGGAAAAACTTTTGCTTTTTACGTTACATTTGAGACCCCTCAACACCGCTCCCGGGTGGGCTCGAACCACCAACCTTTTGGTTCACATCCGAACGCTCTATCCATGGAGCCAAGGAAGCTCAGAAATGAAATGGTCGTCAGGTATTGTGGAAAAACTCTTATTTTTTACGTCACATCTGAGACCTCACAACACCGCTCCCGGGTGGGCTCGAACCAACAACCTTTCGGATAACAGCCGGAGGCGCTAACCATTGAGCCACGGAAGCTCAGAACTTAAATGGTCGTCAGGTATTGTGGAAAAGCTTTGACTTCTTACGTTACATATTAAACTTCACACCAACGTTCCCGGGTGGGCTCGAACCACCAACCTTACATTTAACAGCCAAACACGCTAACCATCGCGCCACGGAAGCCTTAAAGTTAAATGGTCGTCAGGTATTGTGGAAAACTTTGACTTTTTGCGTTACATCTGACACCTCACAACACCGCTTCCGGGTGGGCTCGAACCACCTACCTTTCGGTTAAAAACCGAACGCGCTTACCATCGCGCCACGGAATCCTAAAAGTTAAATGGTCGTCAGGTATTGTGGAAAAATTTTGTTTTTTACGCTACATCTGAGACCCCACAACACCGCTCCCGGGTGGGCTTAAACCACCAACCTTTCGGTTAACTGACGAACGCGCTAACCGTTGAGCCACGGAAGCTCAGAAAGTAAACGGTCGTTAGGTATTTAGGAAAAGCTTTGCCTTTTTACACCATCGTTCCCGGGTGGGCTCGAACCTCCAACCTTTCCGTTAGCAGCCAAACGCGCAAACCATTGCGACACGGAAGCCTAAAAGTTAAATGGTCGTCAGGTATTGTGGAAAAACTTTGATTTTTGCGTTACATCTGACACCTCACAACACCGCTCCGGGGTGGGCTCGAACCACCAACCTTACGGTTAACATCTGAACGCGCTAACCATTGCGCCACGGAAGCTTAGAAAGTAAATAGTTGTCAGGTATGGTGGAAAAACGTTGGCTTTTTAAGTTACTTATAAAACTTCACTCCAACGTTCCCGGGTGGGCTTGAACCACCAACCTTTAGGCTAACATCCGAACGCGCTAACCATCGCGCCACGGAAGTCTAAAATTAAATGGTCTTCAGGTATTGTGGAAAAACTTTGACATTTTGCGTTACATCTGACACCTCACAACACCGCTCCCGGGTGGGCTCGAACCACCAACCTTTCGGTTAACAGCCGAACGCGCTTACCATCGCGCCACGGAATCCTAAAAGTTAAATGGTCGTCAGGTATTATGGAAAAACGTTGACTTTTTACGTTATTTTTACCAAAACACACCAACGTTCCCGGGTGGGCTCGAACTAGCAATCTTTCGGTTAACAGCCGAACGCGCTAACCATTGTGCCACGGAAGTTTAGAAAATAAATTGTCGTCAGGTATTGTAGAAAAACTTTGACTTTTTACGTTACATCTGACACAATACAACACCGCTCCCGGGTGGGCTCGAACCACCAACCTTTTGATTAACAGCTGAACGCGCTAACCATTGCGCCACGGAAGCCCAAAAGTTAAATGGTCGTCAGGTATTATGGAAAAACTTTGACTTTTTACGTTATTTACACCAAAACACACCAACGTTCCCGGGTGGGCTCGAACTAGCAATCTTTCGGTTAACAGTCGAACGCGCTAACCATTGTGCCACGGAAGTTTAGAAAAAAATTCTCGTCAGGTATTCTAGAAAAACCTTGACTTTTTACGTTACATCTGAGACAACACAACACCGCTCCCGGGTGGGCTCGAACCACCAACCTTTCGGTTAACAGCCGAACGCACTAACCATTGAGCCACGGAAACTCAGAAATTAAATGATCGGCAGGTATTGTGGAAAAACTTTGACTTTTTATGTTACACCTGACGACAATTTATTTTCTAAACTTCCGTGGCACAATATTTAGCGCGTTCGACTGTTAACCGAAAGATTGCTAGTTCGAGCCCACCCGGGAACGTTGGTGTGTTTTGGTATAAATAACGTAAAAAGTCAAAGTTTTTCCATAATACCTGACGACCATTTAATTTTTGGGCTTCCGTGGCTCAATGGTGAGCGGGTTCGGCTGTTAACCGGAAGGTTGGTGGTTCGAGCCCACCCGGGAGCGGTGTTGTGTTGTCTCAGATGTTACGTAAAAAGTCAAAGTTTTTTTATATACCTGACGACAATTTCTTTCTAAACTTCCGTGGCACAATGGTAAGCGCGTTCGGCTGTTAACCGAAAGATTGCTAGTTCGAGCCCACCCGGGAACGTTGGTGTGTTTTGTGATAAATAACGTAAAAAGTCAAAGATTTTTCCATAATACCTGACGACCATTTTATATTTGGGCTTCCGTGGCGCAATGGTTAGCGCGCCGGGCTTTTAACCGAAAGATTGCTAGTTCGAGCCCACCCGGGAACGTTGGTGTGTTTTGGTATAAATAACGTAAAAAGTCAAAGTTTTTCCATAATATCTGACGACCATTTAATTTTTGGGCTTACGTGGCGCATTGGTTAGCGCGTTCGGCTGTTAACCGAAAGGTTGGTGGTTCGAGCCCACCCGGGAGTGGTGTTGTGTTGTCTCAGATGTAGCGTAAAAAACATAATTTTTCCACAATACCTGACGACCATTTAATTTTTGGGCTTCCGTGGCGCAATGGTTTGCGCGTTTGGCAGTTAACCGAAAGGTTGGTGGTTCGCGCCCACCCGGGAGCGGTGTTGTGAGGTGTCAGATATAACGCAAAAAGTCAAAGTTTTTCCACAATATCTGACGACCATTTAACTTTTAGGATTCCGTGGCGCGATGGTAAGCGCGTTCGGCTGTTAACCGAAAGGTTGGTGGTTCGAGCCCACCCGGGAGCGGTGTTGTGAGGTGTCAGATGTAACGCAAAATGTCAAAGTTTTTCCACAATACCTGAAGACCATTTAATTTTAGACTTCCGTGGCGCGATGGTTAGCGCGTTCGGATGTTAGCCTAAAGGTTGGTGGTTCAAGCCCACCCGGGAACGTTGGAGTGAAGTTTTATAAGTAACTTAAAAAGGCAACGTTTTTCCACCATACCTGACAACTATTTACTTTCTAAGCTTCCGTGGCGCAATGGTTAGCGCGTTCAGATGTTAACCGTAAGGTTGGTGGTTCGAGCCCACCCCGGAGCGGTGTTGTGAGGTGTCAGATGTAACGCAAAAATCAAAGTTTTTCCACAATACCTGACGACCATTTAACTTTTAGGCTTCCGTGTCGCAATGGTTTGCGCGTTTGGCTGCTAACGGAAAGGTTGGAGGTTCGAGCCCACCCGGGAACGATGGTGTAAAAAGGCAAAGCTTTTCCTAAATACCTAACGACCGTTTACTTTCTGAGCTTCCGTGGCTCAACGGTTAGCGCGTTCGTCAGTTAACCGAAAGGTTGGTGGTTTAAGCCCACCCGGGAGCGGTGTTGTGGGGTCTCAGATGTAGCGTAAAAAACAAAATTTTTCCACAATACCTGACGACCATTTAACTTTTAGGATTCCGTGGCGCGATGGTAAGCGCGTTCGGTTTTTAACCGAAAGGTAGGTGGTTCGAGCCCACCCGGAAGCGGTGTTGTGAGGTGTCAGATGTAACGCAAAAAGTCAAAGTTTTTCCACAATACCTGACGACCATTTAACTTTAAGGCTTCCGTGGCGCGATGGTTAGCGTGTTTGGCTGTTAATTGTAAGGTTGGTGGTTCGAGCCCACCCGGGAACGTTGGTGTGAAGTTTAATATGTAACGTAAGAAGTCAAAGCTTTTCCACAATACCTGACGACCATTTAAGTTCTGAGCTTCCGTGGCTCAATGGTTAGCGCCTCCGGCTGTTATCCGAAAGGTTGTTGGTTCGAGCCCACCCGGGAGCGGTGTTGTGAGGTCTCAGATGTGACGTAAAAAATAAGAGTTTTTCCACAATACCTGACGACCATTTCATTTCTGAGCTTCCTTGGCTCCATGGATAGAGCGTTCGGATGTGAACCAAAAGGTTGGTGGTTCGAGCCCACCCGGGAGCGGTGTTGAGGGGTCGCAAATGTAACGTAAAAAGCAAAAGTGTTTCCACAATACCTAACGAACATTTAATTTTTGGGCTTCCGTGGCGCAATGGTTAGCGCGCTCAAATGTTATTCAAAAGATTGGTGGTTCGAGCCCACCCGGGACGGTGTTGTGAGGTCTCAGATGTAACGTAAAAAGTCAGAGTTTTTCCACAATACCTGATGAACATTTAATTTTTAGGCTTCCGTGGCGCAATGGTTAGCGCGTTCAGTTGTAAACCGAAAGGTTGGTGGTTCGAGCCCACCCGGGAGAGGTGTTATGACGTCTCAGATGTAGCGTAAAAATTAAAATTTTTTCCACAATACCTGACGAACATTTCATTTCTGGGCTTCCTTGGCTCCATGGTTAGCGCGTTCGGATGTTAACCAAAACGTTGGTGGTTCGAGCCCACCCGGGAGCGGTGTTGTGGGGTCTCAAATGTAACGTAAAAAGCAAAAGTTTTTCCACAATACCTGACGACCATTTAATGTTTGGGCTTTCGTGGCGCAATGGTTAGCGCGTTCGGATGTTTACCAAAAGGTTGGTGGTTCGAGCCCACCCGGGAGCGGTGTTGTGGGATCTCAAATGTAACGTATAAAGCCAAAGTTTTTCCACAATACCTGACGACCATTTAATTTTTGGGCTTCCGTGGCGCAATGGTTAGCGCGTTCGGCTGTTTACCGAAAGGTTGGTGGTTCGAGCCCATCCGGGAGCGGAGTCGTGAGGTCTCAGACGTGACGAAAAAGTCAAAGTTTTTCCACAATACCTGACGACCATTTCATTTCTGAGCTTCCTTGGCTCCATGGTTATCGCGTTCGGATGTTAACCAAAAGGTTGTTGGTTCGAGCCCACCCGGGAGCGTTGTTTTGAGGTCTCAGATGTGACGTAAAAAATAAGAGTTTTTCCACAATACCTGACGAACATTTAATTTTTGGGCTTCCGTGGCGCAATGGTTAGAGCGTTCAGCTGTTAACCGAAAGGTTGGTGGTTCGAGCCCACCCGGGACAGGTGTTATGGGGTCTCAGATGTGACGTAAAAAGTCAAAGTTTTTCCCCAATACCTGACGACCATTTCATTTCTGAGCTTCCTTGGCTCCATGGTTATCGCGTTCGGATGTTAACCAAAAGGTT